>NW_023605194.1:55930860-56268360 GCF_014898055.3 Talpa occidentalis
TGGTCAGGTCATCCACCTTGCCAAAGAAACTTGGTGTTGATTTTGTTTGTTTGCTTTTAAAGATTTATTTATTTATGCATACAAGAACTGGGGAACAGGCCGGAGGTGTGGGGGTGAGAGGATTTACCAGAGACAGAGTGGGGAACAGAACAGGCAGACTGACTGAAATACACTGCTGAGGGGAGCAGTGGGCGAGACAGGAGAGGTCTGCTGCACCATGTGGGTAGCTCCCAGGGATCAAACTCTTGCTGCAGTGGCTGTGGACAGCTTCATAGGTTGTGTCTTAACCCCTTGTTCCACCAGGAAGGCCTGGGGTTGATTTTATTTGTTGATGAAATACTTCTGGAAATTCTTCAAGTCTGTCAAGGGTGAGTTAAATCATGTATATTTAATTCACCAAGTGGTGACTTTTAATTTCCTTTTGTACTATATCTACCGTATTTCAACTCACACATTAGTGTTTTCATTGTGAAGTAGTTTATTAAATTGAAAGTTGGCTCATAAGCAGAACGCTCTAGATTTTCGACAATTCATAGCTGAGAAATATTACTTTTACAGATCAATGTCAAATGACAGTTTATAAGTATCATTTCCTAAAACTTAAAAAAAAATCAATGCTTATGTCTCTCTTGATTTCTTATCACAGCCATTGACAGTTGAGGTGGTATAAAGTAGGTGGTTATAAATTACAAGTATGCAATTACTAACATCAATATTTCACTATAAATAACCCCATTATAAATGATCAACAACTGAGCTGATGTCTTATAGATTCTGGTAATAAAGCAGCAGTCCATCTACCAGTGAAACAACTCGAAAAATCAAGTCTGTATGCTAAATTAACTTTGTAATGTGAAATCTGATTTACCTCACATATAGATTGTCTTTGTCTGAATATATGCATCCTACACAACCAGTCAATTAAATTTCTGTCAAGACTTCTGTACGTTGAATCCAGAGAACTAAATTTAATTTCTTTTCATAATTTGTAAACTCCACCTTTAATAGGACATTAGTACAACTGCATTATTATATTCACAATGACCTCTGAATGGAAAGAGGCCCCTAAACATGTGGCCATTATCTACAGCCTGGGATAGCAGTTTTGTGCAGGCAATCAGATGCTTTGGCCCACAGAGATCTTTGGCAGATGCAAATCAATCATGACAAACCTAAGAACAAAATATATAGGAATACTATTCAAATGTTTAATTGTTTTAATAAGAAAACTTCTGGGAGTAAAACACCAGATTCAAATTACCATAGTGGAGAGGCACAGACATCCCCTTAGGTACCATCTGTGTTAATTCAGAGACCCAGAGTCCCTAGATTGAAGGACGAACTGGAAGGGCTCTACTATTGCCTCAACTGCTCACAGTGAATCTTTGCCCAGACTTCTCCAAAAGAACTTGGAGCATAATACTGATAATGAAACATTGCCATGGGAATAACTCTTTTATCACTTGGGAGATATATCTAGATTTATATCTGGACTCATGGATTTCAGTTTCATAATGCTGGACATAGTGTTCTACCAAGATAGACTTTCTCCTTGGATTTGTGGCATATGTCTCTTAATTCTACCTTTACATCTTTTGGATTATTTTTCCTGATCCTCCTGCCTTTCTAGGTAACACAGTTTACCATGGATCATAATACTGTTGATGGACATTTGAGTTATTACAAAGATATCTCCTATTATAATGTGAACTATCATGAACTTCATTGTACAAGAATTTGGAGAACATATTATACAATTCAGTTTGATTCACTCCTTAAATGTCATTGTTGCTAGTATTTTCACTGTGGATCCTCTGGTGAACTCACTGCTATTGATTTTTTTTACAGCTTTGTTTCTGTTACTACTTATTTCTTTAAGACTTTTACAGTTCCAACTGTGTTCTAAGAATGTCTTCTGCACTTATAAAAGGCATTACAATATTTAATAATTATCTTTCCTTTTAAGCTATTATTTTTTGAATATTATTTTTACATGAGAATGCATGTGAGACAATGCAGTCACTTAAAATCTTGCCTTTCTTGTTCATTTGGTTATGAAATCCGTGAGTACTGCCATATTACGAACTGTTATAATTTATCATAGTTTTTACATATCTTGCCATTGTTTAAGTTCTTCCTTCATCTTCACTGAGCATGTTTGTTTGCAAAACAAACTTTATGACAACAATGCTAATGTCTAGTGGCTGAGAATAGAGGAACTATTAAAAATAATTGACTATATTTTGTAATAGAAGTTACTATTTTTGTCTCAAACATTTTGAACAATTCTTATTGTATCAGTAAAACAATGACAAAAATGTTTAAATTGAATATTAATTGGGAAACTAGAAAAGGATCAGCAACCAAAGAAGTACAAAAAAAAAAAAATAATAATACTGTAAAACCTGACTGCTTTTGTGTATAGTCAGTGGAGAAGTTCCCTGAAGAAATAATGCAATAGTAGTTTTGCCCCAAATAGTTCACATTGAGCTCAAAATAAATCTCAATTATGGCAAGAACAAATTGATCCATTTGGATGGTGGCTGATAAAGCACATCTTGGCCTTAAGTTCACCAACATCTTAGGCTATCAAGATACAAATTCAGAAAATAAAATCTGCAGAGACAATTGAACTCGTTTCTTTGACATTATACAAGAGTACTAGAAGTAAAACATCAGAACATTGAGAAGTAAAGGTTCATGATCATAACAAAATGACACTTTTGAATATTATTTTATGTTCATTTGTAGTTTATTCTATGTCTCATTTTGAGAGTGTGTCTACACTTCTTCTAGAATTACATTTTCATTATTGCTAATTTGATTTCATCCAACCAAAATATGATAGAGATTTGTCTTTGGCTTATCTCTAAATTTCTCTAGTAAGCATATAGTTTCCAGCCGTAATAAACTTTGAACAGTAGTCAAAATTTTTTCTCTAGATATTTAAGGACATTTCTTTGTATTTATTTACTAAGGGAACTGAGTACAGATATTAGTGGACATAGGTGGCAAAGATACATCTTATCAGACTTTAGATATCTTTTAAATATCACACATTATTTTAATTTTCTTTGTGTGGCTTACATGATTTTTTTCTGGAATGGTCCTCCCTTGATTGACCATCCTGACAACTCCATTTAATAGTGTAAAACCCAATTCAAAGTGTTCACATTTTTTAAATTTTGGGACTTTATCAAGTAGACTTGTATTGTTTGTTGCTTTTTTTTTTTTAAATACTGTATACTCTTGGTTACTTCAGCTTTATTATAAAAATATTGTAAATTTTAAATGAGCAATCTGTAGTCATAATGCCCAATTATTCATGGGGATATTCATGCTTTTTCCATCTCTATTGAAGTATAATTGTAAATTTAAGGTTTATAGTAAGAAGATTTTTATGCATTTATGCAGTTACCATTGAATAATACAGGTTTGAATTATGCAGGTCCACTTAGTTGCAGATTTTCTTATAAACACATATTATATTGTATTAATAAATACATTAAAATAGCACAAATGTATTTTCTCATCTGCATAATTTATTTAATAAAATTTTCTTTTTTAAACTAACATTTCCAAATTTATTGTTAGAATACAGTAAATAATACATATAAATAGAAAAATACCTGTAAGTTAGTTGCTTCCATTATTGGTGAAACTTCTGGTCTACAGCACACTTTAAGTAGCTAAGCTTTTAGGGAGATACATGTGGATTTTCATTGGATAGGGATAGTGCCCATAACTGTCCCCTCCACATTATTCAGAGGTCAGTTATATAAAACTAAATTTTTATACTGTAAAATACATCATCACTTCACATATTTGAACACATCCATCACCTCCCATATTTATAAATTTTAGTGTAAGAGCATTTGAAATCTAGTTTTTTAGCAACTTCCAAACATATAATATTGTTAGATATAGTCACCAGGAGTACATCAAATCCTCAGAACTGATTTAACTTGTAACTGGAGATACTTTGACAATCATCTCCCCATTTCTCCTGAATTCCAGCCTCATGCAACCATCATTCTATTCCTCTATAAAGAAGAAAAAAAAATCAGCAAAATGAGAAGTGAAAAGGTACCCTATATAATGGGGAAAAACTTTACAAATAATAACCATAATTGTAACAAAGGGTTAATTTCTAAAACAAATAAATACCTCATACAAGTCAATAGTGAAAAACAAACAATCTGATTTTTAAAAGGACAGAGGTGCTGAAATGACATTTTCCCAGAGAACATATGCAGATGGCCAACAGGTAAACAAAACAACATTCAATATTGCTATCATGAAAACCTGCAAATCAAAATTACAATGAAATAGCAACTCATATCCATTAGAATGGATAAATATCCAGTAAGATAAGAAATAACAAACATTGGCCAGGATGCGGTGAAAGGGAACAATTGGGAACAGTTGATGGAAATATAAATTAGTGCAGCCACTATGGAAAATACTATGATGTTTCCGGAAAAATTTAATACTGAAACTGCCAAAGGGTTCAGCAGTTCCACTTGTGGGACAATTTTTAAAGAAAATGAATCACTATTTCATGAAGTAACCCACTTCTGGTACCAAATTCTTTATTAGTTCTGAGAAAATTTAAGAATCATGTAACAAAAAAAAAAATAATAATTTAGAGGCTTTAATTTTACCTAACATACCATTAGATTGGTTGATCATTAGATGATGTAGGAATCATATAGAAACTCTAATGCAGGTATTGATAACTACATCTTTTTTTTTACATTGTTACCTTATTTGAGTCATTATCTGACTGTACAATCCCACTATTGGAGAATAACATGTCAATTATACACTGTACAGAACGAATAAAGAGGAAATAATAGCCATTTTATTAATGATGCCAAGGGTTAAGCAACATGCTGTGAAGTAATCCACAGCCTCTGTAGCACGAGTTGGATCCCCAGCTGGCCAGAGAGAAACCCACCTGGAGCAGCAGACCTCTCCTGTCTCGCCCGCTGCTCCCCTCAGCAGTGTATTTCAGTCAGTCTGCCTGTTTCCCACTCTGTCTCTGGTGAATTCTCTCAACCCCGCATCTCTGGCCTGTACCCCAGCTCTCGTATGCATAAATAAATAAATCTTTAAAAAAATAAAATAACGAGATACCACTAAACACTTATTAGAATGAATAAAAATGTAGACATTGACAACACCAAATATCTACAAGAACGTGGAGAATTAGGAACTCTCATGTATTGCTTGTAGGAATGAAAAATGGTGCAATTTTTGAATATATTGATAGTTTTGCTGTTTTTTTTTGTAAGTTAGCCATCATATAAACTAGCAGCCATGTCCCTAGGTATTTAGTGAAGTTGAAAATATGACCACACAAAAATCTGCACATAAATGTTTATAGCAGTTTTACTCAGAACTGCCAAAATTTAGATCCTAGCAAATTGTCCTTCAATAGGGGAATGTGTAAACTAAGTGTTGTACATTCATAAAAATATATTGTTCAGATATAATACAATGTGCTATCAAGCCATGTAAAGAACCTAAAAAAGCATGTTTTTAAGTGAAAGAAACCAGTCTGAAAAGGCCACATACTGTATTGCTCCAGAAATAGGACATTCTGGGAAAGATAAAAAGTATAAAGGCAGCAAATGAATGAGTAGTTCTTTATGATACTATAGTGGTGGTAAAACAAATGTTGTATTTGTTCAAACCCATAGAATATACTGATTGAATCTTAATGTAAACTATATACTTCAGATAATAATAATGTACCAATTATTCTTGCATCATTAATATTACTACTACTAATATCTCAGTGTTATGAATATTGATATTTTATCAGCATTATGCACAAAAATCCACCAACATTAACAAAAGATCACAATAAAGCAAGACATTAAAAATAGAAGAAATTATAAGGGAAGGACAAATAGTATGAAGGAATTTTTCATATTTGCTTAATTTTTCCATAAACCTAAAACTGTTCTAAAAACAAAGCAAATTAATTTTAAAAGGAAAATAGAACATTAATGAGCCATTGTTATATGTATCAATACAGATAAATCTCAAAGTATTCATTTTGAGTGTAAAAGACAGAAAGATCAATTTACATAAAATGTTTATTGATGCAAATATAGTATGAGAAGCAGATTTGAATTTGCATAGAGATTGAGTGGTAGAGGAAGAGAGAGAGATTACAAAGAGTACAAGGACGCTTTTTGTGGAAATGTGTATACTTATTATTTTAGTTGTGGTAGGGTTTTCTCAGGTGCCAATATGTCAAAATTTTCAAGGTATATACAGTAGAGATTGCATTTATTGTCTGTTAATTACACTTCAATAAAAAACATTTTTAAAAAATTCATGTTGCTTTCATAGTTATAGGGAGGGATTACATTTTTCTATATCTTTCATATATGCCTTTTGGTAAAAGAAAATGATGTATAAACATGCTATTTATAATATTCATATGCAAAGAATAATTTACATTGAGTTTTTAAAAACTATTAATTTTTACTGCGGTCAGCATTGATTTACAATGCTGTATCTGATTTAAGTTTCACACCTCTTCACATGTATGTTACCTTACCCAAGCGCTCCCATTTCCATAAAATCCATAAATCCACACCCTAATCTGTTTGGTCCCCTACACCCCCCTTTGCACTCCACCATTGAACTTAATTTTTTCTTCTGTTTTTCTTCTGTATCCTCTAGATATGAGCATTAAAAACTGCATATAAAATTCAGATTTAAAACTAGGTCATTTTTAGTATAATATAGAATTTCAGTAATATATTGACTCAATATATAAGTAAAGTTGCTTTATAGAGAATCATTGTTCTCATTACAACATTTTCATTACATGAAGCACATATTCAAATGTAACAACATGTATATTTAGGTGCACTATATAAAGCAAAACCATATCATATCAATACGTACTAAATTGCAAGTTAAAATAGATCAAATAATTACAGTGTTCAGTTATTTAAAAGTAATTCATACATTTCCATATTATTAACAATTTATATATGGTCTTAAAATATCTCCTTTTTGGTATCTTTTATGTATATGGCTTTGTGCTGGATTTTATTATATATAGAATAATCATATAACACTATGCCTGGAACACACATGTGTATTTGTCCCTAGGGTGTTTTCTGCAATGTCCAAAGACTTTTTATCTTTTATAGTTCTGGAAAATAGGGGAGGAAGATAGCAATGTTCTCTATGTTAACTGGATTTACATCCTTATTTACTTTTCTCTATTCTTTCCTGTCTCAGTTCTTCCCAATGATATCTAAAATAGTCTTCATATTATTTGTCATTAAAAATCTGTTCTTAGTACCTTTCTAAAAGTCTTCTTCCACATTAAGTCTTTCAAAAAGTCTTATTTCATATTTATTTACAATAAAAATTAAGTAAGGCAGGGTTTTATTGGCCATTTGTAAAAAATATTTTTGTCTCCCTGAGCAAACTGAAGTGGAATGTATATTACATTCAATAACCCTGAGTAATTACGACTTTACTTATAATCCTCAAATTAGAGGGTTCTATGCAATAAGTTAAATCATTTTTCTAAGTGATTGTCAATCTATCAAAAAGGATTTATGCAATTCACAGGGTACTCATGCTAAGAAAAAGGTTTATAAAAGCCACTAATTCCTTACAGAGGGAATTTAAAACTTGTTTTTCCACACCTATATCCTTTATGAAAGAATTAAAGTTCAGTATACAAAATAAATGAAAGTGGAGGGTAAACACTAGATGAAATTGAGTGACAGTTCACCTGGTACATAGTACCTGGTGATCCATGTTACTCTCTCATTTACCTGCACAGTTCCCATAATTGTTCTTATAGTTGTTTCAATACAATTATTTTTAGAGTACTATGCTTTTAAAAATAATCTTCTCATTTAAAGCCTCTTTCTCTGAGATTGAACCCACATACCCTATTTGGAGGTTGTTTTGTATGTGCCATTCAATTCTACCTACCTGAGTTGTACTATGATTGGACAACTGATTCAGGGAGAAGCTATGCGAGAAATCAGTAACTCTTCAACTTGAAAATTTAAAATGTGATGGATAATATAGTGATGTATCCTGGGCAACATTGTCATATTGCTTCAGGTAGAATAACCTTTCTGGGTCACATGTGAGCAGTGGGTATCAGCTGAGAAGCAAAAGATACAAGAATCAGAAAGGAGGAAAAAAATGCTGCCCTGGAGAGAAAGAAATTGATAAACAATGAATGTCTTGATCCTGGACAATTTCTTAGTTTTCTGTTCAGTTATCACCTCCTGTCCTTGGATTTTACATCATCCATTTCCAAGCAACACACCACATCTTTTTATAATTAGCTTTACTAAAGTTTATTAACCAAAATATTTTTACTAGAGCAACAGCATGATTGTATGTCATTTATGAAATAATTTGGGATAAATAAAAACTATTAAAGACATTTAGGAGTAGTTATGAGATACATAGAAAGTGAGATTAAATGTTTACTAATAGCTTTGACATTTTAAGTAATAAGTTATCAAATTCTAAACTAGGAAAATTTCAAAGAGCCTATTCCATAAGATTTTTCTATCCCCCAAATATTCCATGATGTAGAGTTCAATGATTGCTGTTTGACTAGTATTCAACATGAAAGTTTGTTCTGAAGTTTTTTTCTTGAGGGAGAAATATGTTTACCACTTTATTTTATTTTTATTTTTATTTTTTTAAAAGATTTATTTTTTTATAGAGGCATGTTTTTATTTATTTATTTGTTTGTTTGTTTGTTTGTTTTGTTTATACAAGCACTGGGTACAGTGAGAAGCGCGGGAGGGTGAGAGAATTCACCAGAGCTAGAGCAGGGAGCAGAGCAGGCAGAAGGACCGAAGTACACTGCTGAGGGGAGCAGCGGGCGGCAGGAGAGGTCTGCGTGCCATGTGGGACCCTCCTCTGGTGGGTGGGAGCAGCAGGGGATCGAACCATCACTGCAGAGTCTGCGGGCAGTTTCGCAACCCAGCGTTCAACCGCTGCGCCACCGGGGAGGCCCTACCACTTTATTTTAAAATTATTAACAGATCCTGTCTTTTCAGTTTAAGCTCAATATTTTTTGACTTGTGAGTTAAAGGTATTATAGCTTCCTCCTAGGAAATTTATGTTATCTGTCTCTGGAATTCAACTTTCTTTAATACGTCTTTGGTTAAGACTTGCTAAGGTAAAGTGGAATTAAGAGTCATCCTACTACATCGTCATTTTAGAATCTGTGATAAATTTAATGACAGTGGTATTACACAACTTGGAATTATGAATTTTCTAGATAAACAAAAGTGGAATGTGATTACTGTAAAAACTTATGTCCATAAAAACAATCGCTTGTCAATAAAAATAATTTAATTCTAAAACTTTTATAGAGTCATATGATTTTTTTATTGCAAGACATATAAATTAATTTGTAGAGGTAGTAGTAAGTGCTGGTCCTCCTCTTCCTGTTCTTCCATGTACAACTATCAGGATAAGGGTAAGGCTGCCCCCCTCTTATTTGTGCCATCAAATGGGCCTTAACCTTTTCTAAACCTAAAGTAATGTACGTATGGGAACTTGTCACATCTGTCTGATTTTCTTCAAAATAACCTGATAGTTCAAAAATCTGTCAATTGGCCATTTTTCTCCTGTATGAAGTGTGTATTCAGGCCAATGTTACAGAAAAAAAAACAACCGAACAAACAAAAAACCAAACACTACCCTTTGGAGACATTAACTTGCAACTGGACTTGGGCCAGTGAGCCAGAAATCATCCAAGCAGACACTCTGCCAGCATAGCAGTCTCACCTCCTCTTAAACAAAAAAACAAAGCTATAGAAAATGTTTACCTACGTCCCTGAGAGGTGAGGAGAGCTCCACCTTTTACAATCAAGTTGGCTCTGAGTGCCACCCACTGGCTCAGAGATTGCTTCTCACTGTTCCTCTTACAATTACATCTTGGTATTTATAATAAATAGAAATGAAACATTAATAATAAGTAGGTAGAGGAAAGTTGCATCAATAAAAAAACAATACAATCTTAACCAGTTTGCAGACATGAGCCAGTTCAGAGCTCTGAGGTGATTTAAGAAAAGGCCTTATAGCACTATGAAGCATACTTGACGATAATTCTCTTTTATCATAGACAAGATTTATTTACTCAAGTTAACATTTAATGGAGAAAGGAAACACACATTTTCAAATGATTGGACTAAAGATGCCAAGAATGTCATCCAAGTCCAACTATAACAGGCCAATCATATATGGACCAGCTAATAAAATTAAGCCCTTTCCCAGATCTGATTCCCTGGAGGTCCAATGAGTCCTAGGAAAAAACTGCTCAACATTTCTGTGGTCTCAGAATGTGCAAGTGCAACAGACATACTTGAATTTGCCACAACTTTCACTTAGTTTCTTGACCTACTAAAAGCCATTACAGTGTGAGGAAGGCTGGACTGAAACTTCTCTGTAACCTGCCTCCTCTCACCCAGATCAAAGTAACCAATCAAAGACTAGTACATTCATGGCTAATGGCTGCAATTAATGTCACACAATGAACAACTGAAAGGGAAAATGATAATCCCTACAGAATTTCCACTTTCTCCCATTATAACTCCCTGGAATCTGTATAAAAAAGTAAGAGGCTGAATTTGCTAGTGAACTTAAAGAAGCAGAAGTTATAATTGCATTCATTAGAGCAGATTAACATGGGCTCAAATATGTGGTATTGGCTATTAATCTCATAGATGAGTTCTTTTTCATCCTTAGAAAGGAAAATCAAAAGAAATGGCACCCTTGAAATGAACAATAATATACATTTATAGTCTTGCCCCAGAGCAATATTAATTCTTCTGCTATATGACATTAAAAGTCAAAAGAATTTGTACTAGTTAGACATCTTGCAGGACAATTTACTGATCCTTTATATTGACACAGTCCTGCTAATCAGATCCAATGTCTACCACATTGGTGACCTTAAAGGCAAGTTATAATCAGTATGATAACTAAGGAATCACAGCATCAGTTAAGTTTTTTAGTAGTCCAGTTTTCCAAAGTACAAATAATGAATATTTTTGACTTCTAATTACTAAAAAGGGAGCATAATGCTGTTGGGCTCTTCAGATTCTGGAAAACTAACATTCCTCATTTGGAATACTACACTAATCCACAATAGATAATGAAAATCTGTCAGCGGTGATTGAGGTTAGTGGGAAAGTTTACAGCAGTTGGTTCATAGTGCCATGCAATCCTGCCACTTAGCCCACATGACACATTTGATGTTACGGTATTAGCTCTGAAAGGTGGTCTTCTCAGAGCTTGTGGCAAAGCCCAATAAATTCATCACAATGTAGATCCATAGGGATCTGGAATGAAAAAAGCCCACATCTATAGGAAATTATGCATCTTGTAAACATAGTTTCTTGGATACAAATGAGACATGGGTAGAGACAGTGCACTTGGACCTATAACACAAGTGATGGTGAGACACAGAATCATCTTATAACCAGGACAGCCCATTATAAGATGGATTCTTTCTGGCTCACCAAACCATAAATACCAGGGGGTAATGATAAATGACTTTTCACTAGGTACCAGAGGACAATAGAACACTTGTAAAGCTTTAACACACTGTTGAACCAGAATTTTATACTGAGTGAAAAATATAATTAAAAAATGAAGGTAAAATAGTTTTCAGACACACAATTTTTGGAGAATTCATCTCCAGCAGACACAACCTACCAGAAAATTTAATGTACAATTTTTCAAGCTGAAAAGAAAGGATGAACCCAGTAGTTGTCCATTATAGAATGATGTTAATACACAAGCAGGATGGGAAGACAGACCAGATGTTCATGTCATCCACCACTGTTGCCTCTCCCTCATTTGTCACTGATGGCCTCATGAAAAACTTCTGGAGTATAGATATGTAGATAGATATTTACAATGAACAATTAATTATTAATATTGCATATTAAAGTCTAGATTATAAAATGCAGATAGGAGCAAATGACTCTTCTAGTGTATCAACCTCGGTGTTGGCACAATTCATGCGGACACTTTACATTTGTTATCACAGGGATAGAGTGTACTTGAGCGCCAGAGTGAGGGCAAGCTGATACAGGCATTGTCTAACCCACCAGCAACAGAGATTAACAGGGAGTCCAGAATCATGCACCCTTGAGAAGAATCTTGAGAAGACCAGGTGCCACTTAATATCAAATTGATTTGTGTAAAGAGCATTTTTAATCTGAAAGGGATATACATTTGTTTGAACAGGAATTATAACATATTGAAGTTATAGTTTGCTTTTTTTGTTGTAGGTCTTCTCTTAATCTCACTATTAGAATTACAGTGTGTTTGATCAAATGACACAGACTCTAATATAATTGTAGACCAAAGTAACTACTCTATGGCAAAAAGTATGGGAGTATGTACTTGAATTCCCATAAAATGGAATGGTTTGTTGACTTGCCAAATCAGAGGTGGTTATTTTCATTCATTTTAAAGCAAATATGATGTCTACAATAGAAGAATATTTCATCAGCCTAGAAAACATGAAATGGATACTGATTGGTTCTGCTTATTAAAACTTCCAGTGATGGATTTTAAGAACTTGTGTTTTCTATTCCCATATGTAGGGTAAATTGTTTTCAGGCTTTTCTGCCCTCCCACCATTAGGATTGTCCTGCCTGATGGGGCACCTACAGTTGTTACATTGTTATAAGCTGTGTTGTTTACTTCTGTGGGCCATGACTGCAGTGTTGAGATATTCATCAGGAGAAGCAGAGGCAGGGGAGAGAACAGGAGAAAGAAGAGAGAGAGAAGCCCAGAGAGAGAAGCCAAGACTTGCCCAGGCTTGGAGGCCTGTTGGCCGCCTTGCCCCCCGGCACTCCTGCCTGCCATGTACCTGGTTGCCACACTACATGTAAAAGCTCAATAAAAGCCTGAGAAAGCCACTGAGGGCCCCAGGACTCTGCTTTACTGGTTCGGTCTGCATGGAATTATGGAAAACCTGCACTGTCCTGTCCTGCCACTACACCATATCTCTAGACTTTGTGCGCTTAGAGACTAAGAGTTCCAAAGTTTAGAGATCAAGAATTACCTAAATACACAATAAAAGTTGCAATGATCTATATGCTATGGTGTCTGCAAGGGAATTTTTGGCTACTGATACAAATATACTCTGATCATCAGTAGGAATTACAGAGCAATATATTTGTCACTCAATCCTGCATATAGGTGCCTCAATTATACATTTGACTTTTTTCAAATGACTCCACAGTAAATATCTTGCATAAAACTTTCCATCTCAAATTCAGTGTCTTAAAACATGGAACCTGGGACTACCTGTTATCATCTACTTTCCACCATGTAGCATTATACCTATCTATTTATCATAAAGGGTTGTTAGCATTATGCCTATTATTGCATTGAACAGAAGTTCACCAGATTAAATAATTATCTCCTAAATAACAAAAACATTCAGGTAAATGGATAGATATTTGAGGATAGCTTGAAAATATTTAAAGAAAATTGCAATACGGTAGTCATTGAGAATGTTCAAAAAAGCATACTAGGTTACAAAAAAATCACCGTGTATATTGGTTTTAATCTTTTTCTTTTTCTGAAATTGTCATTGTCAGAAACTACTTAAAGACAAAATATACAAATTTTCCTCCTTGCCTAATTAAGTTACATTTTCCTCGATATTTTCATTACAATATATGACTTTAAAAAAGTGGACCAGTGGATATGAATATATCACAGAATTTCTTCATTTTTACTACACCTCACTTCTTTCCTGTCACTTAGGTCATTTGTACATTTGTATAATTTCCCAAATCCTTTCTTCTATTAGCTTGAGTTCACTTAATGTGTTTTCCATATATGTCCTACTTTCTTTCAGCATCTCTTTGTGTATGCATTTGTATTTGCATGTGTTAATAGCTCCAATTTCTATCATGAAGAAATTTTGTTGTTCCTGAATCTCTATTCAAAGTTCCTGCACATACCTTAGCATTTGAATTAACTGCTAGGATCTAGTGAGCTTATTCAAAACTGTTTTTCTAAAATATCTGTTAGATCCATAAAGTCTATGTTATTTATATAGAATTCTGGACTTCTGTTTTCTTTCCGCTTTCCATATTGTGTTCAGATTCTCCTTGTTGCTTAAAAATCTGTATTGCCTTATTTGTTTTTTCATTTACCACTACTACACAATCTAGCTTCATTATTCATGCTATTGAAATTATTGTTTATCATTTCTACCCTCGCACCTGTTAAATCCATACTACACAGATTAGAAATGAAATTATGGTTGTGTCATGAACCTCCTTATTTTAAAAAAATCTTCTTGATATTCTATTGATCTTAATTTCAATTTTAATTTTAAAAAATCTACATTTTTTAACTTCTCTGACCTCATCTTTTTATCTCTGACTACAGCCATATTCTCCTGTCTTATATAGCTTTAAATATTAGGTAATTCTGTTTGTTTTTTTAATATTTATTAATTCATGCATACAAAAACCGGGTACAGGCCAGATGTGCGGGAGGGTGAGAGGATTCACCAGAGACAGAGTGGGGAACAGAACAGGCAGACTGACAGAAATACACTGCTGAGAGGAGCAGTGGGCGAGGCAGGAGAGGTCTGTTGCGCCATGTGGGTATCTTGTCAGCTGGAATTGAACCCTTGCTGCAGAGGCTGCGGACAGCTTCAACTGCCTGTGCCACCAGGGGAGGCCCTGTTGTTTTTTTTTTGTTTGTTTATTTTTGTTTTTTAACCTGTGTATCATTCTGTATATAATAGTTTTACACTAGAGATGTCTTTTCTGACTTCACTTCTTCCAAATCATTCAAGCTTCCATTTTTTAAAATAGGTTCCATATTATCATGTATTACTCTATAAATTATCAATGTTATTTTGTCTTTCCTCACCACAAAAGGAAATTTTGAATTTGTAATATCCAAAGCCACACAGATTGACATTTATTTTAGGAGACACAGATTTGCACACTTTTTGTCCTTGATCTTTTCATTTCAGTTATTTATATCTTCTTAACTATGTTGTGTATAACCACTTGACCTGAAGATCTTTCATCTTATATAGGATTACTTATTAGTCACTAATGGAGAATTTGTCTTTTAAGAAGAAAAATAAATCCAGCTAAATCTATTAGTCACATTGTCAAAACCTAATTTTTTTTTTTTTTGTTCCCTGTTGTCTTGATCATTTTTTCCCCTACTTACTGATACGTTTCCCTTATATAACCTGATTTGTAATTTAATAAACATCTAATTTAGTAAACATCTCTGGTTTAAGCCTGAGTACACTGCTACTTACTCTTGAGATGCCAGTCCTGTGTCCTTCCATGTTGTCTCCTTCCTATGATGGAGATAATAGAAAATAAATATCAAAGTCAAGAGAAGAGAGGTGGTCACCAAATTTTTCAAATGTTCCAAAACAGATTCATACATTTGTTTATATGTAAAGTGAACTGATAATTATGGGATAGTGCTTAAATGAAAGTTAATATGATGCAATTTAAAAGACTTAGCACTTTGCATTATTAGTCTATCTCAATGAGGCCCTAAGTCCTTTGAAGACTTTAGGATAGCAACTTTTATGAAAACTGTATAAGTTATAATCAGCATAAAATAGTCAAACTTTAAAAAGTAGAGGTTATTTATTGAAAGTTAACTCACAAAACTGAAAGGAGTGTTGAAAAGAACATGGCCAAGAACCAGAATCACCCTAGCTATCTCGGAAAGAATTGATTAAAAGACAATCACCTGGTACATTAATTCTCAACATTAGATTCACAATGAATCAACTAGGACATCTTTAAAAGTATGAATTCCTGTATACTATACCCAGATTAGAATATATTTTTTCTAGATATTTCCTAGGTATTATTCTACTCCTGATGTTTGTGCTCAAGAGTCAACTTTCTTAATCTTTTTCTTTTTCTGAAATTGTCATTGTAAGAGACTACCTAAATACAAAATCAATCTCTCTTCTTTTCAGGATGAGAGCATGGGACCCACATTGTTTAGTGCTGTTCAGTCCAACTACGTCTTTTCTATTTTTTTGTCCGCTTTATCTGTCTGTTATTGATTGAAGGGTATTGATAGCTCCAACAATAAAGGTGGCTTCATCTATATTTTCTTGAAGTGCTCACCTCATGTTTTTTGATGATGTATTGTTAGGTGCATACATATAGAAGCTTATTATGACATCTTGGAGAATTGAATGCTTTATTATTATGTAATACTTCTTTTTTTCCCAGAAAAATTTCCTTACTCTGAAGGTGGCTTCATCTGAAATTAATATACTTATTTCAGCTATCTCTTAAATACTATCACTATATATATATCTTTTCTAAGCTAAAGCTCAAGCTTGTCCACACAGAATCCCGAGAAATCCATGAATTACAATTTAAGGTTTCCATCTTTGGTACAGACTGCCATGATGGTTTTGGTTTCTGGGTTTCGGCACCAATAATCTCTGTTCCTTTGCATTTTCCCATCTTTCTAAGTTTTATAATAGCAATTTGCAGAGTGATCTCAATTTTTTTTTGATAGAACTAAGAAAAGCTGATGATAGCCAATTTTTACTTTTTTTTTTTTTCTTGTGAGGGTGGAAGTGATGACTTTCATCCTTCTTATATGCTGGATCAGGTGATTAACATGTTTAGGACTATGCACATATCCTGATATTGTAGAGAAATGTTATGTTTTGTGGCCCTAGCAGAAGTGAAAATATTGGGGCTTAAGCTATTTTCCCCACATTATTGTTAGTAATAATGACCAGTTTCAAACTAAAAGAGAAACTGTGAAGAGTTTGAATTAAAGATATATGACAAATGAAAACTAGAATTTCCACCAAAAGACATGGGATTTATAATCAATGTTTAAATATTTCCTTGTCCACTAATATCTTGAATTGAGATACACTCATCAGAACTTGTTTGATAAAGAAATAATGGTCTTACCACTAAATTTGCATTTTTTTTTATTTTAGGCCATTTACTATAGCTTAAACAAACTTAAATATTTAATATTGACTGGTGCAAAGTAAATTTGCAATAGAACATATTTTATTATTTTAATAATTATTGGAGGGAAGCAAATTTAGAATATAAACTCTACAATAATGAATCCATAAGTAAATATAAACTCTACAATAATGAATCCATAAGTGAACTGGCTATTCCCTTATAATAATGTTAAAGGGAAAAAAAGTGATATTGCAAAAGACTGTGTTACTGAGTCAAAAATACTTAACAAGTTGCAGTACCATTTTTGGCCATTATTAAGCATATTATCACTTTTCGGGGGAAACTCTTTTCTTTTCTCATAAATTTATGCCTAAAAGACAAAGTAAAAATAAACATTCGGTTAGTATGGAACATCGGTTGTAAGCTGAGAAGCATACCTTGTCCTAGAAATTAACACAAATAACAGAATTTTGTTGAGTAGAAGCAATTATGAGAAGCAGAGTCTAAAAAGTACATTCTTTGAAACCTCCCCAGGGTGTGGGGGTATGGAATCTTAGATGAGGCATGTGAAGCACTTATCTTGGGCACAAAATTTAAGAGGTGCCAAAAGTTAGTAATCAGGTGTAATGATTATGCTACTTACTTTTTAAAAAAGATTTATTTATTTATTTTTGCATAGAAGAAATGGGAGGTAGGCCAGAGGGTTGGGGGTGTGTGTGGTGAGCAGACTCACCAGAGACAGAGTGGGGAGCAGAAAAGACAGATCTACTGAAATACACTGCTGCAGGGAGCAGCAGGTCAGATATGAGAGGTCTACCGAGTCATGTGTTTCAGCTCCCTGGCCAGGGATCAAACTGAGGCTGTTGTGGTGATGGCCCTGAGACTTAAAATTTCCTTGCCCACTAATATCTTGAATTGAGATACAATCATAAGTTGTATCAGGGAGGCCATCAGGGAGGCCCTGTTTATGTTATTTTCAAAATGAAAATTCATGCAAAATGTCCATTTGAATAAAATATTGTTTGAAGACTGGATCAGAATTATGCTGCTATGAATTACTCACCTGAATCATTGCAGTAATATCCCAACTAGTTTCACCACATCTTCTTTTTCTCCCTTCAATAGTTTAAATTACACAAATCAAGACCATTTCAAACAAGTTGCCTTCACAAGTCAATTTACTTCTTTTTTTTTTTTTATTTTCTTAACAAAACCACTAAATTTCTGGATGGAAATAAAGCCTCTCCTACCAGTTTTCCCTTCTGATTCCTCCAGTCCAGACATCATGCCTTCTTTTGGTTTTCAAAATGCACTGAATTTTGCATGGCTCCAAGGACTGTGTCCACTGTATCTCTCCTGTTGAGAAGGTATCTTATCTCCTCAGTTCCCTAGTTAGTCACTCCTTCTACTTCTCACGGTAGCCCATGTGCCAGCACTGAAGAAGTTTTCCTAAGAACAGTCTACATAAAATCAAGGGAGCCCTTTTCTGATATTTCCTTCTAACACCATATTTGTCCTTCCCAAAACAGTCAGGAAAAATCTGAATTTGATCATCTTTATGCTTCACCATTGCTTACCCCAATGTTTGACATATAGTAAATTCTCAATATATATTTGTTGAATGGAGTAATAAAATCAAGTAAAATCATAGATGTTTTGAAAACTGTCTATGACTGTTAAAAGTCAGTTAAATATAGTTAAAGTGAAGTTAAAAAAAAAACTGTAAATAAAAGTTAGTTTAATGTATTGGCTGAGCTACTGGTTTTAGAAATACCCAACAGAATGACTTATAAAAGCCTCTTTATAATTCAATTGAGGTTTATAAGATTTGAATGAAGAAAATCTATCATAGAAATCTGTGAATGCTTTGTTGGAAATAAAAGGAATTGGCAGAAATACATTAATATTTACAGTGTCAATTTACAGAGAGATCAAAAGTGATTTTTTCTAGATTAAGGGGGATTAATGGTTGAAATTAGAAATCAAAACACAGTTCAACACTTTTTCACATGAAAATGTCAAATATTATTGACACTAATATGAAAATGAGAACAAGGCTTTCTGCAAATAAATTTTCACTCTAGATGTGAGTCTTTCAAGACATTCCATAGTCCAATTGCTTATTAATAACTCAAAAAGTGGAAAGATCAAATCCATCATTTCATCTCTGCCTTCCCTCTCGCTGCCAGACAGAGTGTGATTCATAATATGTAATTTGTGCTATGGGGCTTGAGATGGTGAGTATGATTTCATGTAATATTTTTTTTTGCAATCTGTCATAAGCATTTCATTTGCAAGATATCTCAGAATATAAAAGAGGTAACTTAATAAAAGCAAATATTTTATCTAAGATATACTTGCCTTTTCTATGAATTTGCAATTAAACCTTCATTCAAATAGTCATATTTACAGTAAAATCTGTGTTCTGCATTAATTTCTCTAGACACATCAGGCTTTTATTCTTAATAGAATGTCTGCTTCCCTGGACATAGGGATTTCATTAAAATTTACTATTAATTTCAACTGGCATTGCTACAATAACTTCTTTTGTGTTTTAACACTTTGTTCAATCAGTGAATCAATCGCAAAGCCTCACAAAACTGAATGATGGTTACCGATTTATACTTATGCTGTAGGTTCGATTGTATTCAAACTAAAATAATCGATATAGAAGAAAATATCTTATGTATTAGAGATTAAACATTATTATTTGTTTTTTAATTCTATGATTCATTTCTCCCTTTATCTAACTTTAGGGTAATTTACTTAGCACATTAAGATGGCCAAAGATTTCTTAATTCTGTATAGCTCGAAGGATTGACTTAGAAAACATCCTTGACAATGTACAAAATCTTAAGACAATGTCCATTACATAAAATACAGTGTTGGTCACAAAGGAAACAAATAATATAAAGAAAATAACAAAACATATGATAAATTGTAAAACCAATTCAAATTCTAGTCTATGCTTATGTCAGAATTTAATTTACATACATGGATCTATATTTAACATTCTACATTTATAAATTTAGCATATTTATTATTGGGAAGCCATTGTTGAAGTGAGACAGATATAGTGGTGAAAAGACCAAAGTCTATCTTTTGAACATGTATTCATTTTACTCCACTTTATTCTAAAAGGAATTAGAGTGATTTGTAAACTATATACAACTCAGGATGTTATTAAGTCTGATGGCAAAGAAGGAAGAACAGTGTAGAGATACAAAATAGAAAATAGAAAGACTGAAATTCAGTAACTTGTCATTTCTATGAAGCTTCTTTTATGACTTTGATTATGCAGTTGGTTTTCTTCACCTTTAAAAACAAACATATGTGCTGTAACAGACATTAATTTTTACCTTTCTTGGGAATAATAAACTAAAAGAATAAATATGAAAATATCAACTTTGTGATAAACATTTTTGACTAAGGGGCAGTTTTGCAGTCATCTACATGGGAGGACGGTCCTTATCTGAAAATATCCTATCTGAGAAAGAGAGAAAAGGTACTGATTTTCACCAGTGTAATATGAGTATACATATGACAGAACACTTTTTTCTTTCTTTTTTTTTTTAAAGATTTATTTATTTATGCATACAAGAACTGGGGTACAGGCCAGAGGCACGGTGGTTGAGAAGATGCACCAGAGACAGAGTGGGGAACAGAACAGGCAGATCGACTGAAATACACTGGCGGGGAGCAGCTGGGGAGTCAGGAGAGGTCTGCTGCGCCATATGGGTTGCACCCTGGCAGGCTGGGGATCAAACTCGTGCTGCAGAGGCTGTGTATTCCTTCATAGTACGGTGCTTAACCCCTTGAGCCACCAGGGAGGCCCTGGAACACTTGTAAAACCAAAAAACTCCCTACAATGCTGAGATCCATACTTAAGTTATATCTTCACTAGAGGGTTTTAAAACCTATAGCAGACTTTGTGGAAGTAACGATAAACATGTTTTTGGTCTGTCTTAAGTTGTTGAAATTTGGAAGTTGTTTGAATAATGCAAATGTCATTTTATTTTAAACAAATCAAACGTGTTTATGAGAAGATACTAAATCTGACTGTAAAATTTCTAACAGCTGGTAAAATAATCATAAATGTAATTCACAGATAGTAGGATAAAAGACAAATTTTTCTGTAGAGAAATAGCTGTGCTGCACATAGTTCTCAGATCAGTAGAAATTCTCCTGAAGATCATATGACAAAGTACCTGTAGTAAATGAAAACATATAGTTACTAACATTTAATGTTTATTATATTCCAGAAATTGAGCTAAGCATTTTTATTTTTTGATTTTATTGAATCAACATAACAACTCAGTCAAGACTATGCTACAATTATTCCCAATTCAGTTACTGAATATGAAACAGAAAGACTAAGGATTTTGCATAAGAGTAGTCAGACAGCTATGACCATTAAATTAAAAACAAACAAAAATGCATTTATTACTTGAAGGGGAATTTGGAAGAACAAATATCCATATTTTTTTAAATCAAGGAACGTGCAAAATTCAAAATGTGATTCTCTCTTAAAGCAGGGGATCAAATTTAAACTCAAACAGTACTTGACACTGTTGTTTAGGCATTATATTATGAATCACTTCTGATATAGTGAAACCCAAGAAAAGAAAATATTTGTAATCCATCTTAGCAAATAATAAATCTATGTTCTAAGTAATCAGAATAGACAAAAAAGTGAACTTAGAACATAGTTCTTCTTGACTATATATGCATTAAGATTATAGATGACATCTAATTCTTATAATTTTACCAAAGTTGGTGGGTATAACTACAGCATACTATTTTAAAGTAAAGCTTAAGAAAAATTCATAGCATGAGAGGTGTGTATAGGAAGGAGTAAAAGTTGATATCATTTTAATTAAATATAAATAATAACACATTATGATATTTTTTCATTCTCCAAAAAAATTACATAGTTATATAATTTTTCATCCATTGATAACTATTGATTACTTGACTGCTACTATCTCTGTGAAAAATTTTTTTGAGATTGATTAATTTAAAATTATGGATCAGTTAAAATATGTGTGATAGTTTCTAAAATACAAGTTAATAAAATCATTGCCTATATGTTACAATAGTTAACAGAATATGAACACAGAGCTTCTGATGCTCAGTAAAGTTTAACAAATATCTGTGTTGATATGTTACTTAGAATTCATTGAGGGATAATATATAAACAAAACCTTCCATCATATATTACTTGTCCTGGGCATTAGAACAATCTCCAGTAGTTTTATTAGAACATCTCCAACTGTTTTTAAAAAATGTACTGCAATAAAAATTCATATTATGAACTTACTAATTCATATTCGCTATGCTTACTAGTGCTAGCAGGGTATTAAGAGCTACTTCAATCTAGGGTCTGTGTTGTATCTGCCTGTGTACTCCAATTTCTCTAAGGGAGTCAAAATCACATTAGAACAGATTTAGCAGTTTTCCTCGGCATTATCAATAAAATATTAATAATGTATGTTTTTTCAACCCACCTGAACATTTCCAAACTTAGTGTTTCCTGTTTACACTGGTTGAATTGAGATACCTTTCCTTTTCTTTTTTTTTTTTTTAAGATTTACTTATTTATGCATACAAGAACTGGGGTGTAGACCAGAGGTGTGAGGAGGATGAGCGGATTCACCAGAGAGAGTGGGGAGCAGAGCAGGCGGATCTACTGAAATATCCTGCTATGGGGAACAGCGGGCAAGACAGGAGAGGTCTGCTGTACCAAGTGGGTTAGCTATTCTAATCTGCACTCCTCTTTCCACCTCCTGCGGCCTTAGACAGTACACTAGAAACACAGGAACTGCCAAGTCTCTCATCACAAACCTCATAGCCGAATCTTCAACTAAAGGTAAGTGTGAATGATATAAAATATTAGAGGATATTCTGAATACTATGCATACTAATGTTGCAAAGACTTACACGTATATATTTTTAAAACTAAATTCTTGAAATTATTATTTGCAAAAATTTATGTGTGAATTCAATTGACTATCAAAAGCTCCTTTTTCAATAAACATGTGCATTATCAGGGCCTCCCTGGTGGCGCAGGCAGTTGGGCACCATGTTGTGAAGCTGTCCGCAGCCTCTGCAGTGCCGGTTAGATCCCTGCCGGCCTCGGAGCACCCCACATGGCGAGCAGACCTCTCCTGTCTCACCCGCTGCTCCCCTCAGCAGTGTATTTCGTTAGTCTGCCTGTTCTGTTCCCCACTCTGTCTCTGGTGAATCCTCTCACCCTCCCACGCATCTGGCCTGTACCCCGGCTCTTGTATAAATAAAATAAATCTAAAAAAAAAAAAGCTTTAAAAAAATATGCATTATCAGGAACAGCTATTCCAACATTTTGAAGGAAAAAACAAACCATTGGTGGTTAAATTGGTTATTTATTTTAGTTTAAATATTCATGCAAATACTTAAAATTTCTATGAGTATTTATTTATTTTTTAGAAGATTTATTTATCTATCTATACAAGCACTGGGCACAGTCAGAAGCGCGGGAGGGTGAGAGAATTCACCAGAGCCAGAGCGGGGAGCAGAGCAGCCAGAAGGACCGAAGTACACTGCTGAGGGGAGCAGCGGGCATGGCAGGAGAGGTCTGCGCGCCATGTGGGACCCTCCTCCAGTGGCCGGGGAGCAGCCGGGGATCCAACCGGCCCTGCAAAGGCTGCGGGCAGCTTCGCAACCCAGCGCTCAACTGCTGCACCACCGGGGAGGCCCAGTATTTATTTATTTTTAAAGATTGATTTATTTATCAAGAATCAGAGTACAGGCCAGATGTGCGGGAGGGTGAGAGGATTCACCAAAGACAGAGTGGGGAACAGAACAGACAGAAAAACCAAAATATACTGCTGAGGGGAGCAGAGGGCGAGACAGGAGAGGTCTGTTCACCATGTGGGTATCTCCACAGCCGGGAGGAATGGAACCAGCACTGCAGAGGCTGCGGACAGCTTCACACCTTGGTGTTCAACCGCCTGTGCCACCAGGGAGGCCCTCTGAGTATTTAATTAGCTTATTCGATCTAAAAATTTAATATGCAATTTTTAGTTTCAGTGTGTTTTTTCTTTTGCTGTTATTCTTTGCCAAACTGTATTTTCAAGCCCCCCAAAACGCTCCTTCTTTTGTGAACTATTAATCCATTTAAATTATAATTAAGGGCTACTATTCAAGATATTAAAGCATACAATATGTTCAATGGTACTTGTAATTGAATAATTGCAGAGAGAAGCTGAAATAAAATGTACCAGAGCTATTTAAAACAGTGGTTATATACTCCTGCCAAATGGCCCTCCCAAATTGGTACTTTTAAGCCTTTTATGTTTGTACTGGATCTAAGTTTTGGACAAGGCATTTATAGCTAAACTTTCCCTTTCCTTTCCTATTTCCTAGAATCAAGTTATCCTCCTCCTCCCCCCCCAAAAAAAAAATTGCAGGAAAGTATTCTTGGGGGCTAGGTGTTGGGAATGCAAATCAGTATGATTACCCACTGCTAAGGTAATTTCACACAATTTGTAAAATGTGTTTAGTAAAGGGATTTTTTAAAATGTATCTTAGGGGGCACCCCTGGTGGCGCAGGGGTTAAGGACACAGCACTACCAAGCTATTGGCAGCCACTGCATCATGAGTTTGATCTCTGGCCAGAGAGCAACCTACACGGCACAGTAGACCTTTCCAGGCTCTCCCATTGCTCCCCTCAGCAGTGTATTTCAGTAGATCCGCCTGCTCTGCTCCCCACTCTCTCTGGTGAATCAAACCAATAATTGTTCTGCTATTATATCCTCTGGGAACCAAACCTTTATAGGGCACCCCAGCACCTCCAGAAAGCTTTCTCATCCTTCAAGAGGGTGGGCCGTTATACAATTTCTGCTATCCCTCTTCACATTCTGTGGCTGAGTCCACAGCCCTGCCAATGATGTCCTCTCCTCCAGACCACTAGCACCATATTCCTGTATTCACCCACCTCTTGCTTCATGTACTGTGTATCTCCTGTTCAACCCTGTTGAAGTCTGCTCTGCTATCTGCTTTTCTTTCTTTCTTTCTTTCTTTCTTTCTTTCTTTCTTTCTTTCTTTCTTTCTTTCTTTCTTTCTTTCTTTCTTTCTTTCTTTCTTTCTTTCTTTCTTTCTTTCTTTCTTTTTTTTTTTTTTAAAGAGTTATTTATTTATACAAGAACCAGGGTACAGGCCAGATGCACGGGAGGGTGAGAGGATTCACCAGAGACAGAGCGGGGAGCAGAACAGGCAGAGTGATGAAATATTCTGTTGAGGGGAGCAGCAGGCATGACAAGAGAGATCTGCCACGCCATGTGGGACCTCGCCAGCCAGCAGGGATCGAACCGGCGCTGCACAGGCTGCGGACTGCTTCACAGCATGGCGCTTAACCACCTGCACCACCAGGGAGGCTCCTTTTCTTTATTTATTTAAAATTAATTATTTTTATTTACATCTTTTATATCATTGTGTATTCCCTGTAAAGTTCCTACCACCAATTCACCTGTGAACCATCACACAGTCCCTTGTGTTCTTCTCCCCCCTGTTTTGATTCCTTTACTCCCCCTCTCTTGCAGAATGTCTCTGATTTATGGTTGCTTGCTAATTTTGCTAATATTATTGTTGTTGTTATTTTTGTCCTCGTCCCTTATTTGGTTCCCCTATTTTCCTCCTATAAGTGAAATCATTCAATGTTTTTCTTTTTCCTTCTGGCTTATTTCACTGAGAATGATCCCTTCTAGCTCCATTCATCTTGCCATGAATGGTATGAGTTTATCTTTTTTGATTGCTGAATAGTATTCCGTTGTGTATATATGCCACATCATCTTGATCCAGTCATCTATTTTTGGGCATTTGGGTTGTTTCCATATATTACCTATTGTACATAGTGCTGCAATAAACACAGGAGTGCAGATATCTTTTTGAATTAATGTTTTTGTGTCCTTTGGGTAGATTCGGATTGGAATTGCTGGGTCATAAGGTATTTCCATTTTTAGTAATTTGAGGAACATCCACACAGCTTTCAATAGTGCTTGGACCAGTTTGCATTCCTACCAGCAGTGTAGGAGAGTTACTTTTCCACCACATCCTCACCAATAAATGTTGGTATCTGCTTTTCAAAGGCTAATCCATCCCCTGAATATCTGTGGGACTATTCTCTCAGACATGTGTCCCTCTGGCTCACTGTTCTAAAAGCTTCAGCCAGTGGGGCTGAGTCCCTGATGTTGGCTCCCTTGGCTGGTGACTGGTGGCCAGGAGTAGCTCTGCTCTTGCAGCTTTAAATGACAAGATTTTAAGTCATTCAATCTGTGGGATTTTAATCGTACTAGAGTGAGATGACTAACAGAAGCTTGAATAAAAAGCAAAAATTAATGCAACACTAAGTTCTAGCCCTTTATTTCTTAAATATCCTTTCTTGTATCAATCACTCTTCTAATTCTTTTAAGTATATGATCAGGATCCATTGTTCCAAAATAGTTAATAGGTGTCACTTTTTTTCCCGTTTAATGACTGCTTTGATGGAAGAAACAACATTCAGAATTCCCTACTCTGACCTTTTTAAAATTAAGTCATAAATAATGTTTTACATTGTATATGGGTTGAATAAAATTGGAAAGATATTATTTTACTAATGTCCTAAAATGCAGCAAAGATAATGTTTTTTAGATTATCAGGTGCCATCATATTTAATATATAATGAACAACTTTATTTGAAGTAAATCTTTTTAACCTCATATTTAGCACATTAAGGCTGAAGCCAGCATGATATTGTCTTTGTTTTGATGTGAAACATATGTGTGTGATGTTTTAATAATGGTCACTATGTAAAAATCCTCTCATACTATACACATTAACACAATTTCCATTTCAAAACAGTTTTGCTGTTATGAGAAAGTTATTAATTAATCTTATTAATGCACTACAAAGATATTTGGTTTGTTCCAGGTATACTGCTACATTGTTAGTGGGAATAAAAATAGGAATGCTGATAATCTGTGGCAGATATGTAAGTATTATATATATGCATACATGTGTGTATATATGTATATATATATAAACCCCATTTTCTGAAAAAAATTATCTTCTAATTTTCTATCTTACAAAAATTTGTAATGGATATATAAACAAGAAATATTTACTAATGAGAGTACCCAATAATCTTTGATAGTTGCTATCAAAAATTGAAAACATGAATTGTTTAACAATAAATCACTATGTATAAGTACGTACATAAGATATGTACCAAATGCATATGACAAAACATAATAAATATATAATCATAATGATATTCAAGATTGATTAGCATCAATTCACAAATTGCTCTCTTTTCCAATTATTGACAAAAAATAAGAAAAATGAAGTGGAAAAATAGAGGAGAATAAAGTAATAGAAAAGATAAATGAAGAGCCAAAACCCTCTTTTATCTTAGTCCTGGAACACTAAGGAAGACACTTTTCTCCAGAAAGAGTTCAGGTCTCTGAAATTATTTCAGTGCATCAACACTGACAGCAGCAGGAACATGGTTGGTTTTGATAAGAGCATCAGTTAAAAAAAGTCTTGAGAATGTAAGATGAAAATGAATGTAAGGTTAAACTTCCTCTCCTGTACACTGCTACTCCCTGTGAGTACATCCCAAAAGATTGAAGATAAGAAATACAGCACATAAAAATAAAGTAAATTTAACATTCGTTTTCTCTGTGTGTCTTCCATGTACCGCATTCCATTCTACTATAGACACTGACTATGGACACAGCAGTGAAGAAAAATGACAAAAATTCCTCCCCCATGTTATATAGATCATTGTAATAGATTCATGTAATAAAATTAACAATTAAACCATGCAATATGTTAAGTAGTGACAAGTGTTATGGAGAAAATTAATGAAGGAGATGGAAATAGGGAATGTCAGGAGGAGGATATAATTTTAAGTAGGGAAATCAGAGAGGGCAGGATGGAGAAGGTTAACATTTAATGAAAAATCTGAAGGAAGTAAGAAAACAATACTGGCAGAGATTTGGAGATAGGTCTTTTCAGTCAGAAAAAGCATATGCAAATAATTTGATTTAAAGAATGCCCCCCCCAACTAAGTTCAAAGAGTATCAGGATTCCTGGAATAGTGAGACTGGAATAGGTAAAGAGAACAGCAGAAGACAATGTGGTGAGAAAGGTGTGTCTAGTGGGGAGTAAGGAAAGGGCCATATAAACCATTACAAAAACGGCTCCGCTTTTCACTCAAAGTGATGTTGGAAGATATTTGGGCAGTTGAATGGCATGACCCTGACTGTGTCATATTATGTTCTAGTTTCTGTATAGAGGAGAGACTGAAGGGGAAGACAAATATAGAAGGAAAGGCAGGGAATATTTAAAAAAAATGAATTAGATATGTTGTTGACTTGGATGGGGTAGATAAAAATAGTAGTGAGAATTGTCCAGATACTTTGAGGGCAGAGTTGCTGAGAAATGAGTGGTATACACAGAGAAGTTGGATTGAGGATTGTGTATTGTGTCAGACTGCAGATCCAGAATGGATCCAGGAATTTTGGGAGTGAATTGGAAGTATAGAAGTTAGTGTTCACAGAGGAGGAGGCTTAAAAGTTAAATTGTAAAATTGTGCACTTATGAGTAATCGCTTGGTTTGAGCTGAGATCAATGCGTTGAGTGATTAAAGCATAGAAAGATGCCAAGAATATTAAAACTGAGTAGGAAAAATATATAAAAGGGTAAAAAATTTTATAGAACACCAAAATTATAACAGTGGTGCAATTGTAAAAATAATAGTAAATCATGATGTAAAGGCTTAAAGAATACATGCCTTCAAAAATGGAAGAGTGGTTAATAGTATCTCGTAAAACAATATTTCAAATTGGAGAGGCTTGAAGAGCAAGGAAGAAATTTTAAAGTGACAAAGAGCAAGAAATGACATTTATTCTATTTCTAGAAGAATTCATCTCAAAGAATAGAAAGCTGGAAGTGAAAAGTAATCTAATTTGAGGGTTTTAAGGGAAGCAGCAGAACTGAGGGGAGATGGGTAATAAGAATGAAAAGGTAAAGGGAAAACTTAGAGAATTCTGAAAATTGAGTTGCTTCTATACACTATAACAAAGATATGTCCATTCTTTTTTTCATAGAGACTTTAACATATCCTTGAGAATGGGTAATACTGTCATTCCTTTTGTTATAAGAAGCTGAATAGCCAAGATCAGATAAATATTAGAACTACAACTTCAACCTAGTTGCATGATCTACATATTTTTCAATGAGAGCATATTAATCAATTAATTCAATGCTATATAATTCAAAAGAAATTTTAAAATAATCTAATTGAAGAGGATTGAACAGATTACTTAGCAATAGATCTTTAGTTGAGTTCCAATTATCTTACTTCATAATAGTTTGACTTAGGGCAAAACATGTAAAATCATGGTGAATCTTTAATTTAAAATGAAGACAATACTACCTAAATTACAGATGTGGTAAAGATTTACATGCAATGTTATTACTCAGTTATAAGTCACTTAATTATAAATCTGTAATAAGCTTTGAATGGAATACTTAATCTCAAGCTACAAGGTCATCTCTTAGAACTACATGTAAATGTAAGATAATATGTCACTCATATTTTAATAATGATAAACCTAAAATAATTTAATAAATGATTTTGTAAGATCCTACTGAGACTAAGTTTATATTTATTAAAATGCACAAATTTTAAATGTACATCATGATGAATTTTATATATTTATATACCCATGTTCTCACCACCTGTATAAAGAATAAAAAAAAATATTGCGTGACCCCACAAATATTTTTTGCATTCCATTCCAATCAGTCACCACCACAGAGTTAAGATTTCTAATTACTATCACTATAAACTATAGGCTTCTTTTGCCTATTTTGGAACATCATTTATTTGGAGTTATATAGAATTTTTTTCTGGCTTATTTTACTCAACATCATGTTTTTGAGATTTATCCATGCTGTTGTAAGGACCAGCACTTCACTTATAATTCCTGTGCCTTACTACTTTACAAGTCAGTATCATAATTTTTTGACTCTTTGCTTGACAGATTTTTTTCCCCGCAGTTTTTACTTATTACCTGAGTTTATCTTTATTGATTGCTGACTAGTATTCCATCATGTACATATATGTACCACATCTTTTTGATCCAGTTAACTATTTTTGGGCATTTGGGTTGTTTCCAAATCTTTCCTATTATAAATAATGCTACAATAAACATAGGGGTACAGATATCCTTTTTTTTAAAGATTTCTTTCTTTATGCATACAAGAGCTGGGGAACAGGCCAGAAATGCGGAAGTTGAGAGGACTCACAGAGATTGAGTGGGAAAGAGAACAGGCAGACTGAAACACACTGTTGATGGGAGAAATGGACGAGACAGGAGAGGTCTGCCTCACTTTGTGGGTTGCTCCCTGGCTGGCGGGGGATTGAACTCGTGCTGCAGAGGCTGCGGATTGCTTCATATTGCAGTGCTTAACCCCTTGCACCACCAGGGAGGCCCCGCAAATATCCTTTTGAATATATGTTTTTGTGTTCTTTGGGGGCTGCACCTGAGAAAAGAAAGCAAACATTATTTAAAAAAAAAGAAAAAGAACAAAGATGTAAAATATATATAAAATTAAAAAAAATAGATTCTGATTTCAATTTTTTTGGTTATAAACCCGGAAGTGATAGGCTGAATCATGTGATATCCATTTTAATTTCTATTTTGTCAGTATGATTGGGGGTAATTTATTAGGCACCTGCATTTTATAACTTTTTAAGGAACCTCATACTATTTCCCATAGTGGTTTCATCAATTTACATTCCTAGCAACAACTTTTAAAAGTTCTACTTTCTCCATTTTCTCACCAACATTTGTAACTTTTTAAAAAATAATATATACCCTAACAGGGGTGAAAGGATATCTCTTTGGGCTTTTGACTTGTATATCCTTGATGATTAGTAATACTGAGCATCTTCAATTATAAATGATGGCCATTTGAATGTTTGTTTTGGAGAAATGTCTATTCAATTTTTTTGTTCATTTTAAAATTGTTATGTACTTTGTTTTTGCTATTAATTTTTTTGAGTTTCAGATACAGGCATACATTATTTTATTAAATTTTACTTTATTGAAATTCACAGATACTGTGTTTTCCCAAGTTGAGGGTTTGTGGCTACTCTGCCTTGAGCAAGACTTTTGGGTTCATTTTTCCAATAGTATATACTCCTTTCTCTATGAGACATTTTTAAGAAATCAAGCATTTTTTATTGTAGTTGTTACAATTTTAGACATCATGATATTGTACACTTAACATTTTACCATGTATTGTAAACATAAGTTTTATATGCACCAGGAAACCATAAAAATTCATGTCACTTGCTTTATTGCCATATTTGCTTCATTGTGGTGATTTTAAACCAAAACCACAATATATATTTCTGTATATATTAATTTACTACAGAGCAAATGATATTTAATATAGTCCAACATATGAAGCAATTTTCCATTTTATGCTTTATGCTCTAAAAACATCATTGCTGACTCCAAGATCATGAAGATCGTGCTCAAAGATTTCTTCTAGAACTTTAGCATTCTCATGTGTGTTTGTGATTCATCTGAAATTAAATATTGTCCATAATATAGTGAGAGGTTAAGATTAATTGAAATGCCCATAATATCAACTCCTAGTTCCTAACCCAAACGTTATGTATTGGACACATTTGAGATCTAAATTCTTTAAGATTGATAAATGCTTATATTAATTTATTTTTTCTTAATCCAGTGGTTCTTTATCCTGGTTCTATTCAATGCATTAAAATCAACTATGGTTTTTTTGTTGTTGTTTTGTTTTTGCTTCTTTTGTTTTTAATAGGGGTGTTTCAATCATCTTCAGTATGTTAGCTCTACCATATGATTCCATGACTCTACTTCTAGGTATCTTCCCAAAGAATGCAAAAAATACCAATTCAAAAGAGACATGCACTCCTAATTCATTGAAGCACTATTTACAAAAGTGAAGTTATGGAAACAACCTAAATGCCCAGTGATAGATGAGCAGATTAAGAAGATGCATGTCTAATTTCTTATTGTTTTTTGCTCATATATGTAATACAGAGAAACAAAACAAAATATCATGCAAAATAAAACAAAACCTAGATATCTAACAGTAAAATAGAGGCTATCAGAGAGATGAAGGGGATGGCAGAAAGGAAGAAGGTACAATATACGAATGTGGAGGACTACAAGTGCATTCGTGGTTCATGTGATGTGGTAAATACAATTGAAGAGGTGGGACCCTATGTTTCTGAATTATAAACCAATATTACCTTAATAAAAAGTTATTAAAATTTTAAGTGCAATACATAGGAAAGAATAAAACACTGACACTTGGGTTCCTTCCCTGGCTAGAAGAAAAATGTCTGACTTAAACCTTAAGTTTAAGGTTATCAGAAATATAGTTGAAATAAATTTCTCAAGCCTTTTACAGTGGTGTGTCACTAGGAATGTAAAAGAAAAATATTGAATGGTGTGAAAGACATAAAGTCTAAATACAAAAACTTAGGTTGAATAATCTGCTCCACCACTGACTCTATGGTAAGCCTATGGTGACTACTGTACAATATGCAACCCATTGCTTAATAAAATGTTAAGCTACACATGACTGTACTTGGCACATAATAATCAGTAGTGAAATCTCTACTTTACTATGAGTTAAACAATAATGATAATTCTCCTTAGGATGTAAGTCTGTGTCCTGAGGTAGTTTCCTATATTCTTAGAACTGTGTAATTCATGTCTAGACCAAATAAAATATTTTTATTAATTTTATAAAAGATGTAGTATATATACTCACTGGAATACTATGCAAATATGAAAAAGAATAAATCTTGATATGTGGATGGACAATGTGGATGGATCTGAAGGAGATTTTGCTAAGCAAAATAAGTCGGACTGAAAAAAACAAATTCCAGACAATTTCACTCACATATTGAATATAGAAGAAAAAAAAAAAAACAACAACAACAAAGGGACAGATAAAACCAAATCAAACCCAAACATACCATAGACATCTGACTGTAGAATTATGGCTACCAGTAGGGAGAGTAGGAGAAGACATTAAAGGAGATTAGGGGCTCAGTGGATTAATTATAGTGGAGGATTAGAGGATTAGAGTTTGATGGGTGGGTATAGTGTGGAAGCCTGCATCTGAAGATGTTTTAATCTATACTGTTAATCAGATAGAGTGCTGTACACCAATGCTATTTCAATTTAAAAATACAATTTCAAAACAAAAACAGGTTTTCTAATTTGAAAATCCAAACATTTGAATTTTAAAAGTTCTCTAGGTAACCCTGGGAAAATGCACACTTGAAGGCAGAGTTTAGTGCTACTTTCTTCATGGACAGACACTATTTACAGTATTTTTTTTTTTCTTGGAAACAGTGTTGAAAACAATTTCTGCTCTTCCTGTCTGCCCATTTAATCTATGCACACTTGAGTTTTACACAAACTTTATCATTTTATATAGAATGAATACATATGTCTCAAGTTTTCATCCTGACCCGGGAGAATCAATACTTACTCATCTATTTTTTCAGTGGATAATTCATACTAAGAAAAAAATATATAGTACATTGTAGTGACTCAGCAAATATTGTGAAACTATTGTATCTGATTTACACATGGGGAAATTTTTAGGCAATTAAATTTTTGCTATTTTATTTTCTTAGAAGACATAGTAGAATAAATATTCTGCAAGACCACTTTATACCACATAGCATTTCTTGAAAAAAATTGTATTTGATAATTTGAAAACACAGTTTGTTGTTATTTAATTAGAGAAAAGCATATGCATGCAATCACTTTGAAGTAGAAATTTTAGCATTGGCCTAGATACTTTCCCTAAGTATGTTAGACATGAAAGCAAATGATTTTCTATATTTATTTGCAATAATTATGTTTCAAATTTAAAAGTACATCAAACTTTCTCTGAAAAAAGTTGTGTTTTAGCATTGTATAAAAAATTCTGAGTTGTTTCTCTTACTTGCTTTACTGTCTCCATGCCCACATAATACCATTATTAAGGCTGCACAAACTCAACTTCTATAAAGAACCTCTGTAATAATAACTCACATGACTCTTACACAGGTAACATTTACAGATTTACCTCTTTCACTAAATAACATGTATTTAAAATTCCTCCAGTCTTTATTGCTGGATTGCTTACTTCATTTTAGTGCTGAGTAATATTCTAAATTTTGTATCTAAAGAACATATTTATCCACCACCTATTAATAGACATCTTGATTGCTTTCAGTGTTTGCAGTTATAAGTATTCTATAAATATCTGTGTACAAACATAAGATTTCTACACCTTTAGATAAATACCAAAGTGGACAACTGCTGGAAAAAACTGTATGATGCTTATAGTTTTTGGCTTTTGTAAGAAACTGCCGAAGTATCCTTCAAAGTTGTCATAATATTTTGCATTATCTCTAGCAATGAAAGACAGTTCCTACTGTCCCACATCATCAGTGTTTGATGTTGCAGTATTTCAGATCTTTGCTATGTTAATAAAAGTGTACAGTAATTATCCACTGTTATTGTAATTTGCCTTTTCCAGAAGATATTTTATGTTTATTTAAAATCTGTATAGGGTCCTCCCTGGTGGGACAAGGGGTTAAGATGTAACCTATGAAGTTATCCGCAGCACTGCAGCACGAGTTCGATCCCCAGCCAAGGAGCTACCCACATGGTGCAGGAGACCTCTCCTGACTCACCCACTGCTCAATCTGCCTACTCTGTTTGCTACTCTGTCTCTGGTGATTCCTTTCATCCCCCACACTTCTTGCCTATACCCCAGTTCTTGTATACATAAATAAATAAATCTAAAAATAAATACATAAGTACATAAAATCTGTGTATCTTTTTAGTGAGATTTCTGTTAAGTTATTTGGTCTGTTATTAAGAGTTGTCTGTTTCCCATTGCTCAGTTTACATATTTATGTATTTTTCAAATATACATACCTCCTTTATCAAATGTCTTTGTAAGTTTGTTTTTTTTTTTTAATTTTTTTTTATAGAGGCATGTTTTATTTATTTATTTGTTTGTTTGTTTTGTTTATACATGCACTGGGTACAGTCAGAAGCGTCGGAGGGTGAGAGAATTCACCAGAGCCAGAGCGGGGTGCAGAGCAGGCAGAAGGACCGAAGTACACTGCTGAGGGGAGCAGCGGGCGGCAGGAGAGGTCTGCGCGCCATGTGGGACCCTCCTCCGGTGGCCGGGGAGCAGCCGGGGATTGAACCGGCCCCGCAGAGGCCGCGGGCAGCTTCGCAACCCAGCGCTCAACCGCTGCGCCACCGGGGAGGCCCGTCTTTGTAAGTTTGTAAGTATTTTTTCCTCTTCTTGTACATCTTCTCATGCTCTTGTCATTGTCTTTCACAGAGCAGAAGTTTTTAACTTTAGTGAAGACCATATTATCAATTATTTCCTTCATGGAATGTGGAATTTTTAAAAAAAAAGTTTTTTTTTTTTTTATGTATACAAGAACTGGGGTTTAGGCCTGAGTTGAGGTGGGCAGGAGTGAGAGGACTCACAAGAGACAGACTGGGGAGCAGAACAAGCAGATCTACTGAAATACACTGCTGTGGGAGAAGCAGGCGAGCCAAGAGAGGTCTGCTGTGCCATGTGGGTTAGCACCTTGGCTGGGGATCGAACTTGTGCTGCAATGGTTGCTGAGAGCTTCATAGTGCTGAAACTTAACCCCTTGCACCACTAGGGAGACCGGGAATGTGAATTTTTGAAATTTAAAGTGTATTGCACAGTGTTAAGCATGGAAAATATAAAATATCTATGGCTGAGGTGCTTGACATTTGTCCTGTAACAATGTCTGTCCACACTGACAGACATGAGAATAGAATCTGACATAATAAGTATGGAGACTTAACTGACACTAAAGGAAAGGACTGAAAAAAAAATTAAATACCTAAGAGCAAACCTAAACATTGAGGTTAAAGATCTATATAAAAAACTTAAGACATTGTTAAAAGTAACAGAAGACACAATGACATTGATAAATATTCCCTGCTCATGGATTGAAACACTCAATATTGTCAAAATGGCCATTCTATCCAAAGCTATATATATAATATATATATATTATAAAGCCATAATAATTAAAACGGCCCGGTACTAGAACAAAAAGAGACACACAGAGCAATAAAATAGAATTGAGAGACCAGAAATAAACCCATACCTAAATGAACAATTAATATATGTCAAAGGAGCCAAGAACATAGACTGAAGTAAGGATAGCCTTTTTAAGAAATGGTGTTGGGAAAACTGCAGCTGCATGCAAAGGAATGGAACTAAACCACTCTCTCGCACCATAAAAAAAAAAAAAATTAAAAATGAACAAAAAACTTGTATGTAAATCTTGAAACCATAAGATACATAGAAGAAAATAGACAAAACACTTTATAACATAAGCTTCAGTGATATCTTTAGGAATTTGCCCCCAACAACAAGAAAAACAAGAGAATATAATCAATTGGAACTACATGAAACTACAATGCTTCTGCAGAAGAAACTGTGATTACATGAAGAGATACCCTACTGAATGGGATAAAATATTTGCATACCATACATCTGACAAGGGAGTGCTGTTCAAAATCTAAAAACAGCTCATACAACTACACAAAGTTCAAACAAATAACCAATGAAAAAATGGGCACAAGGGATAAATAGGCAATTCTCCAAAGATATACAGATAACCAATAAACACATGAAAAAAATTCTTTATCATTACTTATCATCAGGGAAGTGCAAATCAAAATCACAATGAGATACCATCTTACACCTGTGAGAATGGCCCAAATCAAAAAGACCAATCACAGGACCGGTGATGGTGTGGAGGGAAAGGCACCCTTATACACGGTTCTTGGAGATACAGACTGTTCCAGCTCCTGTGGAAAGCAGTATGGAGCTTTCTCTAAACATTAAAAATGGATCTGCCATATGCCCAGCATTTCCACTTCTATCTGAAGACTACTACAAAAACAGTAATTATAAAGGAAATTTGCACCTCCATGTTAATTACAGCACTATCTACAATAGCAAAGCAACGGAGATAACCTAAGTGCCCTAAAACTGGTGAGTGGGTCAAGAAGACGTGGTATATATACACAATGGAATACTACTTTGCAATAAAAAAAGATAAACACATGGCATTTGCAGCAACATGGTTGGAGTTGAAAGGGATTATGCTAAGTGAAATAAGCCAGAAGGAGAAAGACAAGTACTGGCTGGTATCAATATATGTGGAATATAGAAAAAATAAATGAAGGGTCTGGCAATGACGACTTTAAAACCAACCTTTAAAAGCTTACCATGGAACTGAGGCATCCAGAAGGGGAGTAGTGGAAGAGGGAGGGATGGGAAAAGGGTGTGGATGGAGCACTACCGGTAGGGTTATTTGTACTTTGATGGTGGGTGTGCTAAGGTGACTATGCCGGAAGTGGGAAATCCCAGGCTACCAAAACACGGACAAGTATGTATACCAATAACATGTATACCAATAAAAAATATAAAAAAAAAAACAAAAAAACACTTGTTAGCTTATGTGTAGCACATCTCTGTGAAACGTGCATCTCTGTTACTAAAGGTGTGAAATAAAATATTTTGCATGGCAGGTTCCTGTTTTCTCTTTGGAACTTGTCATCCAAAGACTGTCAAAACACAGTGTGACTGATAAGGCGAACTATAGGTATTTCTCTAGATTCAACACTTGCTGTTTGGAGCATGGCAAGAACAGTTGTCACAAGTGAAAATAATAAGTCATCAATACAGTACATCAGATGGCCCAAAGGTCGCCTGTTGAGCACTCAGTTGTGGTTGACAGCTGCTGTGATGTAAAGAATGAGGGAGAAGATGGTTTTCAGCAGGTTTATTAATGGTTTTCATTCATCTCTAAAAGTATAGAGGAAGACCACAGATCATGTGGTTTCAAAACTGTATTATTGAGCAAACACAATCAAATGGACAAAGAGGCAGGGAACTGCAAAGGGGCAGAAAAATCAGTAGTGAAACAGTGTTTTGTTTTCTCCATTCCCTATCACTTTAGCATCCTACCAAGAACATAAATGTTTTCCCTTGCTTGAAATTTCTCACTCTTGGTCCATTTATAATTCGTTTCTTACGTTTTTTTTTTTTTAACTTGGCAAAGGAATATTTAATAGGGTTAATTTTATAATATTAGCAATTTTTAGTTTAACACATGGGGTTAAATGTTGACTATATTATATAAACATGTATAATATAAATTTTGAGAATGCAGGTTTAATATTTTAAGATCACAATATATCATATTCTATCAAGCCCTAACCCACAAACTAAAGAAAACGTTTCTTTTCATCTCTTCTTGAATATTGTTGAGGAATGTCCCCCTGCTGAATGTGGGATCTAAGATAAGGGTAAGGTAAACATGTATGGATAAAAATTTTAATTGCTAGGTCAGGTCAGAGGTGATATTCTACACTTCCACAGGTGCTGAACTATAGACAGTTAAGAGTAAAATAAAACATTGAGAATGAAAAATAATGAAGACCATTAGGGTCAAAATGTAAGGGAAATATACATATGCCAGACACTGCACTAAGAGCATAGGCATACATTTCTTAAATCTTCCTAACAATTTTGTATGATGGATGGTTTTATTATCATCACTTTACAAAATGGAAAAGCTTAAGCAGATTAAACAATTTGTTTGAGTTAATATGGACAATAAAGCCAATTAGATGCATCTTTAGAACAGAAGCTATTAACACCACACTGAACTATGCTGTGAATGAAGCTGTCAGATGGTTATTCTCTACGAGAAATGGAATCTACACCATAATGTTTTATTTCACAACTTCAGTAACTTACGCCATTCTTCTGTTAAATACCAAAGCAGTTCCTCCAAGAGAAAATATCTATCTAAATAAGGCTGGACAAGAAGTGTAAGTCATGCAACAGGATCAAATGTGAGATTATAAGTTTCAATATGCATATTTTAGAATGGACAATAGGAAAGGCAACTAGCATGTAACCTCCAAGAATCCTCTGACCACCCCTCCCTTCACCTCTGGTCTACACCCCAGCTCTTGTATGCATAAATAAATAAAATAAATCTTAAAAAAAATATTTTTATGTTCAGAAGAAAGAACTGTGGTACAAAATGAGTTTATGAAACAGTAAGAGCAGAACTGGAAAATGCCTTTAAATATTAATTCACAAAGATTGTGTTGTATTTATTTACTTTTTAGTTCTCAGGTAACTTAAAAAATATAACAGATGCAGATCTTAATGTGAATGATCAGATACTTCCGGGAACATAAAGATTATTTGTACACTACAGTAGTTGAGCTAAATTAATAACTCTTTGAATGAATTAATAGTCCTTCTGCACTATATCCTCACTTTATAATTCGAAATATATAGAAATTCTATTAAATCAGTGGAGATCTATCAAGATGAAGAAGAATCAACCATTTATATGAAACAAATGAAGATATGACTTAGGTACTTTGCGGGGACAGGACTGTGATATTTCAGTACACAAAATTTAGAAAATTATCAAGTTTTTTCAATATTATTCTAAGAGATGGAACAAAGATAAATAATAATGGGAGAATATTTATATAAAAATATGAAATAATTTCTAAAAAAATTTACAAATGTGGAATTATTTGCCAAGGAAAGTAATAATTTGATCTATACAATTTTTTTCAAGTATAAGCAATCATTTTTTGTGATTACAGAAAATCACAGTTTAGAAAACCATATATATAGAAAATTTAAGTATCAAACTGGATTTGTATAGCTGACAAACTAATGGTCTTTTTTTGGTTTTTAGATTAAACGTCTATTTGTTTGACTAAAACAATTGCCACATTTTAAAATAACCAATTTAATTACAAAATATAACAAATAATAACTGCCATCCAAGAATTGTATAGCTGACAAAAATCCTTCAAAACTGAAATAGAAACTAAAACATTTCTCAAACAAAAGTTGAGCAGATTCATAACTAATATACTTGACCTACGAGAAGTGCCAAAGGGCTTCATTCAGGCTGGAGTGAAAGGATATTAAACCATATCTGGAACACAGATGGAGAAATTGTGAATTTCAGGAAAGGTAACTTCAGAATTAATTATAGAATTCAGTATTATTGTACTTTTGGTTTTAACTACCTCTTTATTTTCTACATGATGTTAAAAAAATACCTAAAAATATTTATAAATCTCTGATATTTTACACAAAAAATACACAGGTGCAATTTTTGAAGCAACATAAAGTAGGAGTGAAGCTATTATTTGATGTTATTGAAATTATATTGTTATTGATTAAAACTAGATGGTTATACAAAGTTTTAAACTAATGTTACTTCAATAAAAATACAAAAGATAAAGCTAGATGGCTATAAACATATGTTAACTATAATTCTCATGGTAACACAAAAAGTATATTTTAAAAATATACACACAGAGAAATTTAAGCATTCACAAGATTTTATTACAAAATTTGGACTAAACACAAAAGAATGAAACAAGGGAAGAAATCACAGGCAAAATATATGACATGCATAAAGCAAAACCACAGAAATAAATCCTCCCTATCAGTAATTTATATGAATGTCAATGAATTTTCCATTCTAAATTAGCATTAATTCAAAGAGTGTTACAAGACAAATATTGAAAAGAACACAGATTAGAACTGAAATAGATAATTGTGATTGCTATGCATTTTGAATAGTTATATCATTTATTTATACTTTTTAAATACTAAAATTTCACATTTTATAATAAAAATTAAAAAAACAGTAAAAAATAGGCAGGAAATACCTTTGGCCCATGTGAATTATTTGTTGTGCCTATAGCAGCAGTGTAAATATTTAAGTGACTATAGGATTTATTTGGAGCATTTGCTAAAGCACAGAGAGTTATTTCTCAATAATTTCTAGTTCACTATTAGTTCTAGGGTGGGAATAAAAATTTGTATTTTTAAAAAGTCTTTATAAGATGCTGATGCTATTGGTCTGGGAAAGCACTTCGAGAACTGTTGGGTTACATTTGGTGCTGCTTAATCCTCTGTCTTATCAAAATGTGAGCTATCATTTTCTACAAGGAAACAGATCAGTCAATGATGTGATATTATTTGGCCTAATCAGGGATAAGTAGTTAAATAATCACCTGACAAGAAACAGAGAGAGAGAGAGGAAAATTGTAAGGTTTAAAAGTGAGCCCAAAAGTCAGATCACCCAAGTTGGACTAAATTTTTTCTGTTCCATCATCTTTCTGCTCTGTAACCTCAGAATAATTGGTGGAAGTCCCTGAGACACGGTTCCTTAGTTGTAAAGTAGAATTAATAACAGTAACTTCCAGATGATTGTGAAGATGAAATGAAACACCATCTTTAAAGCTTCTAGCAGTTTCTAGCACATGAAATGTCCTGATAAATGTTTACAAATGTAAAAGAGAAGGTCAGGAATAACACTCATGACACACTAATCTGAAAAATGGCCAATGTGAAAATTTTAGAATTCTTAGAATATCTTCATAAATTAATATATTTAAATAAATATCACATAGATCTTCAGATCTGAACATTGAAAAACGGTGATAGTTTCTTCATTAGGAAAAGTAAAAAAATGTTTAGTAGTAAATTATTGGTAACATTAAGTTTCCAAAAGAGAAGTTCCTCAACATGGAGTTATTAACTGAAATGGGTAACACAGTTGATCTTATGAATTAGTCACATTTTTCAAAACTGAATTCAGTGAAAAATGTGTTAAAAGAATCAAGGAGCTACTTATAAATGTGTTCCCATCTCATTTTTTATTTTAAGCTGGAAACACACTGCATATTCACAGCACTGTCAATAGCAGGAGTCCTGGCTGTGCGTTAGAGTTGTCTTGATTTCTTCTAGAGAAATAACATATTTTCCTACTTTCGCAGATACATTTTCACACTCATTCTCTTACAATTTGATTTTAAAAAGCTCAAAATTATGCAAATGGATATGCAGACATTTTCAGATTTTTCAAGAATTTAATAAGCAGGAATTTTCATAAAGTAGTTGAAGTGTTTTATGGTGATTGGGGGTCAATTTCTGCCAAGAATTTTTTGGGAGGTTCTTTCCATCTGAAAGATGGTAAGTTTTGTCTGAGTTTGCTTATAGTGCTGCAGTGAACTTCACAAAACTGAAAAGAGGGGCTTAGAATCTATCACTGGTTTCTTGCTTCTCCTCACAGGATTATAACATTTGATGTTTGAATATGTATCGGGGTACCTCATGGGCTTTGCTGCTCTCCTTTTTATTGCTGCTGCCAGATGGCAGAGTTCTCATCTCAGTAGTTTTTTGCGGTGACAATTCTCCTTTCTAGAAATTCAAATATGGGAAATATATTCTAAATAAATAAATAAACATTTATTTATCAATTTATTCCTTGATTACTTATAGGGCAACTATTGCATTCCTTTCAATGTGCATCTAGATTAAATGAACATATATTATTACTTTTATAAAATTAAAAAAAATATAAGTTTGGGCCCCCCCTGGTGGCGCAGCGGTTGAGCACTGGGCTGTGGGGCTGCCCGCAACCTCTGCAGCGCTGGTTCGCTCCCCGTCCGCCAGCGAGGGTCCCACACACACACAAAAAAATAAATTAATTAAAAAAAAATAAAAGTTTGAGTCAGAATGAGAAAAGGAAGATAAATTGGGCAGAACTGATTTTAAATACAAATATTTAAAGGGCCTCCCCAGTGGCGCAGCTGTTGAGCGCTGGGTTGCGAAGCTGCCCGCAGCCTCTGCAGCGCGGGTTCGATCCCCTGCTGCTCCCCGGCCACTGGAGGAGGGTCCCACATGGCGCGCAGACTTCTCCTGCCACCCGCTGCTCCCCTCAGCAGTGTACTTCGGTCCTTTTGCCTATTCTGCTCCCCGCTCTGGCTCTGGTGAATTCTCTCACCCTCCCATGCTTCTGACTGTACCCAGTGCTTGTATAAACAAACAAACAAACAAACAAACAAACAAATACATAAATAAATCTTAAAAAAAAACAACAAATATTTAAAACAATGAGGAAGAGTAAAGTTATCTAAGATCATTGAGAAGTACTTTGGTGGCAGGATGAAGAAGAAAACTACTTGAGAAATAGGTAAACCCAACCAGAGAGTTCTATTGAATTGTTAGCTGTGAGGAGTGATTAAGCAAACACATACAATAACAGTCTTTGAAAATTTTGCAGGGTACATCCTATATTCATTAATACAACTTAAATTCATTTGTCAACCACTGAAAATTGTACTCACACCATATTGCTTGCAACATTGTTCTTTAAAAAGTTGCTAAGTGGGTGAATAATATGAAATGGTCTCTTTTTTTTTTTTTAATCATCTCTTATCTCTTCTGTTTGCTCACATGAAAAAATATTTGCTTCTGGGCTCTCTGGTGGTACAAGGGCTTAAGACACCGCACTATGAAGCAATCTGCAGCCTCTGTAGCACAAGTTCGATCCCTAGCTAGGGAGCTACCCACATGGTACAGCAGATCACGCCTGACTTTCCTGCTGCTCCCCTCAGCAGTGTATTTCAGTCAGTCCACCTGTTCTGTTCCCCAATCTGTCCCTGCACCTCTGGCCTGTACCCCAATTCTTGTATGCATAATAAAATAAATCTTTAAAAATAAATTAAAAAATTTCTGTAAATTGTATTAACAAAACTTCAAATTGATGGACAATTTAGCAGGCTAATTCAATATTCAATGATTATGCCACATTTTCTCTTTCACTCATATCTATGTGTGTATACATACAGAATGTATACATATTACACACATATATTTTATACATATTCATATATAATATATAAGCAAAATATATAGAATAGTCATACCACAACCATATATACATAAAGCTATACACAACATATATATTTATAGGTAACTATATATGTGTATTTATGCATATTATTCATAACTTTTTGAATAGTAAATTGGAGATCACATGTCCTTTTACCCAAAAGTTTCTGAATGTATTACCTAATATCAAATATAATTTCTTACATAATCATAAATTATAGATATTGAACACTAAAAATTACTATTCTTTAATTTCCAGTTTTGATTCAAATTTTATAAAATTATCACAATACATACATTTTTGCTATTATGGCTTGTGGGTTTTTTTCCTAGGATACCATTTTTAAGCACATGCTGAAATTATTTGTCATATCACTGTAGTTTTTCTTCTTTAATACAAACTATATGTTCAGAATTTCTTTGGTTTCTTTGATGTTGACATTGTAAGGAACGTAGGTAAATTATTTTGTAAAATATTTCTCAATTTGAGCCTATTTAATATTTCCTCATAAAGTAAGAATTTTGGTAGTGGTGAACCGTTTCTAGTTGAAGAAGAAGCTAGAACTCTATGGCAAAGCAAAATAGAAGAAAATTAAATCCAAAATGACCACATGGAGAGTCATATCCCTGGTGGTTCTCAGCAATTTAACTCTAGATGGTACTGTGAGAGAAAATTAATCTTATCTTATTTTGTCTCTAGAATTTAAGAGTATTTATTCAAATTTCATTGTATAAAAATGGAAATATATTTATGTGATTATCAATTATCTATACTTTACATGGCTTATTTCTAAATTCTAAATACCTAGTTGAGTGTATAACTAAGGGCACTAAACAAATACTGAATGTGGGCCTCCCCTGGTGGCGCAGCGGTTGAGAGCTGGGCTGCGAACCTGCCCACAGCCTCTGCAGCGCCGGTTCAATCCCTGGCCGCAGGCTTGGGTCCCACATGGTGCGTAGACCTCTCCTGCCTGCCTGCTGCTCCCCTCAACAGTGTACTTCGTCAGTCTGCCAGTTCTGTTCCCCACTCTGGCTCTGGTGAATTCTCTAACCCTCCCACACTTCTGACTGTACCCAGTGCTTGTATAAATAAATAAATAAATAAATAAATATTTAACAACAACAACAAAAATACTTACTGAATGTGTGAGTATACATAACTTATTGTAAGTATTTTTGTGTTTGTGTTTTTGTATAGTCAATTTTTAAATTTTTGTATCTATAGGATTAATTCACAGTAAAAAATTGCTCTGTGGATGCATATGTGACATCAAATGTTGGTAGCTATTGCCAATTTATACTACATGAATCTAAGCAGTTGTTATTCCACTAATATTCCATGAAAATGACCATTGCTCTTCAATATTGATGTTGAGATTCTAGACGTCAGTTCCCCATCTTAAGAAGTCAATTAAGTCCATATACCCAGTTACTTCTCTTATCATGTTCCCATATTCCAGGTCTACTAGGTATACAATCTAGCTTCCTGGGGAGCCAGGCATCAGACAACTAGGGCAAGCTTTTCTGCCCCAAACCAATCAAAATTATTCAAATAATCCAATTCACTAGGGGCTTGCAAAACCTGGTAAATAACATACTGTGTGCCTTCCATAAGCTGTTCCCTACAAATTCCAGCTTATTGCTGATTCTTTATGTCTTTTAAAATGTATTTATCATACAATTTACATTTAAAATTTTTTTCCATATGTGTCTGTTACCAATTCTAGACTTTACACCAATTTTACATATTTTTCTCCAGTCTTTTAAAATAATAATGAAGTTTTTGATACTTATCTGGTTTACATTTAATCATTATTAGAAACAACATTCATATTTATAAAAAACATCACTTAGTACTGGACATTAAAATGCAAAGTCACTGCAAAAAATTATCTATTTGATAATAGCATGCAAGACAGTGGTAAAAAGCATGGTTTCAAGAACAAGTTTAATTAGCCTTTGGCTCAATTACTTACTTGGGCCCGATGTGATCTTGAGCTGTTTACTGTTTGCATGCCAGTTTTCTCATGCATAAAATGGAAATGTTAATGATTCCTTCTTTGAAGTTGTATTCTGAGGATTGGATTAGTTAATATATTTAAAATGCTCTTAACACATTCAATTGACATTTATGGATAATCAATAAATGTGAAGCATTATTACTGAAAGCTGTCAATCTAAGGAAACATAAAGAACACACAGCTCTTTAATATATTTTCATCAAAAAACCAGACAAATCAAAAAAACATATAATGGAAGATAATTGGTACTTTAATGGTGGGTGCGATGGGGTAACATACACCTGAAGCAGTGTTAACCTACACCCCTAAATTGCAAACCAGCATTACATCAATTTAAAAAAATGCAGTTAAAATATATCATTTATGAAATATCAGATTCGATATTTTAACTGTTATCAAAAATGTAAAATGTTTGCTTCGATTCATGCAGTACAAGTTGGCAATAGCTATCAACACTTAATCGTCACATATTCTTCCATCTAGCAATCATTTTATTGTGAATTAACTCTACAGAAACAAAAACTTAACATTGGCTATACAGAAGCACATAATTACTTTTTCTCTATGCCATTTTATGCTGTTTCACATGACAGGGCAGGTTCACTATCAATATGGGTAGATGGGTAAAGAGAGTCCCAAGAGAGGCCCAAAGTGCTCAGCGGATTTTTCAGGATTTAATGTCCTCAGAGAGCCATATACACAGGTGCGCCAGACAGGGAGGCTGGCATGCAAGGAGTCAGGCATGGCGGGGCAGGGAGTGCTGAGAGGCAGGCAAGCAGCTGAGCCTCCTAGCTCCCCATGAATCCTTATGCTCTTACTTCTGGGCTCTCTCTGGTGTTCTTGTTCTGGAATCAACTTGTGGTCTTGCCTCTTCTGTATTCATGCTGCTTGTCCTCTTCTGCCTCCGTTGCTGCACCTTTTAGCTCCCCCTCTAGGCTCAGGTGTGCACATATATACATATGCACCTACCCATGCTCCAGGTGTCTATAATCAGGCATGTGTGGCCCATGCTTACATGCCCAAGCACCTTCTGCATTAAAATAATCAAGATCAAAAAAAAATAAAATAAAATAATCAAGATGGGTGAGCCTCCCTGGTGGCGCAGGTGGTTGAGTGCCGCACTGTGAAGCTGTCCATACCTCTGCAGCACGGGTTCCATCCCGGCTGGCCAACGAGAATCCCACATGGCTCAGCAGACTTCTCCTGCCTCAGCAGTGTATTTTGTCAGTCTGTCTGTTCCCCGCTCTGTCTCTGGTGAATCTTCTCACCCTCCTGCGCATCTGGCCTGTACCCTGGTTCTTGTAGAAATAAATACATCTTTTAAAAAATAATAATAATCAAGGTCTGGCCTCCTGGTGGAGCAAGGGGTTAGCTTGGGGTTAGCTTGGGGTTATGGACAGCACTGGGAAGCTATCCATAGCCTCTGCAGGCTGAGTTTGATCCCCGGCCCACCAGGGAGCTACCCACATGGCTAGCAGACCTCTCCTGTCTTGCTGGCTGCTCCCCTCAGCAGTGTATTACAGTCAGTCTGTCTGTTCTGCTCCCCACTCTGACTCCAGTGAATCCTCTCACCTGCCCTGCATCTCTGGCCTGCACCCTAGTTCTTCTATGCATAAATAAATAAAATCTTTAAAAAAATTAAAACGACAACAATCAAGGCCACAGGTGATAGCCACAGAGGCTAGTGGCGTAAAAAACTTGATTAATTCATTTACCCTACACCATCACACAAAAATATTTACTGATTACTTGTGAATTAAGAAATTGGGAAGAGAGGCACAGAGTTTTTATTAGAGATACCCACTTTTCAACATTAAGTACAATATGAATATACATATAGACACACAAAGTTTCACATGTGTGTATATGCTTGTTGATATTGTTGCTGTTTCTTGTTATTATTAAATTCAGCATGTGTTATGTAGATAGGAAAATGTTTTCTTATTCATAATTCACTTTATCCTAAAAATAATAATATATTGCTTGTAGTGAGCAAGATTAGTTTGTGGCTGGAATGTGGGTAAGACATGTTGAAAAAATGTAAAGACATATGCTCAGGTTGCAGAAACCTCACACTTACTTTCTTCCCAAGCTACAAGTTGTGCACACAGTGCTAACCAACAAAGAAGCTGAGATGAATGAGGAACACAGGGTAATATTGTGTAGGGCTAACCACCCACTAAGTCTTTTTTATTTATTCACTCTTGATTTTTGTTGCTATCAAAATAAGGAGTTTAGTGTTCCCCTTCTTTTTGGAATAAGGGATATTTAGGGCAGATAATTGAATGCATTTGTAGAAAATAAACCTCATTTAACACAGAACTTTTCAAAAGGGACATGGCCTCTAAAATATCTTTGAAATAAGATTATGCCTGATAGAAGCCTTGTGAATAACAGTGCTTTTGGTAGACAGTGAATTTTCCTATGGCTTCTTCAGGAAAAAAAAAAAAAGTGTGTTCTGCAGTCTAGCATGATTGGATGCTGAATGTTTTGAGAAACTACAGGGGTATAAAATCCACAAGGTGAATTGTCATTATAAATCCATGTCCTCCTATGATATATTTCATAAATACCTAAAAAGAGAGGGAGGGAAAGAGAGTAGATACAATATGTGTGTATGTATATGTGTGTATATAGGTATAAATTTTTGTGTATATTTTATATTTTATATATATATATATATATATATATAAATCTAAATAGAAATTCAAAGTGGACATTTCCCAAGGAAATGAAGTAGAGAAAAAAAATTTGCTCTGGAATTAAGTTATTTTTAGGAAGAAATGAACCATGTGAGCAGCAGGTGTATATACTAACAGAATGACTCTGTGTTTTAATTAAGCAGTATTTCCCTACAGAATAATTACATATGTTGTTTACTCAACTATTTTTTTAAAAGGCCATTAACGCTTCTGTAATGTACTATCTTCCCAGGCTACAAGTTTAAAAGCGTTAAGAACAGTTGTTTTCATTATGAAAGAAATACATAATAGGTGCATTATTGCAAATATTTATTCCCTACAAAATAAGTAATCCAAGTTTGAATTTAAATTCAAACATAGTTTTACTTCCATAGCTTACTTGAAGTTTATAAAATTTGTCATAGCTTCATTGTAAAGAATTATGTCATGAGCTTAGTAATAGTGCAAACATTTTTGAAATATCCTTAAGTGAATAATTCTATCCCATTGAACTTGCGCAGTTGTCATTAGTTTTCATAGTTGATGCCTGAAAGAGTGGGGCGAGGGGGTGGGGGGGCTGCATGCACTGTCAGAACATTTGGAAGTTATCTTTGGAACTAAGAAATACTGCTAAAGAGTATATAAAGAGCCTATAACTCTAAATCATGTTTGATCTTGTAAACCGATGTTATCACAATTAAATAAATGAATGAATAAATAAATATGAAAAGATTGAAAAGAGGTCTCCTTTTATCTGTACTTAATATTTTTTTCAATTATTGCCAAAAATATCCATAGAGATGGTTGCAAGAAAATGCTTGGCAACAAGCATTTTTGACAAAAATGATTCTGAAAAAGTCATGCCAATTTGCCTGGAATACAGTAGATTTGAATAACTGTGAGTGGAAATATGGTTGACTAAATGATAACTTCTTTCTCTAAAATATTGGGTCCCTGAGGCTGTTCATGGTGAATATCCAAAGGACATGGTTTCATATAATGCAAATAGATATTGATTCAAAATGCATTTTTTAACACACTTTTTCTAGCTTCAATTTATTTTTTAAAATATTTTATTTTATATAATTCTTACATCATTTTTCATCTTTGCACAATATGTGCATTTTCATTATGGTTATATTCCCCATACAATTGCACTCTCCCCCTTATTTTGACTCTAGTCCTTCCTCTCCTTGCCCCTCCCTCCCCCATCCCCTCCCTTAGTGTGACTGGTTTATAGTTGCTTGTTGATTTTGATTTTTACTTTGTATTGATTAGTCTTTTTCCTGATCTCTTATTTAAGTTTTCTAAATTCCTGCTATGAGTGAGACCATTGGTATTTTTCTTTTTCTTTCTGACTTATTTCGCTGAGCATAACCCCTTCTAGCTCCATCCATGTTGCTGCAAACTGCATGTGTTATATGTCAACAGTAACAATTAGTATTGTACATTGTTTTATTTTTTTTTAAATTTGAAAGGTAGTGTTTATCTTAGAATGAGACATGATTTAGCATCAGTTTTATTTCCATTACTTTGACAAAGTTGATCACATAAATGGGTGTTCATCGAACAAGTTTTGTTCAGGCAATACATTATTTCTTGAACTCTTTTTTTTTTTTTTTTTGAGCTGCATGATTTTTTTTTATTTATCAGATGAACCTCATTTATTTATTTATTTATTTATTTAAATAATAAATTTTATTTTTATATTCCCCATACAATTGCAACCCCCCCATTCTGATCCCAATCCCTCCCCTCCTGCCCCCCACCCTCCCAAAAGTGTCTCTGTTTCATAGTTTTTTGTTGATTCTGATTTTCACTTTCTTATAGTTATTCATTTTCCTGGTCCCTTATTTAAGTTTTCTAGATTCCTGCTATGAGTGAGACCATCCGGTATTTTTCTTTTTCTTTTTGGCTTATTTCGCTGAGCATGATCCCTTCCAGCACCATCCATGTTGCTGCAAATTGCATGTGTGTACATCGTTTTACACTAAGATCTGAAGAAGTGAAAACAGAGTTTAAAAGGAAGATTTCCACCACAGACAATCCCAAATTGTATATATTGCAACAAAGAGTTGAGTGTTTTCCTTAAATAACATCTAATGATGGAGAGTAACACTATCCTTTATGATCAAACATAAAAATTTTCTTAGAATTTAAATTTTGAAAAACATAATTTAAAGTTTGTTGTCATTTAATGAAGCAACTGTATATAAGCTGAATATTTTGATTTCTGTTCTCGCCTTAGAGTTTCATGAAAGAAATTACAGGAAATTTAGATTTAAAATATTTTTTTCAGTTAGATAAACAACTAAAACAGTTTTTACCACTAATTTTTAAGGACTACTTTGTTTTACAATATCTATTTTGCTATATTTCTAAATATGTTCTTTTTAAGAGGACTTTTTATGATGGACAAAATGGAACAAAAATAAGATTCTATATAAGTAATGTCTTAATCATTGACACACTTTTATTTTCACTTTTAAATGAATGAAATAATTATGTTTGCACATCAAAGTAACTCTAGGGACAGGAAGGGCCAGAGCAGGTTTCCCTATGATCCGAGCAACAGGGTAAGAAGAAGTCCTGGAGGCCTCAGAGGCTTTTGCAGGCTTGTATTGGGATTTACCAGATACACAGCAGGCAGGGGTGCTGTGGGGCTGGGAGGCCTCCCAGCCCCCAGCAGTCTTCGCTCTTTCTGGGCTCTCCAGCATTCTTTGGTGGTCTCTGCTTCTCTTTCGCTCTCATTCGCTCTCATTCTCTCTGCTTCTCTGCTCTCCTGTTTGTTCTGCTGGTGTCCCCATGATTCTGCCCATAGAATCCCAGTCTCTCAGCCCAGGTTTACCCACTTCTGCATGCCCACATCCCACTCCAGGTGCCCGCCATCAGGCATGCATTCAGGACCGCAGGGATCCATCATCAATCCTAATGGCGGGAGGGCAGAAAAGCCTGATATTTTTTACCTTACCCTACAGTAACATATACTATATTCAAATGCTCTGCAATATCTTGAAACTGAGGGAATACATGGTGATTAAGATATTTGATAACAAAGACATGTCATCTTTTGGAAAGAATTCTGAATATGGTCCCGAGGCTTGAGTGCTAAGTCATGTTAACAGTTTTCATATTTTAGTGATATAGTGAACCTGCTCTTGGATATGTGTTTCCCACTTCCCACATTTCTAAGGTCTTCCCAAATCCTATACTTCTGAAGTCATCAATTAATACAAAGTAGGGCCTCCCCGGTGGCGCAGCGGTTGAGCGCTGGGTTGCCAAGCTGCCTGCAGCCTCTGCAGCGCCGGTTCGATCCCCGGCTGCTCCCTGGCTGCTCCCTGGCTGCTCCCCGGCTGCTCCCCGGCCACCGGGTGAGGGTCCCACATGGCTCGCAGACCTCTCCTCCTGTGCCCACTGCTCCCCTCAGCAGTGTACTTCCTCACTCTGCCTGTTCTACTCTCCGCTCTGGCTCTGGTGAATTCTCTCGCCCTCCAGTGCTTCTGACTGTACCCAGTGCTTGTATGAATAAATAAATCTTTTTTTAAAAAAATACATATACAAAGTAAACTATTGTAGTGGCAGGATCAGGATCTCTCTACACAGATCAGGATCTCTATGAGCCTATGTAGACAGGGGAAGGAGGAGTTCTGAAGCCCTAAATGGCTTTTTCAGGCTTTTATTGAGTTTACCAGGTACACAGCAGGCAGGGGAGCTGGGGGCTGGCAGGCCTCTCAGCCCCCAGCAAGTCTTCACTCTTTCTGGGCTCTCAGGCATTCTCTCGTGGTCTCGTTCTCTCTCTTCTGCTGGTTCTGTTCTGCTCTCTCACTTGTTCTGTTCTTCTGATCTCTCTTTCACTCTGCTGGCATCCCAGTGACATCGCCCTTATAAGCCCAGTCTTAGCGTAGATGGATCCACCTATGTGTGCCCACACCCCACTCCAGGTGCCCACCATCAGGCATGCATTCAGGACTGCAGGGATCCATCATCAATGCTGATGGCTGGAGGGCAGAAAAGCCTAACAATCATTTACCCTACAACTATAAACTATAAAGAAAATAATCATTAATTCTCAAACAGAAATATACCTGTATAAAATAAATTATTTTTGTGATTATGGTCTTTATTTTTGTAAGCTTTGTGTTCAGATTCAAAAGACCAATTATCCTAGATCTTGTTACCTCTATTGAATGAAGCTTCCCTTGGTAATGTGAGTGGAATTGTTGGCTGCTAGTTGATTATATAACCTACCATATTTATAAATATTTTTTGTGATTATAGAACCTGATTTTTTTTATCCAGCAACTGATTAGATGTAGGATAGGGAACATGTATTAATGATTTAGTCATTATACAGCTAACAGACTTGGTGGTAACTAAAGATTTATGAAATTAACATAAAGGCCATAAGAGGAATAAAGTGAATGGCATTATTTAGGAGACTGAAATTTCCACATACAGATTATTGTTACTTTTACTGTCTGCACTAGTTCTAGGACTTCATAACACAGTTTTACAAAATGTGTGACTTAAATCAGACAAATATTCCCTCAAAGTTCTTGAAACTGGGATTATAAATTCATGATTTTATTAGGACTATGTTCCCTCAGAAGCTGCATGGAGAGGTCCCTTTCTTGTGTCCTCAGCTTTAAATGATACCAGGCGTTCCATGGTTTATGGCCACATAACTTCAATCTCTGTCTCTATTTTCATAGCTGTCATTTCACCTTGTCTCTATTTCTCCTCTCTACTTACAAGTTTACAAGTCATATTGAACTAAGAGAGAAACCTACTTCTCTATAACCTTGTCTTAATTAATTACATCTGCAAGACCCCTCTTCCCATACAAGGTCATGTTCTGAAATACCAAGGTTAGAACTTCAGTACAGCTTTTTGAAGGGTATATAATTAAACCATTAACAAAGCCATTAAAAGCAAATTGACTCTCTACCTAATATGCATAGAGCAGATTATGACAACAGGACTTCAACATCTGAAAGCGATTTAACCATTTAGCCTCATTGTTAACAGCCCCCTCCCCCCATTTGAGTCTTGTACATTCCTCAGCCTTAAGGGATTTTTGTATGACAATACACTGATGCTTTAGAGTGGGCTGGAGCATAGATTAGAGTTTGAGGAAAGGAATTATTTAGCCTTTAAATGTAAATACTCATGTGTTCTGGATTATACAAACTTAAGAAATTCTGTCAATTAAAAAGTTATTAAATTATTTCATAGAATTAGTTTTTGGTCTAGAAGATAAGCTAGGTTAAAAAATATGTAAAATTTATAGAGACAATTTGTAGGAGAGTCAAAAAAAGCCTATACTGTGCAAGCTGTAAGAGGCATTTCTAGAAAGACAATAGAAAGACAATGGATAAAGACTGTGTAGGGTAAGGGAAAATGTCAGGCTTTTCTGCCCTCCTGCCATCAGGATAGATGATGGATCCTTGCAGTCCTGCCTGAATGCATGCCTGATGGCGGGCACCTGGAGTAGGGTGTGGGCATAGGTAGATGGGATTCACCTGGGCTAAGACTGGGCTTTTAAGGGTGGCATCACAGGAACACCAGCAGAAGCAGAGAGAAGCAAGAGCAGCAGAAGCCAAGAGAGAGTGAAGACTTGCTGGGAGCAGGGAGGCCTGCCAGCCTCCCGGACCCCCAACATCCCTGCCTGCTGTGTCCCGGGTAAATCCCAATAAAATCCTGCAAAAAAGCCACTGAAGACTCTGACTTCTTTACCCGGTCTGCTGGATCATAGAAAACCTGCACTGTGTTCCATTCCTGCCCTCTACAATTGGCGTAAGTCGGCAAGATGATCCATGTAGACGGGTATGGAGCCCTCCAAAGACCTGGAGGGACTGAGGAGTAAGATCTGCCTGTGACAATGCTAGAGGCGTCATGGTGGCTCAGGAGATGGACGAGGTCCAGGAGCTACAGGATGAGACCTCGTGTGAAGGAGACGCCTGAGAGGACCAGCCAACAACCCCTGAGGCAGCAGAATCGTTGGGGAAGAGAGGACCATGATTCAGAGCTCGCCGGTGCTGATGGCAGGGAGATGCCTAATGGACTTGGACTGACAATCCCGCCAGAAGGTGGAGGACCTTGGCAGGTTGTTTTTTTTTGAGAATCTGGGGGTGGCCAGTGGGCCTTGATGGCCAAAAGCAGCCTGTGCATGCCCAGCAGCCAGGCGGAGGAGAAAAGCCAACTGAGAAGGCAAAAGTTGGTGCTGATGCTAAGTTTGGGAAGCCCTGAGTGGCTGCTAAGCACTCAGTAAGCTGAGGAAGGCCAGTGAGTCTCATAAAATCACCTGTGGGTGATGCTCTGCTCGTTGTCGAGTGAGGGTGAGGAGCTGAGGAACCCGTCCTTGGGGGACGGATGGGGAACATGGCTTGGGGGGGGGAGCCCAAGCTGAAGTAGAGTTTGTATACAAGGATCCCTGACCCATGTGCTTGTGTAGTGGGTTGGCCTGAGTGCAGGGGTCTGCGTGTCGCATTGGTGGCTACAAAAGCCAAGTGTTGGAGCGACTGCAGACAGAAACCCTGAGGGTTGGGCAATTACCCCCAAAGAGTAGAGAATTCCCAATCCAGGAGTAAGTGCATCCTGGGGGTGGATGTGGTGTGTGGCTTGTACCCGAGACTACAGTCAGAGAAGGCCAGGAAGCTTGACAACTACTGTAACAGTGTGTTACAGTAGATGCTGTGTGTGGTTCCCCTCCCTCGTATGAGCAATGCCTTCAGTAGCAGATTTGGTGGCTCATCTGCTGGTACCAATAATTGTCTTTTGCCACTAGGTTGGGGCCCTGCCTGGACTTATTTGTGTTCTGTTGTATTTTGTTATATTGTGATGTATTTGCTTTTGTGGGCTATGGCTGCATTGTTTATGTTCGCTAAGATAATTGTGTATATGTAGATTGTTTGGCAGAAAACCCTGAGGCGGTGGACTGTAGGGTAAGGAAAAATGTCAGGCTTTTCTGCCCTCCCACCATCAGGATAGATGATGGATCCTTGCGGTCCTGAATGCATGCCTGATGGCGGGCACCTGGAGTAGGGTGTGGGCATAGGCAGATGGGATTCACCTGGGCTAAGACTGGGCTTTTAAGGGTGCGTCACGGGGACACCAGCAGAAGCAGAGAGAAGCAAGAGAAGCAGAAGTTGAGAGAAGCAGAAGCAGCAGAAGCCAAGAGAGAGAACGTCGGAGAGCCCAGATGGAGTGAAGACTTGCTGGGGGCTGGGAGGCCTGCCAGCCTCCCGGACCCCCAGCATCCCGGCCTGCTGTGTACTGGGTAAATCCCAATAAAAGCCTGCAAAAAAGCCACTGAAGACTCTGACTCCTCCTTTACCCGATCTGCTGGATTATAGAAAACCTGCACTGTGTCCATTCCTGCCCTTACAGATTGAATCAAACCTTTGTAAGGAGTTCTAAGGACTACTGTCGAGATTTCTTGATGTCAGGCTTGAAATGACTCGCCCACTGCTCCCCTCAGCCATGTACTTTGGTCAATCTGCCTGTTCTGCTCCCCACTCTGTCTCTGGTGATTTCTCTCACCCCCCACACCTCTGGCCTATACCCCAGTTCTTGTATGCATAAATAAATAAATCTTAAAAAAAAACAAAAAAAACAAATATTTCTTGATATTTCAGGTAACATATATTGTTGCAGTGTTTGATGTAATCAAGTATTTAGAAAACAGCAGTTAATTATGAGAATTATTTAGGAATATACAAATAGACACGGGGCCCCTTATTTTTAAAATATGTGGTAGAAATAAACTGCAGCCAAATATACCATTTCCATTTTCATTATTTTCCTTACAGGGAATTTCTCAGGTGACTGAGACAAGGATCCCAATCTATGGATTTATTTTGAATTTCTCAAATTGCTGCTTATGGGAATGCCTTCTTAAAAAGTCACTAATAAGCTTGCAACATTGTGTATTTCAGAGTCCCAAAAAAACCAATGTTGAGTTGCCCATATATGCTGGAATGATCAGTCCCTTATTTTTTGTACATCCTAGATAGTCATTTAAAAGTTCCTCTGCAGGGGAAGAGGAGGGAGAGGGATCAAAACAGGGAAGGGAATGTATTTATACACAAGGACTATGGTGATAGTGCATGGGTGAATTTGTGATGGGAATTTTGCAGGGACTACACCTGAGAGGAGAAAGCATGCATTGTATAAAAAGGAAGAACAATGTCAAATGTATATAAAATAAAACTAAATTATAAAAAAAAATTCTTCAGACTCAGGTATGGGGTAGGCTCTTTAAGGAATAAATTTTATGAGATTATTACATATGAGGGATATGGAGCCAACACTTCCACTAGATCTCTAGTACCTTGGGATAACCAAGTGGCCAGCGAGAGCTCTGTCATTTATCTTCACGTTCCAAGCATCCTCATAAATCAGACTGTTTATGGGTATTGTTTTAGCAACTGAAAGTAATTAAACCTATAATAACCACGATAAACTAGACCAGAAACAGTTTTACTTGGGACTCAAGCCCAAGCTGGGAATTGGATCAAGGGTCAGTCTTGATTACCTCAGTGGCTGCCCTTTTTACATTTTCTTTATTTCTTGGGATTCTAACCCAAAATTTTCCCTTGGATTTGAAACCAGTGCAAGAACTCTGTCATGATCACTCTTACAGTAAGACTGGAACCCACAATCCTCAGGAGGGTAATAAGCAAAATAAGACATGGGCACATTTAATGAGATTACTCACCAGAGGCCACAGAGAGAGGTGTTTCTAGAGTTGTTTCTTTTCTCAAAATGTAAATAGTACTTAAGGAAGCCCGGAGCCCTGGAACAGATCAGGGAAATCTAGTTCAATTACCAACTTTGTACCATGAAAGTCTAGATGATTGCTTCAGGATAGGTTGTGAAGAATCCATTCTTCCTCTCCTAGGACTGCAGAATCTTATGTGGGAAGTCCAAACTGGAGCTCCATTTTGTTGTTGAGCAAAGAGGATCTCAGTATATATATACGAGACAATGACATTAGGACTTCAGGGTATGAAAGTAATTTAATCACTTATTCTCAGTTTTGATGTTATAGGTTAAAAATTAGATGTATGCATGGTTTAAAATATTGTGACAAATGATATTAGTATTTAACATTATGGAAGAAAAAAATGAATATGTTTATTATGACAGAAAAGGCAAAATGAGAATAGAACAATTATCTAGAGAGCTAGTTGTAGAAAGCCAATCTTGAATATTAAATAGACTTTTATGAATATGCCTAGCATTGTCTTTGTCTTTATATTCATTTTATACTTACACCTTACAACATAACAGTGTTTTTTTTTTCAGTGGATGAAAATATTCAATGTTTTTGAATGTTCATTCACTCCTCATATTTTGATCATCAATTCTGTCATATGATACATATACTATATTCTGCATGACAGGATTATAACAAAATTAATACATCAAAACAAAAGTAAAATTGAATAAATTCCTGACCAAAATAAAAATTTTCAGTACTGTTAGAAAATATTTTAGATTATCATTATATTCCATACAATGTATATATTTTCTATTATTCATACTTGTTAAAAGTTAAGCCCTTTGCCAAAAGTTGTTTTCCTATATATTTCTACTACATTGAAATTCTTTTTGGACTACCACTTTCTAGGTGTAAAATTGTGATTCACATTAATCAATTCTTAAGAGAATCAGGCTACTGAATAGAGGGGATAGCTAAAAGGACTACTGTGAGCTTGAAATATATCTTGATTTGGATCTGTAATTTAGTTCAAGTAGCTTCAAAACTCAACTCTACATCAAGAAACCAATCCCCTTTGAAAAACTTCTGGACATAAATGCAACTGAATTTAATTGGAAAAGCCTTGAATTTTGGAGTCAATCTTTCAGAAAATGGAAATTTAAATGGAAAATTACTCAGGTAATTTGGTAATCTGGGGTGTATGCCAGAGGGGTGGGGGGAATGAGAGGATTCACCAGAGACAGAGGGAGGGGCAGAACAGGTGGATTGACTGAAATACGCTGCTGAGGGGAAAGGTGGCGAGACAGGAGAGGTCATCTGCACCATGTGGGTAGCTCCCTGGCTGGGTATTGAACTCATGCTGCAGTGGCTTTGGATAGCTTCATAGGCCATGTCTTAACCCCTTGCCCCACCAGGGAGGCCTAGCATTTCTAAGTTTTTGTAAAGTATTCTTCTTTGTCAATCTACCACTATGTAAATGCCTGGTATGAGTATTTGCAATGTTGACTTACTTTACTATACACAGTAATCTCAAACTCTCATTCTTTGGTATATAGCAACACTTACAGTCTTTAATCTATTTGACTTAATTTTGTGTATTAGGTGGGATAGTGGTCTAGTTTTTTACTTTAGCATATGGCTAGCTAGGTTTCCCAAGACCATTTGTTGAAGAGACTGTCATTTCTTCATTGTATCTTTGGGTCATTATGGTAGATTAACTTCATATAAATCTGGGTGTATTTCTGGGCTCTCAGTTCTCTTCTATTGGTCTGTTTTTTACTATAGTTTGAAATCTGAGATGTTGATACCAACATTCTTTTTATCAGGATTACTTTGCCTATTGAGACATTTGTGTTCCATATAAATTTCTGTAATGTTTTCTGGTTTTTTTTTTGAAGAATACCCTTGAAATATTATAACAATTGCATTAAATCTGTATATTATTTTAATAAGGTTAATTCTTCCAGTCCATAAGCAGATAATATTTTCCATTTCTGAATTTATTATTGTAGTTAATTATATCTTATAGTTTGATTCCATTGGTCTTTCATCTCTTTGTTAAGTTTTTCCTAGATAATTATTTTTGGTATAATTATAAATAGTGCTGTTTTTTTGATTTCTTTCTCTTCTATTTCCTTGTTTGCATTTGGGAACACATTTTATTTTTGTATATTAAAGTTAATATTCTTTCAGGAAATGGTGTTAGCCATCTTTTCCTTATTGTTACTTCAAGTAACTATTGATTAGATGAATTCAGAACCAAACCTAATCCAGGGTTAACCACATAGTATCTTATATTCAGTATCTCATAAAATAATCTTAAGAATCATATTTCTCAATAATAAGTAATAACATTGTTGGGTAAGTGATACTTTTTCCTGTTTTCTTCCCAATACAAAATGACTTGTCCCACTTTGCCATCATTTAATTATCTTTTTGAAGCTACATGCAGCAGTAGCATTGCAAAGAATAGCTTTCATTCTTTTAGCATCTGAATTGAAGCTAACATTCATTGTGTACTATCTTTCTCTTAAAATGTCTAAATATCTATGCCAATTAAAATAATATACATGGAGAAGTGCTTTGCCTACTTTGCATGATAAATGTCCTCCATTATTGGCGTGCTTGTTACTTTTCACATTTTTTCCTTCTAGGATAAGATCTATAATAGAGGGCCTCCCCAGTGGCGCAGTGGGTTGAGTGCAGTGCTGTAAAGCTGTCTGCAGCCTCTAGAGTGCTGGTTCAATTCCTGGCCAGCCAGGGAGAAACCCACATGGCACTGCAGACCTCTCCTGTCTCACCCACTGCTCCTCTCAGCAGTGTCTTCCGTCCGTCTGCCTGTTCTGCAACCTGCTCTGTCTCTGGTGAATTCTCTCACCCTCCCACATTTCTGACCTGTACCTCAGTTCTCTTATAAATAAAAAATCTTTTAAAAAAATCTATAATATGATACTCTCATTAAGTGATTGAAAGCTTTAATTTGATTTCTAGATAAATTGTAAAATATATCAAAAATTTGCTTAAATTTGAAAAAAAGCTAACAAAGTAATCAATTGAAACTCAAGATGACAGAATATCATGTATAATTTTGGTTACTTTATCCAAGGATAAATTAACTTGCTATATATTTTTATTTAAGTTCCTTTACATAGAAAAAGTTTCATGAATTAATAAAAAAGTAAGCTACAATTGAAAAATTATTAATATTTATTCAAATAGCACAATATATCTGTGAGGTTTCCTCTAGCAGTTTTGAGTTCAGTAAATATTTAAATGTAGGAAATGGATTTAATATAAAACAGGTACCTTCTGAAATTTACATTCTTGCACAAATGTTCATACATATGCTGATATATACATAATTTCTTCCATTTGTCCATTTTTTATATATATAAAATCTTATATTTCTAAAATCTAACATAATGTATTTGTAATTTAATTTTGTGCAGTGTCATGATCGATGTTATTGGATATAACTAGGGTCACATTCTGGGGAAAGACTAGTGTTTTGTATTGATTGAAGAATGAATTATAATTAAAATATTTGAGAAGGATTAAAAAATGGTGAAGAAGCACTGATTAGTTGGTCAGAAATAAAACAGAAACACAGGCAAATAACAGTAAATTTCCTTCCTAGTGAATGTCCGTGGAGGGCTTCTTGTCAGACCTTGTATAGTCAGAAATCATTTGACTATGGTGGCAACAGAAGAGGCTCTATTCATCTACAACAGTGGCAGCAGAATGTCAATTTCTGAAATGATTCTGGAAAATCCAAAAGCATTTGGTTCATCTGTCTAAGCTGAGTTGTAATTTATAACACCCGTTATTTGTAATACTTTGCATCAGCAGTACAAAGAGTGAGATTACTCAGTCAAGACTGTAAATAGTGAAGACATGACACAAAGTATATTGGGAAATATAATTTGTCACTATGGTGAGGGTCAGAAGAGGAGCTAGGCAAGGGCAAACTGATTAAAAAGGAAGCATGATCATCAAGATAAATGCAGAGTCTTTTACAAGAAAGTCTAATCTGCTGGAGATTCCACTTTTAATGTATCATTTATATCAAACACTAGGGAGACAAAATTAGCACAGCAAAATGATATTGGAATATTTATAGCCAAATTTCTAGCTACATTTTATCACCCACTTATTGTGGGTGAGGTGAGATTTAAGTTTATGTACAATGTTATTTATATAATTGCTATACGGATAATCAGAAATATAAAATTGTCTTAATATATTATCTACATTTTGTGAAGGTTGCATTTGTACAAATTCAACTTAGTATGACAGCTTTCCTAGGACAATTTATTTCTATGCTATTTTGGTAAATTAATTATTCTTATGATTAGAATTTCCTTAAAACAGATACGCTGTTACATGGATGTTTAGACTGTAAATTTGCAGTCTTCATTTAGAAATTCAAGTGGAACACATACTGCTGTTAGGTGACTTTTCCAAAAAATGGTGAGTTATATTTTGGAGTTGGTTGAGGGAAAATCCATACTTATACATGCAAATTTATAAAAGCTATACATTGTATTTTATAAAAAATACATGTTTTGGTTGTACAAAAAAAAATATATATATATATCACACAAAATTTATTAATGTATTTTTAAAGGATTGATTGGTCATTCAAGGCTAATGCTTTTATAGCAGGACCCCCATGTCTCACAGTTCTGTGGTGCAGTGAGACATACCCAGCTCCACTGAAGGGGCCACTCCACTGGCCACCTATCTGGTGTGATCCAGGTTTCACAGTTGAGCCTGGCACATGGGGGTTTTAATGGTCTGTTGGGAAGTGGGTTTTGAAAACACGCCTATCAGCTTTGACCTTGAGCTGGTATCAATCAGGTTTTGAAACCAGTGTTCTTTTAAAAACACACCAATCAGGTTTGAAATCCAGGTACACTGAAAGGGATATAAGCTGGAGTAGCAGACAGATTGGCACAGACCCTTCAAGACCTTGGCTTCAGAGAGAGTCTCTCTGGAAACTCTCATTGGTCATGCATACTCTCTTGGAAGACCTTGCTTCAGATCTCCAAGATATTTGGTCCCAGCCTTCATAACTTCACTTCATCACTGCTGATCATGGAACACCACCTAAAGCTGTGCCCTCCAGCTCTAAGTGCTGTCCACCACTTCTGATCATCCAGCACTGTTGACTCCCATGCCATCTAATCCAGCCTCCAGAGAGGTGCTGCTGGCTGCACCATCCCAGCAGCACCACATGTGAGGACCTCCAGCTGCCACCATAAGTCGGGTGCTGATCCACCATTTATTAGTTAGCCACCAACTCCAGTCTCTCTTGGAAGTGACAACACCATCTTGCATGAGCAGCCTTGATTTAGACCACTGGACACTGAAGACACTATGAGGGGAGGACAGATGGCATTCTGTGGCCCTAGAAGCTCTTTCCTTTTCCTTATCTCTCCCAGTTCCCCCTCTTTTAAGGAAATCATGTTGTTGTACTTTTAGTCTGAGTCATATGTTGCAGTTGTGAGCGCATGGGTGAGAAACTGCCCTTTGACAACATTCTCCAGATTCACATGGTTTCATTTCCACTGGTAATATCGCCATAAAGATCTTATTTATTACTTTCATTGTCTAACTGTATAAAATGTTTGCTGAGTTTTATGAATATAAATATTCAGATGGAATATTAAAATTGACTATTGATTCTAAAAGTGTGCCTCAAGTATTTTCCTGGTAAAATATTATTAGATAATTAAAATACACTTTATGGATTTATGTTTTACTGGTTTTTAACATAAACCTCCTGTGATTTTGTTTTGAATAGTTTCTGTCCCTTATGATTTTTGTGGTGTAGCGAGACATTAATTTTTCATATTATACAGAGGAGAAAATTGTATACTGGTAAGTGTAAGTTACCTTGGTGTTTTCTAACTGTTTAGGGTGTTGGAACTGTCAATTTCAAGCTCTGTAAGTTTTCAAATGACCATTAATCCTTGAAGTTCAGTCAGTATTCCCCAAGCTCACAATTCACTGAAAGAAGTTTTAATAGACTCTAACACTTATTCATGGATTGTAGATATGTGACTTATATGTCAATGTTCCCTGCTGTGTTGTACAAAAACAGTCTGTATGTAAAAGTTAAAATAAATGTTTGATAATTATCTTATGTGGAACAATTCGATATGAACATGAAGGCCATCTTTTTGTGTCATAATTCTTAGTTTTAGAGACAAATAATGAAAACATTTTAAATTCATAAATGTCATTTCCTTGAGATTCACAAGACAATAAAACTTGAAACACATTTATTTGTTTTACATGGATGTGTTAAAAAGAATAGTATTCAAATCTTATAACACTACAGAAAGTATAATAGGTAGTATACTTTTGAGTTAACAGTGAAAGACCTAGATTTTAGTGTAAGAGCTAAGGTTTATCGGGACTTAAGGTAGATGAATTTGGTCAACTCTCTGTATGTTTGTTCGTCTTAAAAAAAAAAGTTCCATGTTACAAATTACTACTCTTCACTCTGACACTCTGGTTTTAAGAGAAGTAAAAAAACTCTTTTCCAAATCCCATCATTCCATCGGTAAGACAACATGTCATCTATGTTTTATGTGTGATTAGGAAAAAGTAAATTACTGTAAGTAAAAATGTTTTGAATTGTGTAAAATAAATTTTTCTAGCTAATAGGAGGAAATTCAAATTGACTCACTTCAGTGACTGCAGAGGTACCATTCATGCCTTTGGGTTAAGGAGTACTTATTGCCCAGATGAAGAAATTAAAGCATTTTCTGGCTTTATCGGCACAATTTTCATGTCAGTTGATTTAACCAATCATAGAACTAAACTGCTAGAAATACAGCTGCTATACACCTTAGTGATGAATTGACATGAGTGGAAAATCATTTCTATAAGAAATGTATTTCCCTATTATCTGGCTCTTAAATCTAAATCTATAGTCATTATTGCCAATGTCACTTTAAAAACAAGTCTGGTACTTTTGACTGATCAAGTATGTCATCTTAAACAGTTATTAATGATGCATTTATTTTAGAAAACAACAATACACCTAACAAAGCAGAAGTATTAATGAGGAAACAGTATTAAAAAACTTAATTGAAAATTTCTAAGTTGAGAAAAGATGTTTTCCTTGTCTTCTAAAAATTCTAAGTTGGGTGAGCAGAAATTAATACTATTTTCCAAGAGTTCACTGTAGTTTTGGAGCTCTGCCACATGAAATTCAAGCCTAAGTGAGATTAAAAACAAAACTCCTGAATTTTTAGCACATCATTTAATTCATGATTAAAACAATATATTTTTTTCTAAAATGGAAGCACATTTTCTTCATTAAGATTTTGGTGTCATCAGTCCTCTAGATGTATTTTTAGAATTGATATTGAGAAAATAACCAATCTTGTTTTCATTTCCTGAAATAATGATTTTGGCTGAAAAATAAAAATGATGAAACAAAAAGAAGAGCTACAATATTATAAATATTAAATTGTATGTGATAATCTCCATCATAAGAAAAGTAAGCACTGGATTTGCTAAATTATTTTGAGATTATTTAAATTTTTAATTTATTGTTTATTTCTGTTTCTGATTGAATTTTGGAAATGGACCAGAGATATTAGGTGGTAGGAACTCATGCATTATCTAGATGCAATCAACAAAATGTGGTATAAAATTTAGGAAAAAAATGTACAAACACACACACATATACAGACAAGATGACAGTTGTATTAGTGAGAAAATAACAGAAATCATAGAAAGCTATAAATAGAATTAAATTGGGACTACATAGAGGCAAAGTAAGTCCTGAAATGTTTGTTCTATCAACTTCTACCAAGGGAAAGAAGCCCAGAAATTAGAATTTAATGGGTCTTGAAGAAAGATAACCAAAGGACTATTGTGTAAGAATGTGAGGGAGAGACTTCTGAAACAAATGTGTCTTCTAGAGACAAAATCTTTCATAGACAAACTAACCATGAAAAGAAACATTTCTTAGAGGGAATAAAAATAAGATCTGCCCGAACAATTCCTAACCATGAGTGGAATCTCACACAGTACTAGAAGTGACATAACATTTGCATCCATCAAAAAAAGCATAGGAAAAAATGAAACTAATAATTGTCTTAGATTTGTAAAGCCATGGAGGGTTTGTCTGAAGCAATGTTAAATATTTTCTGGAGAAATGCAGTTAAACTTTGAACATATAAACTGCAAGTGTCATGGACTCACCATAAAGATCAAAAAAATACATGAAGAAATAATCTATTGTCAATGGGAGTTATGAGAAATAAACTGCAAAATTATACTGTATGTACTGGAATTATCAGAATCAAAATAAAAATCTATTAGTATTTTCTGAGACAAAATAACATATGAAACAGACTATTAAAATATCTGGGAAGATCAGCAAAGTAAAAAATTTCCAGAAATAAAATACATATGTACACAATATTGGAAGTTAGAAACTAAATCCAGAATTAAATAGTAAGTTATACTCAGCAAAATAAAGAATTGGCATTTTGGAAAATAGTAAACCACAATTTCTATAACTGCTACAAGAATAGCAAAAAGATAGTGAACATGAATGTGTGGTTGAGACATTTTTGATGGACTATAACTATCAAATAGCAAATTGGAATTAAAATAGGTGGTAATAAGTGGAAATGGAGAAATGGACTATTCAGAATTGCAATGGTGCTTTTTCCTCTGCATTCTCTCCTTATATCTGTCTCATTCCCTCTGCTGTACCTTCAACTCAAGAATATTCCTAAATCTAACAGGTGGGCTCAAAAGAGGTAGCAGTCTAAGGCTGACTTATATAAAAGGAAATTCACAGTAGGAGAGGTAGGACACAGCATTCTGGGGTCTGAAGAGTGTGAGGATAGCACATATATGCAGAGTTGGAAATCTACAGTCTACAGAATTTCTCAGTGTGCCTCAAGATACAAGCACTCTCCCTGGCAATGGGAAGGTGGACTTCAGAACAGCCTACTATACTATTATGTTTACCCTGGAGCAAGCCTATATGGAGCACCCCAGCTCCTATACAAACTTTTTTCCCCCTTTCAAGGGAATGTGTCTTTAAACAACCTCTGCCCTTTTCTCTCCAGGATTTCTTGCTGAGCTGACAGCTCTGGTTAACAGTGTCCCTTGCTCCAGACCATGCTCCCATCCACCTCCTGTTCAGTGTAGCATGAAACTTATTGTCAATGCTGTTGAAGTTTGTTAGGGTCTCTACTGTTCAAGGAATAATCAATTCCATTGTATCTGCAGAATTGACTTTCCAAGCAGTGCCCCTCTCCTTTGCTTGCTCCAAGAATGGAAGCCAGAGCCTCCCCGGTGGCGCAGTGGTTGAGCGTTGTGTTGTGAAGCTGCCCACAGCCTCTGCAGCGCCGGTTCGATCCCTGGCCACTGGTGAGGGCCCCACATGGAGCGCAGACCTCTCCTGCCACCCGCTTCTCCCCTCAGCAGTGTACTTTGTCCGTCTGCCTGTTCTGCTCCCTGCTCTGGCTCTGGTGAATTCTCTCACCCTCCCGCGCTTCTGACTATACCCAGTGCTCATATAAATCAATCAATCAATCAATCCCTAAAAAAAAAAAAAAAAAAAAAGAATGGAAGCCAGTGGGAATTAGGCCTTTGCTCCTGTCCCTGCTGGGGCCTGTATCATCAAGGCCCCTTTGCAGGGCCTGATCAACTGCCTTGCAGGTTCTCCCACATCTGGGTTGCTTCTAGGTGCTGTTCTGGTATTCCTGGAATCTTCAAGATCCTACTGCATCAGAGCTACTTGTCTGTTCCAGGTGGCTTCTTCGAGACCTGCTATGCCACCACTTGCTTACCCAGGCTACCTGCTTGGCCCAGTCCGCTGCTCATGGGGGCTCCCCTCTTCTGGACAGTATACATAGTGTGTGCTATTTTTTCCTGTCTTTCCTTCAGTGGTTTTTGGCTTTGTTCCACTAAAACCTAGCAGCTGTGAGTACTTGGAGGAAGTGAGCCCTCACTCTGCCACCATCGTGTCACTTTCAAAAAAGAAAAATCCAGAAGAAAAATCTTGGTAGTATTTATAATTATTTTCTGTTTCAAAATATTTCAAAATATTGGCCTCCCTGGTGGCACCAGGGGTTAAGTCTCAGTACTATGAAGGTATCTGCAGCCACTGCAGCATGAATTCAATCCCTGGCCAGGGAGCTGACCCACATGGTGCAGCAGACCTCACAGCAGACCTCGCCTGTCTCACCCACAGCTCCCCTCCACAGTGTATTTCAGTCAGTTTGCTTGTTCTGCTCCCCACTCTTTCTCTGTTGAATCCTCTCACCACCTTGCACCTCTGATCTACACCCTAGCTCTTGTATGCATAAATAAATAAAATAAATCTTTTTAAAAAACTATTGCATGATTTAAATTTATTACTAAAAGTAAAATGATAACTGAGGTGAGATTTTTTTCTAGAGGTTTAAATATTACAGTTTCTATATTGTGGGAACTAATAAATCTTATTTTGGTGGTGAAATTTTCAATTTAAAAACGAAAACAAACTGCATTTACAGAAATTATTCTTGGCTACAAACCATTATAGTAAAGTCAACTGAGATTTCGTAGACCCTGCATTGTGTTTCCCTATTAAAAAATATTATTCGGGGGCCTTCCCTGGTGGCACAGCAGTTGAGCGCTGGGCTGCGAAGCTGCCCGCAGCCTCTGCAGCCCCAGTTGGATCCCCGGCCGGATCCCCGGCCGCCGGCAAGGTTCCCACATGGCATGCAGACCTCTCCGGCGGCGGACTCTGCTCCCCTCAGCAGTGTATTTCGTTGGTCTGCCCGTTCTGCTCCTCGCTCTGGCTCTGGTGAATTTTCTCACCCTCCCGTGCTTCTGACTGTACCCAGTGCTTGTATAAATAAAATAAATAAATCTTTAAAAAAAATTAAAAAAAAAATACTATTTGGTGTGTCTGAGGATCCTCAAAGCTATGATGTTTACATACAAAGATTGCAGAGTAAGTTTGTCTTTTAAAAATTAGTGAAGCATCTTTAAACTCTGTGTGTTTATAAAGGCTTTACATAAAACCTCAAATAAAATGAGAACTCATTGTAAGGTTAAACTGCACACTGGCTGCAAATTAAGCAACTTCAAAGTCATGTTTCAAGTCCCCCAGGTATTATGTGGAGAAATTACAGCACATATTCACTGTCCATATGGAGCCCCAGTGACTTGAAATGCTGTGGGATTTCTTTAAGAAAGAAACTTATGTATTCAATTTTGGTTCAGTAATTAATACTTTAATTTTACTAAGATTTTCTATAAGTCAAGAGTAGTTTGAATTTCAAACTATGTTATGTAAATACCACAACACAAAACTCTTATAAAAAGTAAAAACCTTTTAATCACCAAAAACATTTAAAGTAAAACTATACGCCATTTCTTAGATGAATAAAAATCTTAATAATTCATGATTATGTCAAAAGATATAAAAATATTGAATATAACGCTCATAGTGTTTCATTACAAGGGTAAGATCCTTAACCTTTCTCAGCAAACACTATAGATGAATATGATGACTAATATCAATGATAGTTAATATGAGTCCAAAAAGATACATGACTTTCAAACAATTCATAGTTCATAATACTTAAATTATCTTTCTCATAAGACAATCAGATTCTTCTCCGGAAGGCAAAGAAAAAATAGGCAATCATTCTTCAGAAAAATTGTAAAGAAGATAATTATACATTAGGGGCAACATCCGGTTGTTCAAAGGAAGTAAATTATGCCTATGGGTAGCGATATGTTATTTTCATGGATATGGTGGAGGAATTACACAAAGTTACCTACTACATTGTTACTAGTCCTTTACTGCAGTTTGCTTTTTCATGAATTCAGAATTAGTCTGAATGCAAATGAGTTATCCTAATTTGAAATTTCTAAAGCTCAGAAGTTATAAACAAGTAGTTTGACAAAGTTCTGGAAAGTATTATAATCTTCTAATTAATTCCCCAAATCTATTTACCATTCTATTTTATAGAAAATGACTCATTTTGGAAGAACAACTAACCAAAAATCAAATACTCATGATACTATACACAGAAAATCCTAAAGAATTCATAAAATAGCCATTATAAAGTAATACTACAGTAACATAGTAGGCTATAAAATCAACATGCAAAAATTGATTAAATTCTATATATACACAAATAAGGATCTAGAAGAGAAAGAAATCAAGAATAACAGTCACACTTACCATTGCATCAAGAAGTACTATATACCTAAAAATAAGTTTAATAAAAAAGCTGAAGGACCTGTGCAATGAAAACTGAGACATTATTAAAATAATTACAAGAAGAAACAAAGCAAAAAAAATGGAAAGATATTCCTTATTCTCGAATTGTAATAATTAATATTGTTAAAATGACTACCTTACCCAAAACAATATATGGATTCAAAGCAATCTCCATCAAATTTTCAATGGTATTCTTTAAACAATTGGAAGGATAAACTTTACTGAAATTTATATGGAGCCACAAATGCCCAGAATAGTGCAAGCAACCTTAACCAACAAAACAAAACAAAACAAAAAACAGAGATATGTATTCCCAGGGTTGAAATTATACTGCACATCTATAGTACTCAATAGAGTAGGGTATGGGAATAAAAATAGACACACAGCCAGTGGAATAGAAATGAGAGTCCAGAAAGAAACTCACACTTATATAGATAGTTAATCTGTGACAAAGGAACCAAGAATATACATTGGAGAAAGGAAGTCTCTTCAACAAATAATGTTGGGCAAACTGGACAGCAACAGGGAAAAGAAAGACATTGATAATAAATGCTCATTGAAAAATAAGAGTTTGTGAATGACATAAAACGAAAGAAAGATAAATAATAGAATAAGAAATTGAATTAGAAACTTAGCTTACATATCTAGACTATACAATAATTATAAATATTGTAAAATATATCACAGTATATATTTCCAGATGTTTTTGTCTTAACATTATAATCAAACATATCTAGATAGTTATTCAAATATGCTAGAAAATACAGATTTACCCCATTTGTCTTTGTGCTGACATCACTTTTTTTCCCACTATGTCACTACACCCCTATTAATTAATTTTAGTATGTTCTGGTTGATTCTATATTTTTGTGTCATTAAACATAACTATATTAAAAATCTTCGGGTCCCTCCCCTGGTGGCGCAGCAGTTGAGCTCTGGGTTGCGAAGCTGCCCACAGCATCTGCAGCGCCGGTTCGATCCCCGGCCTCTGGGCGAGGGTCCCATATGGCGCTCAGCTGCTCCCCTCAGCAGTGTACTTCATCAGTCTGCCTGCTCTGCTCTGCTCTGCTCTCCGCTCTGCCTCTGGTTAATTCTCTCACCCTTCTGCGCTTCTGACTGTACCCAGTGCTTGTATAAATAAATAAATAAATATATTTTTTTAAGAAAAGAATATATAGGAGAGTCCATTTCTATAAACACTAGCAAACTTTACAGATACTTTTTCCATCATTTCATATTATTTTTCTAATTGTTTTGATCATGATATAATGATAAACTTTTGAAAGGCTTATCTAAATGCACAAAAGCCGGTTAGATATAAGATGATTTTTTAGGGGTTTTTAATGTTTTGGGTGAGTACAGAAAAACATAAATTCTAAAAATACAATTTTTTAAGTAACAGTTTAACCCATGAAAGATCATTGAATTACATATGTCTGGGTATTTTCTATGTTTGTCAAGTATTATTTATAGACTTCAGGTAAATTGGTGAAGACAAAATCATCATAACTTTAAGAATGTTGGGCATGGAATAAACTAAACAAACTAAATGAAGTTAAACAAAAATACATGAAATACTTCATTATCATTCAAGAAATATTGACCGAACAACTGTATTCCATAAGACACATCACTGAATAAAGCAAGGGAAATAGCCATTCTCGTGGACCATACATTTAAAGATATATTTTTTTTTATTGCTGCATACAAGAACTGGGGTGTAGGCCAGAGGTGCAGTGGGTGAAAGGATTCACCAGACACAGAGTAGGGAGCAGAACGGGTGGATCTACTGAAATACACTGCTGAGGGGAGCAGTGGGTGAGACAGGAGAGGTCTGCTGTGCCATGTGGGATGCTCCCTGGCCGGGGATCAAACCGTGCCACAGTGTCTGGCAATAACTTTAAAGCAAATGGGACTTTCTCCCTTGACCACCAGGGAGGCCCTGGACCATACATTTTAGAAATTACCACATAACAAATACATGTTATTGTTGTAAGATGCTTGAGAGCCCCATTAAACAGCAACCTAAGGCAGGGGAATTGGAGGGAAATGATGAGGGCTACACCAGGATTACAACAGACTATCATGACTGAATGATGAGTGACTGACCAACCACTAAGCAACTGATGCATGCTCTGAAGTTTAGAAGACAACAAAGGAATATTCATTTGTGGATTTGGTGTCTGGGAGACTAGAGCTACAAATAATCTACAGCAGGGTTAAAACCTGCATATAAAATAAAAGGTAAACAATAAAAGGCCACTGTATTTGGATATTGGAGGCATTACAAGAACTCAAGAGCTGCTGTCTGAGAAGCAGGTGTAGGTCACAGACTTAAGAAAGGCATATATAAAAGAGCTTGTCTTTATAAATCATATAAAGTATCAACTTAGAAAATTATATTTATTTTGATTTTCACAAATGTTCATATCATTATATTTGTGCGATTGCTTCTGGAAATAACTTCAAAAATATAAATGGGACTGAGTTCATTTTGTGATTTGATTTTATTGGATTGACTTAATTTTGTGGGTTGCATCAAATGAGATGTTAGGAGAATGTCCAATTGACTTGTTACATTCAGGGGTGGCCAGAAAAGATAAATAAATGTGCTAAAGAATTTATAGCATTGGATGTGAGAAGTCATGCACAAGGTGTCTGAAGAGAGGGATATGGTAGAAAGAGAGGATGGCATTTCACTGATATAGCAAAATCAATGCCTTGGCAATAAAATCGGATATAACTTGTTTGTATTTACTTAACTCAATTTGTATCATCTCTCCATTTTTTCAGCAAAGAAGAAATTAAACTTAATTGGAAGTATCTTTCTATTATCTATGTTTCTGGAGGAGGAAGTTAGGAAATGGATATATGTAGTGAGTTAAGAACAGGGAGCTAAGCTTAGCAGCTAAGCCCATTTATCAGCCTGATTGAGAAACACTCAGTCACAACCCAGAACTACCCACTACCCCAAGCCTAGGTGCCCTGTGGCCATTTATCAATCTGATTGGAGAGTTCAGAACACCAGCACAGTCACACAATGCTGGAGAAGAGGACCAAGGTTGGTTTTGGGAAGGTAGACTTGGTAACGTGGGCAGATTCAGTGGGTCTGGGTAGCCTAAGAGACTCCACAAACTCAGCTGACCTCAGTAGCCTAGGAGACCCTTCAGGCAGAGCCAATCAGCAAGAGACACAACACAGAGACACCCAGCAACCAAAAAACTACTCCTTGCCCACTTTACCAATATAAGCTCCTGCTTTTCACCACCCCAATGGCTACGTACTCAGTACGCCTCTTCACTTGGAGAACTTTTCTGGCCTTCCTCTTACCTATCAATACCTGTTCTTACTGTTATCTATCAATGAATCTCTTGCTTTTCTCTAACTTTGGTCTCCATGTTGAATTCTTTTCTCCCTGAAGACAAGAACCAAGAGAGGGCCCACCTGGGGTCCTTTGCCTCCAGGATTTCTCCAAAAACTCTGATAAAGTTCTATCTAATTTCATGGATCAGTAGAGAAGGAATTATGTCTCAGTTGTCACCTGTCTATGCTGTCAACTCCCAATAGTTGTCCTTACACCAGTTCACACAGTTGCCAGTGAGGTATAACAGCCTCAATCCATTTGAGCCCTGCATTCCTTTCCATCTCAAATCCATATCAGTAACAGTAGCACCATGTTCATTATGCTGTATCTTTAAGCTGCTCTGTCATTTTATGAGGCTTAGTCTTCTCTTCCCTGTTTCTTGAAGATGTCTTAGAAATATGACATAACAGCCTCCCCTGGTGGTGCAGTGGTTGAGAGCTGGGTTGCGAGGCTGCACGCAGCCTCTGCAGCGCCAGTTCCATCCCCAGCCACCAGCGAGGGTCCCACAAAAAAAATAAATAAATAAAAAAGAGAGAAAAAAGAAATATGACATAATATTCCTCTGCTTTTTAATAGCTTAACGTGCATGGATTTTTTTCTTGATATTATCTTCTTTTTTAGAGTTTAGCCTTGTGGTTAGTATTGTGTCAGGTTTTTAAAAATGTCCCATTATCAGGAGGCAATGAATTACCATTTACTAGTTTCACCTTTTGATATTTTCATCCCTCTCCCATCTCCAGTCTACAAAATCTATTATGCTTTCTCATAATCATTTTCATTATTGTGAATCATTACATACCCCAGGGCCTAAGATGGACAATAAAATTTAAGAGACGGTGAACTATTTTTGAGTTCTTTTTCTTTCTGCTTTTATATTTCTCCCAAGAATGCATAATCACAGCAGAATTGTCATGATTTGGTAATGGGTGTTTGTGTGTGTGTGTGTGTTGGAGAAGGACATTAATGTGCATGAATGATGAAAATATAGAATGCAAAAAAAATATATAATAGCATAGTGAAGGATAGAGTTGGACTTTTTTTTTTTAAAGATTTATTTATTTATTTATACAAGAGCCGGGGTACAGGCCAGATGCATGGGAAGGTGAGAGGATTCACCAGGGATAGAGCAGGGAACAGAACAGGCAGAGAGACAAAATACACTGCTGAGGGGAGAGCGGGCGAGACAGGAGAGTAGGACCATGTGGGACCCTCGCCGACTGGCTGGGATCTAACCGGTGCTGCAGAGGCTGCGGACAGCTTCACAGCGCGGTGCTCAACTGCCTGCGCCACCGGGGGGCGGGGGGGTCCCTGGAGTTGGACTTTTAGTGGTGAACTTAATGTAGTATATATACTGTTGATATTAATGATGTACATCTGAACTTATAATGTAATGTGACGCCAATAAAATGTTACTTCAATATAAAAAGGGAAATATATGGTATAGACAAAGTAACAAAGACAAAAAGAAATGAACAGGGGAAGGGAGTGTTCTTAAGTAATTTTTGGTCATTTTTTTAAAGCTTTATTTATTTATGCATACAAGAGCTGGGACACAGGCCAGAGATGGGGGGGGTGGTGAGAAGATTCATCAGAGACAAAGTGGGGAACAGAACAGGCAGACTGACCGAAATACACTGGTGAGGGGAGCAGCGGGCGAGTCAGGAGAGGTCTGCCATGTGGGTTGCTCCCTGGCCTGCGGGGGATCGAGCTCCTGCTGCAAAGGCTACAGATTGCCTCATACTGCGGTGCTCAACCCCTTGAACCACCACGGAGGCCCCCAATTTTTGGTGATTTAAAGAGATAATTTGGAGGCATTTAAAGGCATTTTCTTTTTTGTAAAAAAATATTTTTAACTGAACTAATTTGGGGGTATCCCCCATCAGATATGACCACCATAGTGTAACAACTCACTCATTTTTCACCACCACAGACCATTGTGCTTTTCTCTCTTTGTTCTTACCCCTCATCTCCCAGCCTTGGTGTCTCATTCGGTTATCAACCATCCAGAGTTAGTTTTCCATCTGTCTTATCTGACTATTTATTTTATATTCCACATATTAGTGATACCATCTGTTATTTAGCTTTCTCCTTCTGACTTATTTCACTTAGCATCATCCTTTCAGAAACACTGAAAGGATTGCAGACATTCATGTTGCTACAAATGGCCTGAATTTATCTTTCTTGATCCCTAGTTGTGTTCTATTACACATATACCATATCTTCTTGATCCACTCATTTGTTCTGGGACACTCAAGTAGTTTCCATAGTTTAGCTATAGTAAACAGGGCTGAAATAAACATAGAAGTACATGTTTCCTTTTGAATTAGTGTTTTTGCATTTTTTTGTGTAGATGTCTAGGAATGAAATAACAGCATCAAAATGTGTTTTCAATGCCCAAAGTCCAAGCCGCATTTCAGTAGACTAAGCTCAAAGAGAAAACTCAGCAGTAAACCTAGTAGGTAATGAAAAATCCCCTGAGTCAAAATCTTACCTGGACTAAATTATGAGTTGTTTAGTAAATTGATCAGGGAAAGTTTCATCTTACCATAAAGAATGCTAAGTATGATCAATCAAGGCAGTACACTAAGTGATGTCTATCTGTTATAAACCTTTCTGACATCAGCTGATGGATTATTTTAAAATGAACCTATTTTCCAAGAAACTAAAGGGCATGTTGAAAAAAGAGATTGAGTTAGCTATATTAGGATTACTTCCTTTGAAATTTCAATAATGATCAGATTCTAGGGTTCATTGCAAGAAAAAGTTTCCTTAGAATGATTGGGGGAGAAATTAGGTTACAGTAAGTTGAACAATGAATGTACTGTGGGTAATGAAAGGTTAAACGTATAAAATCTATCAAACTGGGTGGAAAAGTTAGAGAAATGTAATGATTTGACAATTGTGGGTATAGAGACAGAAATTTGAGCACCATATCATGCTTAGAGCAGGAAGCCAATACAGAGAGAAAAAAGCTAAAAATATAACAGAAAAGGAGGATTGAAACTGAAATGCTTTCTTAGTAAGGCAAATATGGTTGGATTCATAGTAAAGGAAGAAACATTAGTTTTATACAGGACTATAAATTTTTTGCAGTAAGTAAGAGGAAACTGATATGTTGTTCTTGAAGGATTTGTAGTAGGCATTTGAGGGACAGTTAAATGTTAAGGCTGACAGTTAAATTGATCTGGAATTTATGGAAAGACAGGGAACCTAGGAAATTGAGGATGTTTATAAGAGTAGCTAGAGCTATGGGCCATTAAATTTTACTTGGAATAAAAAACAGGAAAAAATAAAAGTGGAACAGTATAGAGAAAATTTGGTGACTAGGGCACTTAATTCCCCCTTGATCTGAAAAGCAAATAATGAAAAGGTGAACAAATACATAAAGGAAAAATACTTTATAGAATATTTATTTCTACAGCCTATTTCACCGGTAGGTCAGTCCTACCCAGAAATAAACAACGTCAAGGAATTTCCTAGAGAAAGGAGTGGCTAAAGTGGATTGAAGAGGAAAATTAGAAAATAGGGACATCAGGGAACTGAAGGCCAGGCTTTTTTTTTTTTTATGGGTTATCTAAATAAGCAAAGAGAATATCTAGGTTGCAAGGGATTTGAAGAGAAAAAAACATATGAAAGCAATAGGGAGGTGTGGATGTAGTATGTTCAAGTGGTATTTGCTTCAACATAAGATGAGGGTGACCCAAGATGAAGTAATATTTTATCTGTAATAATTTAATTGGTCTGGCATAACAAAGAAAATTTTTCTCCTCTCTCACCTTGTTTGTACAGACATACACACAGAGGAACACACACATATATAAGATTTGTATGTATATATGTTATATGTAAGGTGACATGTATAATCAATTACTTTACATGATCACCTTTCTCAAAATCAAATAGTTACTTAATCTGAAACATCAAATATCCCCCTTCCAAAATAAGACCGTTCTTATTGATATATCTCTGATGTGTCCTCCCTAAGTTTTTGTCACTCAATTTATGTTAAGCAAAATACTAATTACATTTCCACAGCGCACTTTTATGTCAGTGGCCATGGTTTACTATACTAATAGAAACATGTAACCTAGGAAATAAAATTTCATCTAGATTTTTTTATTATTTTACTTAGCAAATTTTTTTAAGCTAGCAATTTTACAAGTATTTGAGAATAAAATTTACTTTGGTTAGAAATCTTGCAATCTGGAATCACACACACACACACACACACACACACACCCGTTTAAGAATGTTTCAGGGCCTACCCTGGTGGCGCAGCGGTTGAGAGCTGCTTTGCTAAGCTGCCTGCAGCCTCTGCAGTGCCATCCGATACCCAGCCGCTGGTGAGGGACCCACATGGCGCGCAGACCTCTCTTGCTGCCCGCTGCTCCCCTCAGCAGTGTACTTCGTCAGTCTGCCTGCTCTGCTCTCCTCTCTGACTCTGGTGAATTCTCTCACCCTCCGGCGCTTCTGACTGTACCCAGTGCATGTATAAATGAATAACTGAAATCTTTAAAAAAAAAAGTAGTTTATTTTTTTTTTAAATAAAAGAATGTTTCAAGCTAAACTGACTTAATTGTGGGGCTAATGTCTGGCTATGCCTGTAGAATGGATTTATAATTTCTCATAACATTTTCTTTTTAAAAGTCCTGTACTGAGTTTGATTAGAAAAGTCTTACTTCTGAAGTGGCTGTTATCTATGAGCGAATATATATGAATTTTTCTCATAATTATAAATTTCAATTTCTTGCTATTTTGATGCAGCTTCATAAATTTGTTTCAAGTTCTAACCAATTCTTTATTGAAGCAAGGAAATAATTTAGTGTAGAATACTCTGCTATCACATTCTGTAACAAGCTTCTTTAGTTCACACTCAATTCTGATTACAGGACTGTTAGTGACAAGAATACATTCCTAGCCTTATAATTAAAGCAGATTAAGATGATCCAGTTTCCTCCTGTTCCAGAGATGACAGAAGTATGGATTTATATTGTGCTTTTTAATTTCATATAGGCTTTGCTCAGGAATTAAGATTTAGTATTTTATGGCTTCATATGTTGTTTGAAAGATAATATAAATTGTATCTTTGAACTTTACCATGATTACCATAACCTTTATTCTAATTTCTCTGTATGGTCATTGTGATTCTTCTCTATGTGCTTAAAAATTACTAACAAGACAGAAGCAGACTCAGAAAATACTCCTTGTAATTGATAATTGGCCAAAGATGGGCAATCAAGACCTGTCTTTTCCAGATAGTCTGTGCTTTCCAATTCTGATGTATCATCCTTGACTTGAAACACAAATATTCAACAAGAGTGAAAGTAAAATGTCACAAATCAATAAATGGAAGTGATATCATCTTATGGTGATTTGATATTTCCACTTCATGCACAAAATAGTCTGTCACTGAGATGACTATTCATTTACCACATGAGGGCCAGAGACACTTCGCTCCCAGTTCCCACACACCTCTGAAGTATCAGCAATATTTTTTTAGTAAATAGGAAGAATGTGTATCTTTGACAAAATGTTTCACAGTGACCATTACATTCTTGTTCTAAAAGTACCAAGCATTAAAAGTTATAGTGTCTATTGTTTCAATCTCGTCAATATTAGGTATCTGACAAAGATGTGATCTGGGCATGTTTTGGTATGAACAAAATTATTACTGCCTATGTAGATTTAATATTCCTGATAAAGATGAGGAAACTCCAAAATTACCCAAGTGTCTTGAGAACAGGATATTATCATAAGTTACTTTAATTTTGCACCTCTCCAGTGCCACAAATTATTCCAGGTGATGGCTTCATGACCAATTCATTCTCTGATATTTTGTATCATTGATGTATTACTAACTCTATGCTTTACTGTACCTTTATTCATATTCTACAGCTGTAAAGTGAAGATGATTCAGACTTCTCACTTGCCTTCCAGGTCAGTATTAGTGAGAGGCAAATTTGTATTATACTGCATTCATTGTAGTTACCGCACTGCTAAAGATCCAGCCATTTGACACTCTTTACACTCTATATCTTATTCACAGTATCTGATGACTTTGTCTAAAAGATTTTAGGCTAAGAGGAAAAGTGATTTAAATTAAACTTTGTAGATCTTTCTTTGGGGAAAAAAAAAGGATTGTGACCAAATAAGTGGCTGGATAATATACATACAATTCTAAAAACATTTTAGGGCATCTATGTCCCCATAGGAGGATAGGTAATTTAAATTCATCTGAATTGTATATATGTGCAAATACACATATATACTCAAATATATATACGCATATATGCAAATATAAAACATTAATTTTTCTATTTAACCATTTTCAGTGTGTAATTCAGTGGCATTAGTTGCATGTATAATGCTATACAGATATAACTTTTTTATGACTCAAACCAGAAATTTTAAAATGTTTACCACTGCAAAATAGAATTCTACAGTCATTAAATAGTACTCTCTACTCTCATAATGCCCCAATTCCTGGATAAGTCTTAGTCAATTTCTGAGCTTGACAATTCCAAATATTTAATATAAGTTGAATTATACCATTATTTTTCTTTTTATGTCTGATTTTGCTTAGCACAATACTTGTTTCTTCCAATTTGTGGCATATATTAATACTTAATTATTTTATGTCTAAAGAAAATGCCTTTGTATATTTAGAACATCTTTTCTTTATCCATTCATCTGCTAATGAACACTTGAATTTCTACCTTGTGGCTATTATGAATATACTGCACTATACATCATATGAAAACAATGAATACAAATATCTGTTTGTGTTCCTGTTTTCAATTCTTTTAGGTATATAACAAGGGATAGAATTGCTGGGTCATTCAGTAATTTAATGATTAGCTTTGAAAGACTTTGCAAACTGTTTTCCATGATGGCTGCACAACTTAACATTTCCACAAGCAATTTATGAAATTTCCAATTTCTCCACTTCCTTGCTAATAATTAGCATTTTTCTGCTTGTTTTTTCCAAAATTGTAGTTATTTGATAAGATGTGTAATGATATCTATGTGGTTTTGATTTCCATTTCTCCATGAATAATGAATTTGAGTAGTTTTTATGTGCTTATAAATCATTTGTATATTTTCTTTGGGAAAATATCTACTCAAATTCTTTGCCCATTTTATAAATGGAGTTTCTTGTTAGCTTTCCTGAAAATGTTCTTTGATAATCAAAACTTTTAAATTTTGATGAAATACAATTTACTTATATATGCTTTTTGCGTCATATCTAAGAAAATACTGTCAAATTCAAGGTTTTAAATATTTGTCCTCATGTTTTCTCCTAAAAAGGTAACATTTTCTAATCCATTATTAAATGTTCTGTCTTTTGATTGGAGGGTTTAATCTATTTGCATTTAAAGTAATACTAATAAAAAAAAGGATCTACTAATAAAAAAGTATTTATTTCTGGGATGGGCAATAAAATATAAAAAAAAGGATTTACTTCTGCTGATTTTACTTGCCTCCTGCATATCTTATAACTTTTACCCTCATTTCCTCCAGTCTGTCTTCTTATGTGTTTGATTGATTTTTTGTGGTTAAAAAAAAAATTGATTGTGGGGCCTCCCCTGGTGGCGCAGGCAATTGAGCGCCACACTGTGAAGCTGTCTGCAGCCTCTGCAGTGCAGTTTCGATCCCCGCCAGCCCGCGAGAATCCCACATGGCCTGGCAGACCTCTCCTGTCTCCCCCGCTGCTCCCCTCAGCAGTGTATTTCTTCAGTCTGCCTGTTCTGCTCCCCGCTCTGTCTCTGGTGAATCCTCTCACCCTCCCATGCATCTGGCCTATACCCTGGTTCTTGTATAAAAATAAATAAATCTTTAAAAAAAAATTGATTGTGTTATCATTCCATGTTGTGAAAATCTTACAATATTTTCTTCGTGATTACCATGGGAATTATATTTAACATCTTAATTTTGTCTATCTAACTTGAATTGATAATTACTTAATGTTGATAGAATAAATACTTCTGCAAACACACATTTCATACCCTACCTTTGTTTGGAATAGTCACAAATTACACCTTTATATATTGTGTGCACATTAGCATAAATTAATAATTATTTTATCTAGTTGATTTTTAAATCATGTAGAAATAAATGATTGTTATCATAGTCACAAAATATGATAATGGTTTTCAGATTTGGCCACAATTTTCACCTTTCACTGGAGGCATTTACTTCTCATCTACCTTTACATTGCTTTGTACCATTCTTTCATATCAATCTGCAGAATTGACTATGTGAGCATTTCTTATGTGGAAAGTCTATTCATAATAAATCCCTTCTGCTTTTTTTTTTTTAATTTGAGAAAGTCTTTAAAATTTGTCTCACTTTGTAAGGGCAGTTTTGCTAGATATGTAATTCTTGATCGTATTTTTTTTTCTTAGCACTTTAAATGTCATATCAGTCTCTGATTTCTTATGAGGAATAAATTGTTATTATCATTATTATTATTTTAAATTTTATTTTATATATATTTTATATCTTTTTTTTTTCATTTTTGCACAATGTATGCATTTTCATCTTGGTTATATTTAAACTGCTAATCTTACTGCAAACCGTTCAAGCATGGTGAGATATTTTGGTCCTATTCTCAAAATTTTATGTATTTCTTTCAACAGTTTGATATAAAGTGGCCTTTTCAATATTGTGTATCTTCAATATTATGCTATTGGGTTCACTGAACTTGTTTGTGTGAGTATTTATGTTTTAAATCAAACTAGAAAAGATTTTGACCATTATCTTTTCAGATTTTCTTTTTGTTCCTTTCTGTCTATTTTCTCTGTATATTCATAATGCAAATGTTTGTCCACATGGAATTGTCCCCAAATCCTACACGGTTGATTTACTTTCATTGATTTTTTTCTTTCTGAGCCATAGACTCAGTGATTTCAATTGTCTTATCTTCATGTTCACTGACTCCTCTCCTGCTCAGATCTGCCACTGAACACAATTGGTCAAGTTTTCGTTTTAGTTCTTGTACTTTCCAACATCAACATTTCTGCTTGACTTCTTTTTGTAATTTCTGTACTTTTTTTAGTTATAACCAATTCCTAGACTTCTTTTTAGGGATGGTTTCTGTCAATATATTTTGTTTCTTTGAATGGAATATTTCCAGGTTTTTCGCATGCCATGTGAAATTTTGTTTGAAAACTGAAAATTTAAGCATGTTAATGTAAGTATAGAAGTCAGATTCTCCTCCTTCAGGATTTGCTGTTTAATGGTGAAAGACTTCAGTAGTCAATTTGTTTACTTTTTCCAAACTTTTTCTACAAAGACTGCATTTCTTTTTTGTATGTGGTCATTGAAATCTTATTCCCTTAATTTACAGTCAGTTAATATTTGACAGAGATGTCTGAATAACTAGTTTAAACAGAAACAAATAAGAAACACAACAAATACAAAACATTAATAACAAACAAGTTATAAAACACTTCTCTTTCTGGCCTAGTTTTGTGTTGGGGTACCCCAACTCTTATTCAGCCTTTTGCTGAGCCTTGGGACATCCCAAAAATGAAATTAAAATTTTTCTGGTCTTTTGTGGTCCTGTATCTTGCTCTAGTCATTTGCATGGTTTAAAAATTTCCCCTATAAAATGCAAATCAAAACTACAATGAGATACCATCTCACACCAGTGAGAATGGCACATATTAAAAAAAAAAACTAGCAACAATAAATGTTGGCAAGGATGTGGAGAAAAAGGAACTCTCCTGCATTGCTGATGGGAGTGCAAACTGGTCTAACCACTATGGAAAGCTGTGTGGAGATTCCTCAACCTACTAAAGATAGAGCTTCCATATGATCCAGTAATTCCACTCATAGGTATTTACCCAAAGGACACAGAAACATTAATTCCAAAGAGCACCTGCACCCTTATGTTTATAGCAGCACAATTTACAATAGATAAGCTTTGGAAACAATCCAAATGCCCAAAAATAGATGTCTGGATCAAGAAGATGTGGTACATATACACAAGGGAATATTACTCAGCATTCAAAAAAGATAAACACAGGCATTTGCAGCAACATGGATGGAGCTGGAAGGGATCATGCTCAGGGAAACAAGCCAGAAAGAAAAAGAAAAATACTGGATGGTCTCACTCATAGCAGGAATCTAGAAAACCTAAATAAGGGACTGGGAAAAAGAATAGCCGTAAGAAAGAAAAAAATCAAAATCAACAAACAACTATGAACCAGAGACACACTATGGTGGGGGAGGGAAGGATAGATTGGGGTCAAAATCAGGGGGTTGCAATTGTATGGGGAATATTAAAGTAAAATTAAAAGAACAGCCAGGGGTCAAAAAAAAATCCCCTATATTCAAGAGTGCTTTGAGTTCCCTAATTTCCAAAAATCTCTCCTAGCTTTGACTCTTGGAGCTTAGGAATTCTATTGTTTGACCCAACAATAATATGTTGCTCCAGCCATCCACAGATAATTAGTTCACCTTGCTGTATTTTCAGTTTCCATAGTTTCATCAACATGATCTCTGAATGAGACAAAACAGAGTTGAACACCTTGTAACAATTTTCAGGTAAGCCCTTGATAGATTGAAATGGACATGCAACTATTCACAAATAAGTTTGTTCATTTCACTTCAAAATTAAAGACCAAGATGTCACACTGGGTATTTAGACTTTATTCTTCAACACTACTGCAACAATGGAGAGGGATTTAAAAAAGGACAAGCAATAATATCACAAAACTTTTCTACAATTTTTGGAGTTGCAGTTTTTCTTGATTTAGCACTCAAATGGTTGCTAAAATTCTTGACTGTTTTCCAGGTACATGACAAAGTAGGTCCCTACAGTGTCTGCTTGTTTTCTTGACATTTCTGTAGAATGATAAAAGCTTAGTGATGCCTACTCTACCATTTTGCTGATGTAAACTTTTAAGACTATTTTTATTATTATTACAAGGACCACTCCAGAATTCTTATGGTTGAGAATTGAAGGATATATCTGTATACATTCAACGAAAGAGGCATACTAAAGAAGAATTCCCTTCTTTTTTAACCCTCTACAGCAAAATGAATAACTACTCTTTACCATCTATTTGTCTGGATATGTGATAAACATCAGGTTAATTTTAATTTAATATTTCTACTGGTTAAATGGCTACAAAGAAGAGAAAATATTGTCTGTGGCTTTGTTAACTAAAATTTCCTTTGTGAAATAAAATCATAGTAATAAATTCTGATTAGATGTTAGTCTAAAAGAAAAAAAATCATGTAAATACATTTTAATCTTTGGTATTCCCTCACCCCTGCCCACCAAAAAAAGAAAAATGAAAATAGATATAACCTGACATTCAAAAAATCATTTAAAATTCATGTGGAATCTATGATATTTTGACTGTTAAGTTATATTATATTATACATGTATTATATTTTATTATAAGACAGAAAGTATATTAATATAAATATATACATCTATTATAAATTTTACTGATTAAAAAGTATAAGATTATTTATTTAAGATTTATTTTTTATTTATTTATGCATACAAGAACTGAGTTTAAGCCAGAGGTATGGGGGGGGTGTTTCTGTGTGTATTCACCAGAGATAGAGTAGGCAGAAGAACAGGCAGATCTACTGAAATACACTGCTAAGGGGAGCAGCAGATGAGACAGCAGAGGTCTGCTGCTCCATGTGGGTTAGTTCCCTGGCAGGAGAGGGAGGAACAAACCCATGCTGCTGTGACTGGTGATAGTTTCATAGCACTGAGACTTTAACCTCTGAACCACGAGGGATGCCCAGCATAAGATAATTTAACAAAAATAACATGTTTAATACTATTTATTATAAATTCTATATGACTGTTTTATTTCACAAAGTACTTGTTTTGTAGCACCTAGATTCTGAGTAGTATCATTTGATTCAGAGTAATTCATTTATAAGCTTACACTGTAACTTAACAGAATAAAACTTAGGACACATCCTAGATAACCAGACTTCCCCGACTAGCTGACAGTTTGACTACACTCTGTTTTTGTACAAGTAACATTTTGTTCTTATCTTTAATTCATGCAGATTATTCAAGGATACCTTTTAAAGTAGAATAAACTTCTATCCAAATAAAAATATCTTTCCCTCATTATATCCTGTAGACATTATATCCCATTATAGCCTGTGATGCTTCAGTGCCCTTGACATAGTGGCATATCAGTAATCAGCTCCACTGACAACCTAATTAAGTCTCTGTTCCAAGGAGGGGCCACATACTAATTTTATTTTTCTCAAAGAATCTGGCACATGTTGGACAGTTAATTCACAGCAAAGAAGCTAAGTGCATATATATTGGGGAAAGGAAGATCTCTTGAACAAATAGTGTAAGAAAATTGCACAGCAGTATGCAAAGGAATTAAACTAAACCACTAATTCACATCATATAAAATATTAACTCAAAATGGATTAAAGACTTAGATATAAGATCTGAAACTATAAACTACATTGAAAAAAAGACAAAAGACTCCATGACACTGGCCTCAATGATGTATTTCGGAGACAACTACTGTAGTAAGGGAAAACCAAAGCAAAACTAAACAAATGGCATTAAAGGAAAAGCTTCTGCACAAGAAAAGAAACTATCTTGAATACACCAATGCCATTTGCAGCAATATAGATGGAGCTAGAAGGGGCTATGCTTGGTGAAATAAGCCAGAAGGAAAAAGAAAAATATCAGGTGGTTTCACTTATAGGAAGAATATAGGGGGACCAAATAAGGGATCAGGAGAAAAAATAAAAATAAAAAAACACAACACAACAAAACAAAAACAAATAGACAACTATAAATCACAGTCATCCTACAGGGGAAGGGAAGGGAAAGGGATCAAAATGAGGGTGGGAAGAGCATAAGGGACTAAGGTGATGGTGCATGGGTGAATTAATGGTGGAAATTCTATGGGGACTAGACCTGAGTAGAAAGCAAACACTGTAAAAAAAAAAAAATAAACAGAAAAATTTTTAAAAATGAACAGTGATGTAAATATATATATATATAATATTAAAAAAATAAACTATCTTGAAACAAAAAAGATAACCTAAGAAATATTTGCATATCATACATCTGACAGGAGGGTAATATCCAAGATCTATAAATAACCCATAGAGGACAACAAAAGTAAAAGAAAAAATAAAAATCAAAAAAGAGCCTCCCCGGTGGCGCAGTGGTTGAGCGCTGGATTGTGAAGTTGCCCGCAGCCTCTGCAGTGCAGGTTCGATCCCCTGCTGCCGGGTGAGGGTCCCACATGGAGCGCAGACCTCTCCTGCCGCCCACTGCTCCCCTCAGCAGTGTACTTTGTCAGTCTGCCTGCTCTGCTCTCAGTCTGACTGTTCTGCTCCCTGCTTTGGCTCTGGTGAATTCTCTCACCCTCCCGAGCTTCTGACTGTACTCAGTGCTTGTATAAATAAATAAATATATCTTTAAAAAAAAACAAAAAATGGACAGAAGACATAAAAAGATAGATGGAGAAAGAGACCTACTAAAGGTCAACAGGCAGATGAAAAAAGCTCATCATCATTTCTCACCAGGGAAATGTAAATCAGAATCACAATGAGATAACTTCTCATTGTGAGAATGGCCCATATTTTACCCCTTTGTTCCTACATCTTACAAGCCATAGTTATTGTAGATACTTTCATAATTTAAAAAAAAAATGGAAGCAGAACATTTTAAATTGGCACATTTCCACTCTAAAGAATTCCTCTGTAGGATTCTCTTTTAAAGACAAAAAGACTGAATGAATATTGAACATCCATGGGTACTTTCATTTTGTCAGTGTTCGGCATATACCTGTGGTTTTCCACTTAATATATCCAATACCCTATTTTATTAAGAAATGCTTTGCAACACCTTCTTTCCTATTCTGAAATAATTTTCTGAAATATTTTTATATGTTATGCATAAAACATAAAAATTAATATGATGATCAAAATTATCTCTTACCTTAATCCTGGGAAAAATAAAGGAGATTAGTAAAATTACATGCACATTTAGAAATCAAAATTAGTACAGATATCCCTATACTCAAAGCTGAGTTCACATGTCAATTCTTAAAGTCAGATGCATTCCATAGGCAAGAAAATATGATAAACAGCATTGCCATCAGTGATGTACTGTTCTCAAATTTGGGAGAAGAAAAACTTTTTATTAAAGATTCCAACAAAGTAATCTCTAATTTCTCTTTATTTACATTGAAGTCATACTTTTGAAAAAACTTAGTATATATTAAAGCATTTTAAATAAATGAGCTCTATTTTAAATTCTGATAAATAGGGGAAAATTTTTGTGACAATGCTATCCTAGGAGAATACTGAAATTTGTCTCTGGGCATTTTGTGCTTTTTTTTAAGATTTATTTATTTTTATACAAGAACTGGGGTACAGGCCAGAGGTGTGGGGGCTGAGAAGATTCACCAGAGTGGGAAACAGAACAGACAGATGGACTGAAGTACACTGCTGAGGGGAGCAGCGAGTGAGACAGCATAGGTCTGCCCCGCCATGTTGGTATCTCCCTGGCCGGTCGGGAATCGAACTGGTGCTGTAGAGGCCGCAGACAGCTTCATAGCTCTGCACTCAACCTGCTGCACCACAGGGGAGACCCATTTTGTGTTTTTGGTACTTTACAAGATGTCTAACATCCCTAGTTCCTTACACTCTAAATATCAGTAATAATTCACATTCTGTGTGATAGGTATAACATTTCCAGAACTATCCCTAGAGAAGTAAAGCCTTTCCCAGAATAACCACTGATTTTCATGTTTTTTTTTTTTCTTATGAAAGTTTAGCTCTTTGAAACTTGATTATTCTGTTTTGTTATAGTTCATTTTAGCAGCTTGCCAGTGCCTGTTTTTTTACAGGGGTAAGTTTTGTTTTTCCTACCAGAATATAGAGGTCTTCAAATGCTTTGTGAAATTTCAGTTCTCCCTGCTTTCACTCATGTTTTATCTTCTGTCTAAATTATTTCAACCAAACCTAACGCAATATAAGACTGCAATTCGCTAGCCTTTCTAATAGCATGGTAAAAACCTCTAGCTGGGTGAAGGCTGTTATCCAGCATTTAGAAGGCAAATGATAAAAAAGATGCACAAGTGTGTGTCCAATGTAGCAGAGAGAGAGAGAGAAAGGTGGGGCGGGGTGTAGGGAGGGTGGGAAGTACAAGATACTCAGGAGGGCAGAGAGTAAACTAAGAAAACAGACAATTATTCTAACATATATGAGGTGATAGTTCATTGTGGTTTTGCCTTACATTTCCTTAAAGATAAACAATATTTTTTTGTTTGCTGAACAATATTTTTTCATATGTCTAATTCCTTTGGTGAAATATACATTTTACTCTTTTTTTGATTGTTTGCTTCCTTGTCACTGAGTTGTATGAATCTTTGAAATATATTTTGGAGATTTAACCATGGTCTGATGATTTTCAAATATCTTCTCCCATTCAGTAAATTGCCTCTTCCTTTACACATTGGCTTCTTTCACTGTGTGAAAGCTTTTTAGTTTGATGCATTCCCATTTGTATATGTTCATTTTTGTTTACTTTGCTGTTGGTGATAAATCCACAATGACAACTCTAAGGGTTATACCAAAGGAGAGGTCAATTAGATGGTGGTAGATGAAAATTAGACCTATGGTGATGGTATGGTATTGCATATAGTATAGATCTTGAGATCTGAAACTGTATACCTGAAATATATGTAGTGTTATTAACCAATATTGCCTCAAAAAATAAACATATATTTTCAAAGATTTATTTATTTCTGCATACAAGATCTGGGGTGCAGACCAAAGGTGCAGGTGGGTGAGAGGATTCACCAGAGACAGAGTGGGGAGCAGAACAGACCTATGCACTGAAATACGCTGCCAAGGGGAGCAGCGGGAGAGACAGGAGAGGTCTGCTGCATCATGTGGGTCACCTCCCTGGTCGGGTATCAACTCGTGCTGCAGTGGTTGAGACTTACCCCTTGCGTCACCGGGGAGGCCCTCAATAAAATAAATATATTAATAAAATATAACATAGTACAAGTTATAAAGTAGAAAAAGCTCAGGAAAAAGATAATGGAATTACTACAATATTTAAGTTTTATAGGCATAGTTTTAAGCATTAGGTGCGTTCAGCTACATTGAGAAAATAGCAATTTTCAGATAGGACAGATTCAGCAATGACAGACTTTCTCAAGCACACACCTAACACTTTTGTGTTACAAGAGAGAAGCTTTCAAATTTAAACCATCACCAGAAAACTGAAACAAGGCATTGCTACCTTTTGAACACTAGATGAATGAAGAAAAATAGAGAAAATGTATAGGGTGAGTGAATTGGTTAGACTTTTATGCCACTGGCCTCTGTGGCTATCACCTGTGGCCTTGATGGTGTTAATGTAAAAGGCACATGCATGAGTGTGGGTGTGTGCGCATGTGCAATGTGTACACCTGAGCCCAGAGGTCAGGGATGTAAGGGCAGCGTTACTCAAGGACGGTGGAGTTACAAGAGGAGAGTGAAGGCTGCCAGAGGAAGAGAACACTGAGAAAGCCCAGAGGAAAAAGTGTATAGAGATTTGCAGAGGTGGGGGCCAAGTTGCTGTCTTTCTGCTGGCTTATTTCCCCCGTGTACTATTGAAAAACCATGGGGATGATGCCAAGGGCTCCAAGGTTCTCTGTTAAGTTGCCCAAACCTATGGTGAATCTACCTGGCCTGGGATTACTGCAAAACACTATGCTGATCGTTATACTCCATCCTATTTTCCAGTGCAGCAGCAAGCCTGAAGTAGGCCAAACACCTGAGCAGAAAGAAGGTAAAGTTTAAAATTCAGGAGCAATTAATTATTGGGATGACATTGATTGGATAGCTGAAAATAAATTGACTGTTTTTTTTAACCAAAGACTGATCAGAAAGGCTGATGAGGTTAAATTCACATTTCAACCATGACAGAAGAAAAAAATTAACCCACAGAGTGGTTAAGAAATTAAGAAAAAAAATGAAGTCAGTTTCTATTAATATCCAAATGAGTCCCTCTTGTTCAATATACAAATTATATAATATTTAAAGTTTGTAATATTTTATATTCCCACAAGTCCACTGCCATTAGTTCGATAATGAGAACACTAAACTATAATATAGTTAAGCACTTCCCCAAAGTCGTGTGGCTTTCAGTGGGAAATTAGTTTAGGTATCAAATCTGTTGCTTAAGCTGAATATGTAGTACATAATCCAAAGAATTAGCCTTACAAAACCTTTATAATATGGCAAGTCCCCAAATTTATCCTTTATTTATGCCATATCAACAATTTCTCACTATTCTGTTGGTGTCAACTGAAGTTTCATTGCTGTTTTCCTCCTGACTTTTCCTCTGCTACACACTATATCTTCCTTTCAAAAAACAGTTGTCCAAAAATATTCTAACACAAAAATGCCCACTGTTCTATTGATGGAAGTTTAGTCCATACCTCTGAACTATTTCCAAAGAAAAATATATACCATAAGAAATAATGCTTTGATCCAATGAACATTTTTGAACGTTTAGAGACCAATCATTGTAGAGAACTTATAAAATACTCTATTTATTGATAATTTTGTGTTTCATTGAAACATATGAACAGTTGTTTTTTATTTTTTATTTATTTATGCATACAAGAACTGGGGTATAGGACAGAGATTCTGGGCATGAGAGGACTCACCAGAGACAGAATGGGAAGCAGACTAGGCAGATCTACTGAGATACACTGCTGAGGGGAGCTGCAGGCAAGACAGGAGAAGTCTGCTGCGCCATGTGGGTTAGCTCCCTGGCCAGGAATCCAACCTGGGCTGTAGGGGTGATAGTGCTGAGACATAACCCCTACACCACCAGGTAGGTAAGCTCCAATGTGGTTCTTAATAGAAATATACAGGATAGTATTGAAAATTCATAGATGATAAATTATCAAATCTTGGCAGGTAAACATATTGAATGTGTATCTTTAGCCAACATTGAATATCATTTGTGTCAACATATGACTTCAACTATAGTTGACTAGTTGATAAAATAAACCATTATTTAATTGATATGTAATCAAATTTAGTAATAATGTTTTAATGTTTCCTTTACAGTTTTCTTTCTTATATTTGAAGCGCATTTTTTGTTTTTGCTGTGATGGTAACATGCATTTTTACATGATTTAATAAACCTCCTAGGGACTGTGAAAACAACGTTCTATCCCTGAAGTTCATAGTTGCAAGCTCTGAAACTGACTGCAATTCCGTTACGCAAGAATTCCTTTATTGACATTGAATGTTGGATAGTCCACAGAATCCCCTAGATATTTTGGAAGTAGTCTCTTTTTTAAAAAACAGCATGAAAATGAGAGGCCATGAAGCAAGAGTCAATCAAATCATGTCACAGAATGACTGTGGTGAGGTGGCTGCCATCTCTGCTGCTCAACGCTAAGCAGTGCATTTCATGTTATCGACATTTCTGTCCCTGTCACTGATGCACCTGCTGGTGCCATTGCTACTACTGTTCCTTATTCACAGCAAGTAACTAAAGCACTAATCAGAACAGCAGGTTTTTCTGATAAGGAAAAGACCCCTAGAGTCTGCAACAAGTTTATATTCCTCCTCCATCATAATTAGCTGTGCTATTATGGGTAAACCACTTCATTTTTCTGACTAAGTTTTCAAATGTTTTGAGCTAAAATTATTTTTGCTGCCAAGAAAAAATAAAATACAAATATTAAGTGTGACTTTGTGCGGACCCAGACACGTTTGTTGTGTATAGAACACAGTTCCTTCAAATTTGTAATACAACTTTGGCACATAGTGCAAATGAAAGATGGCAGCAGCATACTGGATAAAACTACTGGGTTGTTCTTTGAATCCACTACATTCTACATATAAAACTTGAGGAAACTCATTTTAATCTCAAATTGCCTTGTACAATTGGGCTTTGAATACACAGATAGCACATATAAATACTTACATGCTGTGATTATTGTTACTATTACTATCTTTGCTGTTCTCACTATTATTATTTACCATTACGTTTTTCTCCTACACATCTTTCTCCTTCTAGAAAGAAACCATGTTTAGAAAGAAACCATGTTCCTCCTTTTCTAAAATCAGATCTTCTAGTATATTCTTACATCTCCTTGTTCATTTCCTCTTCTCATTCTGTCTCTTGGTTAACATTGTCAACCTCTTCTTGTCACCCTTTATAAATTCTGTTTTCTTTCTTTACACTGTCAAAAAATTAAATTTTCTATTATCTATTCCCTTTTTATAGGACTCTCTCTAATATAGCTTCAGTGAGTTCTATGTAACCTCTCTTCAAGTCACAAATTACTTTTTTAATCACTGTTTCAAACTTCTTTAATTTTTCCTTTCTTCCTGAGTTTTTAAGAAATATTAAATCAGTGAAATTTTTCATTGCTTATAATAATTTTTGATAAAAACATTAATGGGAAAAAGCTACTTTCTAGGTACTAAATTATGGATATATGTAGGTGAAAAATATCTATGAAGGAATTTAGAGACTAGTGAATAGATGATTTTTATCAATTTTAGTTTAGCGCAAAATAAAAATAATCTGGTCAAGACATGAAAAAGTTAAGTGGAATATTTAGGAGAGGCTTCTTGACCTAAGACTTGAACTTCTGAATATATATATATATATATATATATATATATATATATAATATATATATATACACACACGCACATACACACACATAACATATATAATATATAACATTTAATTATTATAAATATATATAAGGTATAGAGGGACAACCACACTAATGAAAATTAGTTGTAAAACAACAGTGATCAACATTTCAACATCAAATAAATTTCAGCCTGATGGTCTAATATTTCTATTAACTGGCAGAGTAATATATTTCAGTTATTGGACATTACTATTCATACTATGCTGTCTCTCAACACATGATTAGTATTCAGTAGTCTCTATAATATTTCAGCAGTAATTAAATATGTCAAAATATGGTGATTTTTGTGTAGCTTTACTTCTAGGGAAAATTGCTTGATTTCTGCCCTTTGTAGAAAGTATTTTCATTTCCAAGTTAGTAGGAAGTCAATCTATAGTCATTATTAATGTTCTTCAGAGAAAAAAATAAAGGGAATTTCATTTTTATTTTTAAAAGTCTTGGTTTGAGAATTCCCAGGTTGCCTAGATTATTGCAGGAAAAAAAAAAGCTGAATATAGGAAATTGAAAAGAGAAATAGAAGTTTCTGTAATACATCTTTTTCCTGTTCATCTGCTATACCTTTTAAAAATGATATATTTTCTAACATTAGTACAAGTACAATAGATTTTGAAAGAGAAACCCAAAAGACACATATTTAGTATATGTTTTTATGACGTTTTCTATTATAACATGGAGAATAGTCGGCAGACTTGCCACCAAGATTCATTATACTTGCTATTGCTTCACACAAAGAGGGACTTAGGAAAAAAAAGAAAAAAAAAAAGTAAAACATAAGGACTATTGAAACTACTACTTAAAATGCGATGAGAATTGATATTGTGGTTACACAATAAATGTATCTTGACAGGAATATCTTTAGAATGACTGTACCATTCATTTGTATTCTCTATAAAATAAGTGACTGCATCTTAATTATCAACTCAAAACAATGCAATTTAGGGTAAACTACAAACTTTATACCAATGTGGAAGTTAAATTTAACTTATAGATGAACATCAGCCAAGGGCAAAAAAAAAATATTTGCCATGTGACTAATTTTATGGTAAATTTTAATGTAGTCATATCACTTTAAGCTTATATTGGGGTAAGGTGAGGAGTGAGTACAATATTCTTTCAATGTCAACTTAGAAATAAAACAGGACATGAATAAATGAAAATGCAAATATTGACTATTTTGAGGCTATGGTTATACAGAAGAAAAGGTTCTTTTTAAAATTTTTTTTTAAGATTTATTTATTCATGCATACAAGAATCAGGGTACAGGCCAGATGCGCAGTAGGGTGAGAGGATTCACCAGAGACAGAGCAGAGGACAGAACTGGCAGATTGACTTAAATACACTGCTGAGGGGAGCAGCGGGCGAGGCAGGAGAGGTCTGTCATGCCATGTGGGATTCTCACCGGCCAGCCAGGATAGAATCGATGCTACAGAGGCTGCGGACACCTTCACAGCACTGTGTTCAACAACCTGCGCCACCAGGGGAGGCCCAGAAATTGTTCTAAAGATGACAAAACAGTAAAGTGACAAAAGGAAAAATAATGTGGTAAGATATCTGACTTTCTCTGATCTGCCATTTACTTCAAAGAACTCCAAGAAAGACAACATCATTTAGTCTTGATCACTCTCCCATAATATGAATAGAATAAATATCTCAGAGCATTGTCACGATGGACAAATAAAATAATTAAAATGAAAAGAAAGTTCTACATATTGCTAATTGTTTATTTTTAAATAAAAACTTGTAAAAGTGGGCCTCCCCGGTGGTGCAACAGGTTGAATGCAGCACTGTGAAGCTGTTCACAGCCTCTGCTGTGCGGGTTCAATTCCCGGCCGTCCAGGGAGATACCCACATGGCGCAGTTGACCTCTCCCTGTCTTGCCCGCAGCTCCCCTCAGCAGTATATTTTAGTCCATCTACCTGTTCTGCTCCCCACTCTGTCTCTGGTGAATACTCTCACCCTCCCACACCTCTGACCCATACCCCAGTTCTTGTGTAAAAATAAATAAATCTTAAAAAAAAGATTATTTATTTATACAAGAGCCGGGGTACAGGTCAGATTCGCAGGAGGGTGAGAGGATTCACCAGAGACAAAGTGGGGAACAGAACAGATAGACTGGCGAAATACACTGGTGAGGGGAGCAGCAGGCGAGACAGGAGAGGTCTGCCACGCCATGTGGGACCCTCGCCGGCTGGCCAGGATCGAACTGGTGCTGCAGAGGCTGCAGACAGCTTCACAGTGCTGTGCTCAACCTCCTGTGCCACCAGGGGAGGCCCTAAATAAATCTTAAAAAAAAAAAAATTGTAAAAGTAATTTACCTACTTTTTTGAAAATGTAGGTTTACTGTAGTTTTTTATTGAAAGAATAGAATTACATTTTAGTGTCTGTTACTGAGAGTTATTATAGTACTTTCTTATTCATAATAAAGTTAATAAATTATGAGAAAACCTATGTGTAGTTCTAGACACCATACCCTGAAAATTTGAAAAAACTCATGTATCATCTCTTATTCCTCTCAGCAAAGTATCATTTGTATCTTCATTTGTAGAAATGTGAAAAAAATTAGAATTTGCAAATCATTTTAAAATCCCTTCATTGCGCATAAAAATCATTGCATAAGTGTTTTCCCCAATCAACAGTAGAAGATACTTTTGGGCTATTTGGTTTTAAGTAAATGCTCTGGATAATCAAGTTTTGTGTGATTGTAACCACTGATGGATTCATGTAATTTCATTCTTGTAATGTTTATTGATAGAGATTTTATACTGAAAAAATGAGTAGAGTGAGTACAGTAAAACTGAGGTATGAATGAGAGTTCAAGGTGATTACCTATAGTTACTTGATAAATGTTCTTTGAGAAGTTGCACTGCACTTGTCTATTTTTCCAGATCCTAATATTTAAAATTAAAATTTTCATATGCAATAGTTTCTATGATCAGCTTGCTAATTTTCACTTTTTCTTGACCTTTTATTTTCTTTACATTCCACATATGACACCATTAGATATTTATCTCATTCCTTCTGTAATAATTTTAACTGTTTTTTGAGACTTGTGTATGAGCTACTAATGTCTCCATAAGTTTGACTACCCTTTACCCACTCCTAATTCATGGAAATCTTTGATTAACTTTTTTAAAAAAATGAACACACAAAAAAGGCTATGAAGGGGGGGCGGAGCAACATGGCGGCGAGGAGACACTGCGAGTAAGATCTCCCATGAAAAAAAGTTAATAGGGAGGAAAAGCGGCAGGTCCCAGTGAGAAGTGGGACACGGAAGATAAACGGGTGACTCCAGCAAACTACCCGAAGAAGAAAGTGGCCATAAAAGAGGACTAGAAGGGAGGGAAGCGCAGAACCTTGCTCCCCTCCCCCGCCCACAGAGGCGGCACTCTCCGACCGGCAGAGAGGAGGAAACAACAAACCAAAACAACCCACAAGAACAAACGACGCAGCAAGCGGGACCGTGAGTGGAAAGGAACTATTGCAGCCACCACACCCCGTGAACGGGAGCTGAGGCGAACCCTGCAGGATCCGCCGCGGCGGTGAGCGAACGGCTCCGGGCACCATTAGAGAAGAACAAAGACCCCGGGAGACGCGCACACAGCCCGGGCTGCCGGTAAGCTGGCGCGGAAACGCGGCGCGCTTGGGGAACTTGAAAAGCAAGTGCAGACCGGGATCACGCTGCCCAGGTACCCGCGCCTGCGACCTAGGCTTGCGGGGAGACGACCTAGGCTTGTGGGGAGACGCGCGGAGGTCCTCACTGAGGTGAAGGTCCCTCCCTGAGTGAGCAGGAACCAGGCGCCCAGGCACGGGAGCGGTGCAAAAGGCGCCATTCCCGCGCCACTGAACTGGGCTACAGCCCGCGTCCTGGAACTGAGGGCTTTGAACTGAGACCCGGGGCACGAAAATTCGGGGCGTGGGTTCTCCACGACGGTGGGGCACAAGGCAGACACAGCACCCCAAAGCTGTTGAGGTGTACCCTACCATTCCCGCTCTGTTCCCTGTCCCACGGGGTGGGGGGGGCGAAAAACAGCCCCCCAAGGACAATAGGAGAGATCTCTGGCGCCACCTAGTGACCAAGAAAAAAAAAGTCACTAACACCCCATAGAACAGGATTTCTTAAGACTGCTTGAAAAGGGCAGAAGGCTTCTGCAGTGGCCAGCCGGGAAGTTATTCCATGCCAGGCCCCTTCCGACCAGCAGTCTGAGCCCACAGAGGGAGCAGGCACCCACGTCCGGGGCAGACGGGGGGAGCAGAAGAGTGTGCCTGAAACCGGAGGCGCAGGGACTGCATCCCGCTTCGCCATTTGAGAACAGGGACATTTCTTCAGTAAAAACTGCCTAAAACCAGCAGAAAGCTCCCCCAGAAGGCAGAGATGGCTCCTGGAAGAGCCAGAGGGGAGCGGAGAAGTTCACCCAAGATGCCAGTCAGTCCGAGCATCACAGTGTCCCAACGCATACGACAAATTAGAAAACAGACAGTAGGGAGTAGAAGAACCACACGCAACCTAACAACTCCTCAGGAAAGAAGCACACCACAAAAAGAAAACCACTCCCCAGATTGCAACGACAGCAACTTGGAAGAACTTCTGAGCCTTCCAGAAAGAGAATTTAAAATTGCCATGATTAAAAAAGTGATAGATCAGTAGAAGGAAATTGAGTCCCTAAAGAGGGAAAACAATGGTCAGAAGAATGAAATTGAGTCCCTAAAGAGGGAAGTAAAAGAAATGCAGGAGATCAAAGAATTAATGGAGGAACTAAAGAACTCCGGGAAAAGCAAGGAAAGCAGAATAGATGAAATGGAAGAACGAATAAGTTCTCTTGAAGACACAGAAATAAAAAGAACCAAAACAGAAAAGGAAAGAGAAGTACGAAGGAAAAAGAATGAAGAAAGACTTCGAGAACTATCTGACTCCATGAGGAAAGGAAATATAAGAGTTATAGGAATTCCAGAAGGAGAGGAGAGAGATGTAGGAACAGAGAAAATATTCCAGGAGATAATTGAAGAGAACTTCCCAAATGCGAAGAAGGAGCTGAAAATTGATATACAAGAAGCAAGAAGAACACCAAACTTCCACGACGAAAGGAAAAACACAGCAAGACACATAATAGTAAAGCTCCCAAGAATCCAGGACAAGGAAAAAATAATGAAGCTGACAAGAGGGAAGAAACAGATAACATTCAAAGGAAAACCAATCAGGCTGACATCAGACTTCTCTGAAGAAACACTACGGGCAAGGAGAGAGTGGAGGGACATAGTCAACAGACTCCAAGAAAACAGATGCCAACCAAGAATACTCTATCCCGCAAAGCTCTCCTTCCTCTTTGAAGAAAGAATATGGACTTTCCCAGACAAACAGAAACTCCGGAATTTCATTACGAATAAACCCCCACTCCAAAAAATACTACAAGGAATCCTAAAGCCAGAACCTCAGAGGGACGAATAACAACGAAAGAAGACCAAAAAAAAAAAAAAAGTTATTAAAAGAATAAATAAAATCAAAGGAAAGACAAACATAATGGGAAATACAGATGCTAACATATCAATATTAACTCTAAATGTAAATGGACTAAACTCTTCAATAAAAAGACACAGAGTTGCAGCCTGGATTAAGAAACAAAACCCAACCTTTTGCTGTCTCCAGGAAACACATTTAGCTACAAAAGATAAAAATAGGCTCAAAGTCAAAGGATGGAAAACAATCCTACAAGCAAATGGGCCAAAAAAGAAAGCAGGAACAGCTATACTTATATCAGATAAAACAGACTTCAAACTCAAAAATAAAAAGAGACCCCAATGGTCACTACATTATGATTAAGGGACAATACTTCAAGAAGAAATAACACTCATTAACATATACTCACCAAACGAAAGAGCACCAAAATATATCAGACAACTGTTGTCCTCTCTGAAAACAGACATCAGAGAAAACACATATGTAGTGGGAGACTTCAACACACCACTATCAACAATGGATAGATCAACAAGACAAAAAATAAGTAAAGAAACTAAAGCTCTAAATAAGGACCTAGAGCATTTGGGCTTAACAGACATCTATAGAACACTAAACCCAAAAAAAACGGAGTACACATTTTTCTCAAGCGCACACAGATCATTCTCCAGGATCGATCACATACTGGGGCACAAGACAAACATCAACAGATACACCAAGATTGAAATCATACCAACCATCTTTTCTGACCACGAAGGCATCAAACTAGAAATAAATCATAAAAAGAAGGCAAGGAACTATCCTACCTCATGGAGATTAAAAGCCACACTACTGGAAGACCACTGGACTAATGAGGAGATCAAAGAAGAAATTAAAAAATTCTTTGAATTGAATGACAAGGAGGACACCAATATCCTAAATGTATGGGATGCAGCAAAAGCAGTAATAAGAGGAAAATATATAGCAATAGAAGCTCACATCAAAAAACAAGAAAGAACTCAAAGAAACAACCTAATCTCGAAGCTCAAAGATCTAGAAAAAGAACAACAAAAAAAACCCAATCCAGTAGAAGAAAAGAAATAATAAAAACCAAAGCAGAAATAAATGAAATTGAAACTAAAAAAACAATCCAAAAGATCAATGAAACCAAGAGCTGGTTCTTTGAAAAAATAAATAAAATAGACAAACCCCTAGCCAGGCTCACAAAGGAAAAAAGGGAGAAAGCACAAATACACAGGATCATAAATGAAAGAGGAGAAATCACAACGGACACAGCAGAAATCAAAAGAATAATCAGTAACTACTATGAACAGTTATATGGAAACAAGTTCAACAATCTAGAGGAGATGGACAAATTCCTACAACTCTACAATCACCCAAAGCTAGATAAAGAAGAAATAGAACACCTAAACAGACCAATTACAAGCAGCGAAATTGAAATGGTAATCAAAAACCTCCCCAAAAACAAAAGCCCAGGACCTGATGGATTTACAAATGAATTCTACCAAACATTCAGAGACGAATTAGTGCCTATCCTTCACAAACTCTTCCAAAAAATTGAGAAGGAAGGGACAATACCAAACACGTTCTATGAAGCCAATATTACACTAATACCAAAACCGAATAAGGACAACACAAAAAAGGAAAACTATAGGCCAATCTCCCTAATGAACACTGATGCAAAAATCCTCAATAAAATTTTAGCTATCAGAATCCAACAATGCATCCATAAGATAATTCACCACGACCAAGTTGGATTCATTCCAGGGGCACAAGGATGGTTTAACATCCGAAAATCAATCAACGTTATCCAACACATCAACAAAAAGAAATATAAAAACCATATGATAATATCAATAGATGCTGAGAAAGCTTTCGACAAAGTGCAACACCCATTCATGATAAAAGCCCTTGAAATTCTTGGGATACAAGGAACATACCTCAACATCATAAAGGCCATCTATGACAAGCCAACAGCCAGTATCATTCTCAATGGTGAAAAGCTGAAAGCAATTCCATTAAGATCTGGAACAAGACAAGGATGTCCACTCTCACCACTGCTTTTCAATATAATACTGGAAGTCCTAGCCAGGGCAATAAGACAAGAGAAAGACATCCAAGGAATCCAAATAGGAAAAGAAGAAGTCAAACTATCACTATTTGCAGATGATATGATAATATACATAGAGAACCCAAAATCTCCACAGAAAAACTAATTCAACTCATCAGTCAGTTCAGTAAAGTGGCAGGATACAAAATCAACACGCAAAAGTCAGTAGCCTTCCTATACACAAACAATAAATCTGAAGAAGAAGAAATCAAAAAAACCACCCCTTTTATTATTGAAACAAAAAAAATCAAATATTTGGGAATAAATCTAACAAAAGAGGTAAAGGACCTATACAAAGAAAACTATAAAACACTGTTAAAAGAAATAGAAGAAGACACAAAGAAATGGAAAGACATCCCCTGCTCATGGATTGGAAGAATAAACATTATTAAAATGGCCATCCTACCAAAAGCAATATACAGATTCAATGCTATTCCAATCAAAATCTCAATGGCATTCTTCAAAGAAATAGAACAATTATTGATGAAATTCATATGGAATCACCAAAAACCCCGAATAGCCAAAGCTCTACTGAAAAAAAAAGAAGGAAATGGAGGCATCACACTCCCAGACTTCAAACTATACTACAAAGCCATAATCATCAAAACTGCATGGTATTGGAACAAGAACAGACATACAGACCAATGGAATCGAATAGAAAATCCAGAAATAAACCCACAGATTTATGGTCAACTAATCTTTGACAAAGGAGCAAAGACTATGCATTGGAGCAAAGAAAGTTTGTTCAATAAATGGTGCTGGGAAAACTGGGTCGCTACATGCAAAAGAATGAAGCTTGACCACTACCTCACACCATACACAAAAATCAACTCAAAATGGATTAAAGAACTAGACATAAGACCTGAAACCATAAAATACATAGAAGGAAATATAGGCGAAACACTACGGGATTTGCACATCAAAGACATCTTTACAGACACATCACCCAAAGCAGTGATAGTGAAGAGAAAGATAAACAGCTGGGACTACATCAAATTAAAGAGCTTCTGCACAGCAAAAGAGACAATAACAAAAACAAAGAGAAACCCCACCAACTGGGAGAACATTTTTGCACCCAACACTAATGATAAAGGACTGATCACAAAAATCTGCAAAGAGCTGATGAGACTCAGCAACAACAAAGAAAATAATCCAGTCAAAAAATGGGCAGAAGAGCTAAAAAGAAACTTCTCTGAAGAGGAAATGCAAATGGCCAACAGACATATGAAAAAATGTTCAACATCACTTGCAATCAGGGAAATGCAAATCAAAACTACCATGAGATACCATCTCACACCAGTGAGAATGGCACATATTAAAAAAACTAGCAACAACAAATGTTGGCGAGGATGTGGAGAAAAAGGAACTCTTGTGCACTGTTGGTGTGAGTGCAAACTGGTCCAACCACTATGGAGAGCTGTGTGGAGATTTCTGGACCTACTAAACATAGAGCTTCCATATGATCCAGCAATTCCACTCCTAGGTATTTACCCAAAGGACACAGAAACATCAATTCCAAAGAGCACCTGCACTCCTATGTTTATAGCAGCACTGTTTACAATAGCTAAGCTTTGGAAACAACCCAAATGCCCAAAAATAGATGACTGGATCAAGAAGATGTGGTACATATATACCATGGAATATTACTCAGCATTCAAAAAAGATAAACACATGCAATTTGCAGCAACATGGATGGCGCTGGAAGGGATCATGCTCAGCGAAATAAGCCAAAAAGAAAAAGAAAAATACCGGATGGTCTCACTCATAGCAGGAATCTAGAAAACTTAAATAAGGGACCAGGAAAATGAATATAAGAAAGTGAAAATCAAAATCAACAAAAAACTATGAACCAGAGACACTTTTTGGGGGTGGGGGGGGCGGAGGGGAAGGATTGGGGTCAGAATGGGGCATTTGCAATTGTATGGGGGAATATAAAAATAAAATTTAAGATTAAAAAAAAAAAAAAAAATGAACACATTAAAAATAGGTCATAATGATGAAAAAGTAGACATTTTAAGCTAAAAGAAAAATTCAATTATTTAACTTACATATGAGAAGGGAACTTTCTTTGCAGAAATAAACTATAGCCTAAGCTAATTTGACACTTCCTTGAGACTTTAAAATTTCTCATGAAATAAATGTTTGTTTTTTTAAGCATATATACAAGACTGATAAGAAACTAAATGCATCTTGACTTAGCTTTTTTTTTTTTTTTTTTAGATTTATTTATTTATACAAGCACTGGGTACAGTCAGAAGCACGGGAGTGTGAGAGAATTCACCAGAGACAGAGCGGGGAACAGAACAGGCAGACTGACGAAATACACTGTTGAGGGGAGCAGCGGGCCTGGCAGGAGAGGTCTGTGCGCCATGTGGGACCCTCATCGGCTGGCGGGGGATGGAACCGGTGCTGCAGAGACTGCGGACAACTTCGAAGCCAAGCACTCAACCCCTGCGCCACCAGGGAGGCCCCGACTTAGCTTTATTTTTTCTAAATTTATTTTTTTATTTGTCAGTCCTTCACAGAACTTTGTGAGTCCAACCTTACATCTCCACCAATACTCAGTGCTGCTCTCCTATCTCTCTTCCCTCATTCTCCCCCACTTTCTCTCAGATAACAGTCTATTTTTAGTGTCTAAGAATTATTCTTGCTGTGTTTTATCAGTTTATTTGGTTATTGAAGTTCCATGAATAAATGAAGCCATCCCATAACACTTTTTTCCTTTCTGACTTAGTTCACTTAGTTTTCTTTTTTCTAACCAAATACTTTTTGCTCAGAGCCTGATAATACCTAAGGGAAATGTACAAAGTAAGGCACTTGTGCCAGATGGGATTTCTGTTGATTAAAGGAATCTCCTTAAAGGTAATTAGCATAAAATGATCTTTGGAGGGACTGGCATTGTTTTTATTTATGTTATTTATTTATTTATTTATACATATAAGAACTGGGGTATAGGCCAGTGTTGCAGGTGGGTGAGAGGATTCACCAGAGACAGAGTGGGGAACAGAACAGGCAGATCTACTGAAATATACTGCTGAGGGGAGCAACGGGTTAGACAGGAGAGGTCTGCTGCACCATATGGGTTATCTCCTTGGCAGGGGATGGAACTCATGCTGCAGTGGCTGCTGATAACTTCGTAGGCTGAGTCTTAACACCCTGTGCCACCAGGGAGATCCCTGGACTGAGTTTAATCTGAATTCACCACACATATCAGCCTTTTACTTCTTCCTCACACTTCAATGAAAACCAGAAATTACTGTTTTTGAGCTTTGAAACGGTAACTCTCTCTGCTACCACCACAGGCTTTTTTTTTTTTTTTTTTTCTTTCTGTTGAAGTAGTGGTTTTCATTGTGAATGTAACCTTTGCCTTCATTAACAATTCTTTGTTTTTCTCTTTTCTGGAATTTAGAAAGAGGGCTACATAGAAGGAAATGTCCCTGATTTTCAGTGTCATTGTGAATTCTATTCTTTTCCTGCATAAGAATACAAAATAATGACAGGATAATAATGGACTGGTGATCTGAAAACCAAACTGAGACTTGGGTATATTCACTTTGTGTTTTCTTAGTTAACACTGAACAAAGTTTAAATTCTGCATGATTGGATGTAATCAACCCTCAAAGACCACCCATTTGCAGTACATTCATTTAACCTAAACTTTCTACCTGAAACAAAAGCAACTTTCTTTGGATCATGTTTCTTGTTGAGTGCCTTGAAAAAGCATTTTTAAGTAAAGTCCTGAAAGTAGCATATATCATAAAACAGCTTGCGGTTAAAAACAATTCTTAACAAAATTAGTCAAAACCCAATAAGCTCACATTCTGTGTAAATCTGATTACTTCTCATTAAGATATATCATGAAGAAGCCCAAAGCACAAAAGTATGACACACCTCTGATTATAAAACAAATGAGTACCATTAATTAGTTTAAGCAATATTTATGTGTCAGGGAGAAACCCTAGAAAAAAACCTTTTTATACAAAGACAGAACTAATGGACTGGAAATGGAGTGCCGTTTCTCAGATAGACTAATAGAAAAAATTTATTTTGACTTTACTTACTGTGTACACAGAAGTCTTTTCCATTTGTTGCAGACAATAAATAATAAAGATTCCTTTTTCATAAAGACAAATTTAGATAAAACTTGTTGACAGCACTCTCACCATCCGCTTGTGAATATGCAGGTGCCTCTTTTCACCCACTGGCTCCCTCTGCAGGGCAGCAGCCTTCCTGCCTGCCCCTGACCTGTTGAGGCCGGCAGCCTGCCTGCATTGGTGCAGGTGTCTCTTAGCAAACCTGTCTCTTCTGGGGCAGCTACTCCTGCCCGCCTGTGTCTCTGCAAGTGTACTTTGCTTTTCTAACCCTTTTCCAAATAAACCTGCTTTTTAAATATATTTAAAAAGAGAGAGAATCTATTGTCTCTGTATTGTGTTTTGTTTTTGTTTTTGTTTTTTTTGTTCTGCCTTGGTCTTTATAGTTGACTTAGCTATCACTCCATTTCCCACCCTTTCTCAGGGGATCATTTTGTCATTTCTTCTTCTCTTACATCTATATAGTTCTTTTTTTGTTTTTTTAAAGATTTATTTATTTTTTAATACAAGCACTGGGCACAATCAGAAGCAGGGAAGGGTGAGAGAATTCACCAGACCCAGAGCGGGGAGCAGAGCAGGCAAACTGATGAAGTACACTGCTGAGGGGAGCAGCAGGCGGGGGCAGGAGAGGTCTGCATGCCATGTGGGACCCTCACCAGCGGCAGGGGATCAAACCCGCGCTTCAAAGGCCGACAGCTTCGCAGCCCAGCGCTCAACCACTGCGCCACTGGGGAGGTCCTATGTAGTTCTTAATACAGTAAATATAGACATGGAATAGTGTATATGCATCTCTTATGAGGTACCCAATGGCTGCACAATATATTAAAGAGATTAATTGGAGGACAAAACAGAATGAAGCTTGTTTCAAATGAAAATCCCAAATGCAGCCATCTCCTGGGTCCACAGAAATCATAACTGAAGTAGGTCTGTAGCGCTGCTGTTTTCACATCAAAAGGTTGAAATAAAACTCCAAACAAAGCAATATGCTGTCACGTATTTTCCCTGAAACTGAAAATTCTAAATATTATTTTTCATTTCTTCAAATACTTGGTGATAGAGAAATATTTTTAAAATAACAAATTCAACTTATATTGTATAGCAATGTTGAGTAATTGATAAAGGGCTACTGAAGACTATCTTGAACTGGGATTCACATGTCCTCACTTAAAGCAGTAGCATTTATTCATACCTAACTTCTCCTTGCCATTTGAAAATGTTGGGTTAGTTTGTGTGAAAGTTTGGTATTTCTTGAGAAACCCTAAGTATAGATTTCAGAATGGGAAAAAATCCTATCTTCAAAAAGAAAACTAAAATCAATTTTTAAAGGCTAGCTTAATCTAGGGAGCTCTCTCTCTCTCTCTCTCTCGCTCTCTAGCTTGCTCTCTCTCTTCTGTGTTTGTGTGTGTGTGTGTGTGTGTGTGTGTGTGTATGAAATCACATTTTACCCACAGGCTAAAGAATTTTAAACTTCTGGTATTGAAAATTAATTTTGCAAAACATAAATTAAGTCATGAAACAACAATCATCACAGTAATTCAACGTTACCCAACTTAGTGCTATATAATTTGCTGAGAACACAGCAGACTAACACATAAATCAGCACAGTACACGATTAAACCTTTTTCATTTTCAAGTCTCAATGAAATGACTAGTTGGAATGAATAGTAGGCACAGGAAAGTTTTATATACCAGGAATTAAAACAAAGTCACTTGTTTGCATTGTATTTTCCTGTCACAGTAGATGGGCACTTCCATAATGCATGGCATTTCAATCCATGTGCATAGACAGAGGTGAGCAGAGCTATGGTATCTCCAATGTCATTAATATTTAATTGCGACATTGATAAAATTGTGGGGTTCCTTTGCTGTGATTCATCAAGGAATGGGGATACTTCTTAGATATTAAATATAGCCATGTGATGAGATAATCTGAGCTATTCCATTTCTTTATATGCTAGTGAGTTTTGCATTTATCATGTGAAAAATGTTGACAGCTAAGAGATGTCAGTCTCTATCTATGTTTGTTTGCCTACCTATGTTTTATTGTTTTACCTCCAGTGGTGTTGCTAATATTAACTCGTATATTTGGCATATGAAAGGTATCTGTATAAATATTTTTAAACTCAGAAATATAGAAACAAACCCAAAATATTTTTCAATGAACTGTGCTCTGGGATAATTTTTGGCTAATGAAAACTAGCTTAAAATGTTAGTGATTTCAACAAAACAGAAACAGACAATTATAAAACAGAGACATCCTGCAGGGAAGGAGTAGGGAGAGGGATCAAAGGGAGGGAGGGAGGAGCACAGGTACTGGGGTGATGGTGCATGGGTGCATTGGTAAAGGAAATTCTGCGAGGACTACACCTGGAGGGGGAAGCAAACATTGTTTAAAAATGAACAATGATGTAAAAAATATATTTAAAAAGTTAGTGATTTAATATGAATTATATATATATATATTATTCTAAATATATATATGTTTAAAGTTTTAATATTTGGTGTAAAACCTTTATTCTATGTTCATCAATCAAAATATAGTTCATGGTCTCTAATAAGAAAATTAATTCACTTGGTCTAGTGAGCTTTTTTTAATGACTGATAGCAAGAAATAATAGCCCAAAGAAGGCAAACTCACCCAGGAATGCCTGCCTGAAGTTTTCTAGGCAAGGAAAATTGCTGAAGAGATAAAAGTTTTTAGCAAATGTGATCGAAACCTTTAACAAAAATCTAACTGGGCTCTCAGATTTTTTTTTATAGTTTAAAATAAGAAAAAATAGGCTATTTCATGCAAGATAGATAACCTTACTAATGTAATTTCAGATTGATTGGACTGGTAATTTCTGGGAAAATCTGAAACTGCAATCTATTGAATATTATGTTTTGTGAAGTTTAACATACATGACTCCATTTTGATTCTGCTTATTTTAACATTACTTAAGTAGTTTCTGATATCTCTTTTGCAAAATTAAAGTTACACTAAGCATAATAATGGTAATTTATTAAATATCTAAATCATTCTGCTGAAATATTAATGAAATTTTATGCTACTTTTGGCATTTTAGTGCAAACTAAAACTTACATTTGTAAGTTAAATGTGTTCTATCACCTTGAAAATTGTTCTATAGAGAATACTGACTTGATATCCAGTTTTTAAAATTACATATAATTTAGAAATCAGGAAACTGTTTTAAAAGTTAAAAATTCTAATTAAAGTGTTAAATTAAAGCTAGTAGAAATAATAGAGATACCAACTTTTATGTAAAGAAAGTAAGATGCATGTGTTCAGTTTAAATAAAGGTGTGAGGAATGGAGATACTTTGATGAAGGAGAAAGTAAGATTAGTCTAAAGATGAAATTGGTTAATTTTTCAAATGGGATGAAGGAAATATGTAAGATAGAATGCAGAAGTAAAAAGAATGTACAGAAGTTTTGTGAGAAAAGAATCTTGGGGAAATAAACTTGATATGTGCTCAAATAGGATAAGATCAAATAAATTGATATAATAATATTTTAAAAGTTAAACTTTAATATCAATAATGTACTTATATAAAACCAAGTTTATTTTCATCTGTTTAAAGGACAAAAATATTCTTAAACTGTTGTCAGTTTTTACTGATAGTTTGTAAACTAAATAACCTAAAGAGAAGATAGTTCAAGTTATCTGTTATGCTAGAGAGAAACTTAATACTGTCAGCATGCAAAGTGTGAGCTTCATCAGAGTTATATATTTGCTCTTAAACTCTATAATTAGTACTCTGGAAAATAAATAGTATTTCATGGAAATCCATGTAGGTATGCTAAACCTTTTAATATTTATTACTAGACTTTCCCAAAATCAAAATTCTAAAATAAATTCTTTAAATGATTAAAAGAAAAGGAAATATGGGATGTTTTAGAAGAACTCTGAAGGCACCTCATAAAACTTTTTCTCTCCTTGTGAAAAGAAAAATAGTAAGTAAATTCAGTCTATTTGTTATATTAAAACTTCATGAAAAACAAAATAAGAGATATCTAACCTTCTAAACATTTATGTAATATTAATATGGGTGTTCTAAAATTATGACACTTTGTAAAAGTATGATACATTCTGATCAAACCTGATTATTCTATAACATTATATGTCACAAAAATTGAGTACAATTTCTTATCAATTACTTCATAATCAGATCTTTAATTATGATCATTTTAAAGTTTTTTTGCTATTTGCAGAAATACCTTACACTGAAGTTTCATATTTAAAGAAATTTGCAGGAAAAGAATTTGACAGATACTCTAAAATACAGATTTATCATGAAATTTCATTAGGACAAGAAATTGCAGAACTCGTGAAAAAGACAGACTTGTAATTACTGACAAATTATCAAGATCAAGTCAGGCTAAATAAGCTACTGAGTAATTTTTGTTTGAAATGTTACTGCTTCTTTTATGTTTTGTTTCTTACAGACTTAAGAAAACTTTTCTCTATTTGAAATTATGACCTGCAACAATGTTAAATTATAACTTTTTGTGAACACAACTGAAGTGTTAGTTTTTCTCTCTCCCTGACACCCCCAGAAAATGAAAATAAATAAATAAATAAATATTCTTGTTTCTTATGGCAATGTGTTTGCATAAATTCAAGAAAGTATTTTCCTTTAAATAAATGCTTGGAATTGTGTAACAAGTCTTAACTAAAATGTAACATTTGAAGCTTAACCACTTGCAGGAACTAGAGAATTCCAGAGAGCTAGTAAAGATAAAATACTCTAATGTCTTGCTTATGGGGTCCCAGAACATCTATCAGGGAAGGGGAAGGGAATTTATTCCTTTGCAGGCCCTGAAACACCAAAAGACATCTTGGGGAACTTCAGAGGAGTTTACTGAAGGTAAAGGCATTACAGGTAAAGTCTATGATAAGAATACCTTGATATGCCTCCCAAACCCTAAGAGTCTGACCATTAAGAGCAAAATTGAACACTTTGCATGAAAAGTTCCAGCACAGCAGATGAAAAGTTTTCATATTCTTGTTTCTGATCATGCTTATGCAAACAAACAAACAAACAAAAAAAACCTGTTCAAGTTTACTGGTCCTAATCTTAATTTGTAAGAAATGTTACTGTGCTGTTTAGTAGGATTGGGATGAAGATGGAGAGGGAAAAAATGTTTCAGTAATATATCTTTTTACAAACATCAGATTTTATTCCCTTAGACATTTGAGGGTTTTTTTTTTTAATTTTTCTTTTTTGCTTTCTACCTACAAACTGGGCTGAGTGCTGAATTTTCTAATATCTGGCTATGACTTTCAAGCTAGTGTTTCTAGTTTTTTTTCCCACTGTTTTGACTTGGATTGATTAAAACCTGAACTTTTCCTGAAATCACACAAGCTGGAGATGGAGAATTTTATATCAACTACAGAAAAATCATTACAACGGCTATGTGGACAATTCTTATAACTGATTGATATTTTCTAAATACCAGATGATATCAGAGGTACTGAAACCTGGGAGAACCTGTCATCTGAAGATGCTTTGAAAATGACATCTAAAAAACTTTCCCAATGACTGATCTCAGAACTCATGACTGGATCATTGCCTATGTTAATGATTAACCTTTGTTTTTCTTTTGTTTCCATAGGAAGACCTTCTGTTACTTGGTACACAATATAAAATTAACTTTGGGAACCCATCTATAAGACCGCCTTAGAAATTAGACACAACTGTTTAAATGGACTAAACTGTTCTCAAGACAAAGGAACTGATCTATCACCCTTGAACTTTTAAAATGTCAAACTTCCCTGAGAGAAGTTCCAAAGGAAGAAAATTGTGGGGCCAGTCTCCCCAAAAATGTCAGATAGGTTTTACTCAATATGGCCAAAGAAAGCCTCTTGTCACTTTTATATGGAGAACTATAAGTCAATCAAGGCCATGTGAGCCTTTGGAAGTCTATTAGGTTTCTTAAAGAATGCAAATTCTTTTTTTTTTTTTTTTTTTTTATAGAGGCATGTTTTATTTATTTATTTGTTTGTTTGTTCATTTGTTTTTGTTTATACATGCACTGGGTACAGTCAGAAGCGCGGGAGGGTGAGAGAATTCACCAGAGCCAGAGCGGGGAGCAGAACAGGCAGAAGGACCGAAGTACACTGCTGAGGGGAGCAGCGGGTGGCAGGAGAGGTCTGCACACCATGTGGGACCCTCCTCCGGTGGCCGGGGAGCAGCCGGGAATCGAACCGGCGCCGCAGAGGCTGCGGGCAGCTTCGCAACCCAGCGCTCTACCGCTGCGCCACCGGGGAGGCCCAAGAATGCAAATTCTTTTAAGCTAAAATCTGTGAAGACCCTAGGAACTTTGGTTCTTTTCTCTTTTCCCTAATAAAAGAAACATTCACTGCTTCTCTCTTTTACTGACCTAGAAAAATGTAGTTTGAGGAGTATCATCCACATCTACCTTTATCAGTGAATATATCCTCATCAACTGAGCATCAGAGTGAAAATGATAACACCCCACTTCTTGTCTGTTATATGTCATCCCCCCTACTCTTTTTTTATATTCCAGGTGCCTAAATACAAGATAAATAGTCCCACTCTGCTCCATTTTTCTTTAGAATTTACAACCAGGTCATTATCACATGTATGACATTAAATTGATTTTTCTTTTGTTAAATCTTCCAGTGCTGTTTTGATTACTCATCCAGCCTAAGAATTACACAGACGGGTGGGACATTTTCCCCTTTACCTGACATAATAAATCTAATCCAAGGACATGAAATCATTGTCTCATGCTTCTTATAAAGATATAGATAATGGGAACAAAGTACTGATATGATTTAGGGGAGGGAGTAGGTGCATGTATTCTCAGATGTACATGACCATATCACACCCACCATCAGAGCAGTCCTAGTTCTGTACCACAAACCATTGCCCTCACCCAACTCTCTTGGCTCCCATTTCCTCCCCTCTAATAGCCTCAATTCTGCATTCATATTTATACGGTTTGTTTTGTCACTCCCTTTGATTTCCCTGTAGTTCACATATGATTTAAATCATGCAATATTTGTCTTTCTCCTTCTGACTTATTTCATTTAACATAATCCCTTCCAGCTCCATCTATGTTTTCAAAGTGGCAAGATTTCATCTTTTATTTATAGCTGAGTACTATTCTATTATGTGTATATATCACATCTTATTTCATGGATTTTCTTTTCGCAATTTTATAATAATTGGTTTATGGCAAACATAAATAACAAATATCATTAGGTTAATAAAGACAGCTTACTCATTTAAAGATTTTTCCAAAATTTAACAGAAACCACTTCCACTTACATTTTATCTGTGATTAATTATTTTGAACATATGATCATCAATAAGAATAAATTATCATAAAATTATATACTTTTCATTTACATTAAAATAATCTTTAGCGGTCATATCTCAGATATTTTTTAAGAAACTATACACAATGGAATAGACGCAGTCTAGTCCTCATTCTAAAAAAGACTCAAACCAATCCATTTAGTGTTACAACTCTATGCATGTTTGTTTGCTTTTTAATTAGAAATCATAAGGAAGCATGATGATCTTTCCAAAAACTCTCAATACCATTAGGAAACACATTTCTGAGTTGAAAGGACTGAGGTCTGCCTCATGAATGATTTTCTTAAATTTTAACATTAGATATAGTGTTATATATATTATATAGTGTTATATATATTATAATATTATATAGTGTTATATATATTATAGTTAATTGGGACCTTATAGTTAATTATATATATTATAATTAATTGTAGTCCCAATTTATTAAGTTCCATTGCACAATAGAGTGAATTTCAAAACTAAGGATGCAAGGGTTTGAATTCACATTGATTTTCTATGAGTAAATCATTTGTGACAGTTGGTGATGGTGAATTATGTCCAGTTCAGGTGAAAAAACTTCCTTTGCCACTATCCTCTTTACTGTTTGACAAGTCTCCCTCCTCCAATTACTAGATGTCTTTCAGCCAAGTGTAACATGTCTCTGACTTTGGACTTCATACTGGGAAAGGAAACACATTCAGCAGGAGGAAAATAGCTACCAGATGAATTAAAGAAAAAATTAACAACAGCAAGGTTTGCCACAGATTTTCTGGGTCATTAAAAGTAATTAGTCTTGCCATAGCAACTAACTACTTTGATAGCTACATTTTAAAGAAAAGATATAAAAGGGACACAATAGAATATGTTAAAGGAAAATGTGAAACAGCTTCCCTTAGAATTTATAAATTAATATATTTTAAGTACCAATATGCTTACATTTTTTTTTCTACATAAATTAAAGGATCGGGTTATTCTGCATGACATTCTTAACAGCTCTGGAATCTATGCATGATATTACAGATTACACTTTGATTTTGATTATTTTGTTTCCAGCTGTGCCTTGTCTGTTTTTCTAACATGAGCAGTGTGCTAAGAAGATCATTCCAGTTTCTCAATAGCTAAACTAATAAACCAGTATGTAAATGTTTAAACAAAATTGATTTGTTTTTATCCATGACATTTTTCCAGAGCAGAGAGCCAGGCTTTGCAGGTTTGCCCCCCAGTGCCAGGCCTTTACTTCTGAAATGATGGCAAATAGTAATGAATTGATACATGACTTTTGAATTTCAAAATTAATTTTGAAAGATAATTTAAAGTTGTTAACAGTATTTGTTTTCTGGGAGATCTCACCAATCACTGTTTCTGTTCAGGCCACCACCTAGAAACATAAAACGATGTGATTGCTATGAAAACAAGAATAGTTTTAATATAGTAACTACCATAAATAAGTATAGTCAAGTATAGTCTCTAACTTTTTTCTACCCAGCTAGCCAGCACTGTAGTCTGGCTAGCCCTTCTCTATAGTCTAGGGGAAAAAAAAAAAATGTTTGTGTTAGAAACTTGTTATTTTTGGTATACAAAAACAGAAACAAACTTCATGCTGCAAACAATTGACAAATATAGTTTTTACCTAGATTAAGTAAAAGAATGTAATGGAGAGAGAATAAAATATATCTCTCTAAGTCTCTAAAACATCTCTGAAGGATGACCTCTTGGGTCTGTTTTGGAAGTGAATGGAATTAGAGAAAACCAAGAGATTTGTAGAGACCTGAGAGTAGAAGTACCTTACATCTCAGTTGGATGACCAGTTTTATAAGGGTCCAAAGATCCTCTGACCTGCCTCTTGAGGGGGCTTCATGATGAGGAGTGTCTCAGGAGACTACAGCAGGTCTAAGGCAGCCCATGATTTCTTTTCTATTTTTTAAATTTGAATGTCACATTAAAATTTATTCATTTAAATAGTACACTTGCTATGTCACTAAGAAATTTTTATATAATTTACATTTATAAAGACCTCTAGTTATATTTGGAAGTTAGCATGTCTCCCAGGCTTGAGATCATGGTTGTTTTGTAAAAGGAACCATTTTAGAAAACACACACAAGGTATTTTCAAAATAAATATTTGTGACATCTTTGAGTCTGTGACTTAGTGATCATTATTTAAAAATTAACTATTGGCCATGTGTCCTGGGTTGAGTTTATTTTACAATTCCTTTTTAAAAAGCATATCTCAAGGTGATAGAATTTCTTTCACCAATGCACCTGTGCACCATCAGCCCATGATTTCTTAATGATCTTTCATGTAACTGAAGAATTAAAATTTAACATAATGTTTTGAAAAACATGAGGATTTCTTGAGAAGGGTAGAATCAATGAAACAAAGAGTTTCATGTTACAACAGTTTCAGGTATGAATATTTGAAAATCAACGTGTGTATGTAGTAAGTTGACCATGAAAAGTCCAATTATATCCTTCACCATACAATAATGTAATATTACCTCAATTAAAGGAGAGAAAAATACTCTTATTGAGGGAATGCTGCTACAAAATGCCATGTGGTTTATATGACCACATTAACATGGAGATAAGCACACTTCAGTGGATGCTACATCAGTTAGCTATTGCTATTGAACAAATCACTCTCATAGTTTAATGACTAAAGTGCAAGAATTTGTTATTTATATTATTATTTATATACAGTTTTATTGTTTTCTGATGGCAACCTGATTTACCTGATCTTGGATAATATTGTTCATAAATCTGTAATTGGTTGGATATTTGACTGCAGACTGACTAGACTGATCTAAGAGGACCTCAATAGGCATGTTCTTATTTTGGTAGCAGTCAAATGAAGAAGCAGAGATATGAAAACTTATTGCCAAGACTTTGTTTGTTCCAGGTAAGCAACTGCTATTTCAATAAAGTAACCATGAGAGAACACTGCATAGTTACATGGCTAAGTTGTGATGAGAAGGAGGACAATAATTGGGGGTATTAATGCAGTTACTTGATATCAGGTAACAAAAAAAGTTGGATGACAGTGGACAGTGGTTTACAGATAGCACAGTGGCACAAAATTTTCTTTATTCCAGGAATTTAGATGCTATGTCTAGGGAGAAGTAAATAAAAAAAGACCTCACTAAACTAAATCAGTTAATTGAGAAATTTAGAAATAATATGATTTTCAGAAATTTATTCAGATCTTCTCCACAAGTGTAATGGAATTTCAAGATAAAGATAATCATGTGGGGGAAATTATGCTTTGATATATTCAGATGCAAATGTAATACTACACATATATACACAGTTGAGACCAGACTTCATTTAGATGCATGGGGTGGGGGAGGGGGTTGGGGGTGGGGTGGGGTGGGGGGTGGGAATGCTCTTTACAAATATGCACACAACTTATTATATATTACTTTGAAAAACAACATGGAATGTGCTATTGAAATTGTATTAGTATAAGTATTTACATTTAGATTATAAATTGTAGTAACATAAGGAATCATATTTTAATGTGTAGTTTAATATGTAGTTTAATGTGTAGTTTAATGTGTAGTAATACTTGAATGTTTTAGTTAAATTAAATTTCATAATTGATTTCACCCTGTTCTTACATCAGTATGTACACATGCATACACACCCACATGCGCACAGTAAGAGAGGAAACACTTGCAGAACATATCTTTCAGGGTATTATGACTTCAAAGTAATGCCAAAGTATACATCACAATTAATGTAAGGAGTAAGTAACAATTATGTTGTCATTTGTCACTGGTTTATAATTGTAAATGATAAAATTTTCATTTCTCTCATTGACAGTTCTGTTTCCAGTTAGTCATGTGTAACTTAGTTTTGTATGATGTTTCAGGTAAATCTCGGTTTAATAATGAAACTGAATGTAGCTTTCTAAGTTCTTACTTATGTCAATGGTCCTTCTCTTATTCTTGACAATATGGGTCAAAGCTTTCCTAGACCTATACGATGTTCTTCAGAAAAAAGTGAAGATCAAATAAGTTTGTGAAATGCAATGAAGTACATTTTATTTTAAAGATTTATTTATTTATTTATACAAGCATGGGTACAGTCAGAAGAGTGGGAAGGTTTCACCAGAGCCAGAGCTGGGAGCAGAGCAGGCAGACCGACGAAATACACTGCTGAGGGGAGCAGCAGGAAGCAGTAGAAGTCTGCGTGCCATGTAGGATTCTCGCCCGGCGGCCGGGGATCGAACCGGCGCTACAGAGGCTGCGGGCAGCCTCGCAACCCAGCGCTCAACCGCTGTGCCACCAGGGAGGCGCAAGTGAAGTACATTTTCATCTTAGCGGTATTTTAGCAAATATTAGTGGATCCAAGACTCATTGAAATGTTGGACAAAGAAACCAATGCAACATAACAGCATTTAAATATATATATATATATATATATATTAATATAAAAAATAGAATAATTTTGTGATTTTTTGAAGACAGAGTTAGAATAGAAATATGATAAGATAAAATTACAAGATAAAATTATAGTAGTACTTGCCAATACTTGTTTTTCAAACTCACATATAATAACTTATATGTGCATTTTCCCCCAATACATCTAAATGAAGCCTGGTCCCAAGAGGTGTGTGTGTGTGTGTGTGTGTGTGTGTGTGTGTGTGTAGTATCACCTTTACCATCAGAACATAAAAAAATTGAAAAATACCATTTATATTTTCAAATACAGCATTTTAAAATTTATCTTGTTTTTGCTAATGAAGGCGATATATCTGAGACTCTGGCTATAAAAGCAAACTTTCGAAACTAAAGTGACGTGCAACCACAAATAGAAATATGAATAGAAATTTAAATGAAAAAAGTAGTCCTTATTCTTTATAATATAAACTCATTGTGTAAGCAGATGAATTTTCAGAAGTGTTTAGAACCATTTTGATTTACTAAGAGGAATATAACCTTTATTTGTTAATCAATATCAGTGCTACACATGCATTATATTAAGAAATATTTACAATCATCATAGATACCAAAGGATAATTCAGAAAATGCTTTCAATGGAAATTTCAAAGCTATGTCACTTAAAATCTGCCTCTGTATTTAAAAATTTTAATGATAACAAAATGATTTTCAAGCATGTAAATAATTGAATCTTTTATCACAAGATATATTAAGGAAACACATTACTTATCCTCTAACCTAAATAATCTAGAATCGATAGGATGATTAAAACCATAATTCTGTGATCCAATAAGTTTGAATATTTTTCTGTCAAATGCCAATAAAAATTTATTAAATTAAAAAATTGTGTGGTTTACTATAAACTACAAAAGAAAAAAGGCTGTAAATTTTTCTTCTTTCTCATTTTATTTAGATTTAATTAAAAGTTATTTAAATTTTCATTGCCTTGGAATATTAAATTTAAATTTTAAACTCAATAATATTGTGCTTAATATGTTTTCTAACATACTCCTATAATTTGATTTGGTTTTTATTTAAATCACTCTTGTTAATGTATGCTTTAAACCAAAAACTTTCATTTTGTTAAAACCTGCCAAAATAAGTACATATACTTATTTCTATTCCACCAATGGTGATATAATGAAAGTAATGAAATAAAAGTTTATTTCAGTTTATGTATATACACATGCATTCCCATTCTAAGAGTCAAGCAAATCCCTTTCTTAATCTCTGGAGTTCTTTCTTTTTCATTACACTGTCCTGCCCATTATAGTTGCTTTGACTTCAATTCCAATTTATATCTCCTCTCTTAGGGAAACCACTGAGTGCTGGCTGGGTTCCCTTCTCTGGTGATGAGATCTGGAAACCAACCCCAAGAAGTAGCTGGTACAATCATAGGGTCAACTTCTTTATTAACTTTCCATCAGTAATCACAGCCCACTGCCTCTCTGCAGAGGTGCAAGGCGTTAAGTCTCGGCACTATAAGCTATCAACAGCCACTGCAGCACAAATTAAATCCCTACCCAGGGAGCTAACCAATGTGGTGCAGCAGACCTCTCCTGTCTCCCCTGCTGCTTCCCTCAGCAGCAGTGTATTTCAGTCAATCTGCCTGTTCTTCTGCCTACTCTGTCTCTGGTGAATCCTCTCATCCTCCTGCACTACTGGCCTAAACCTCAGATATTGTATGCATAAATAAATAAATCTTAAAAAAAAAAAGAAAGCTGCTGTTTCAAATAGTTTATCTTATTTTTCAGTTGTCTAATGTGAGAGGACAAATACAGTCTCTTTCTCTTCATTTTTACCTGTGAAAATAATTTTTATGCATTTGATTGATTGATGTAACACTGGTTTACTACATTGCTTGTGATCTAGAGGCATTAGGATCTCCACCTTTAAGTGCTCTCTGCATCCACCACCAGAACTCATATAGTCCTTCAACATAGCTCATTGTTTTCCTCCCCAGTTTATATTCTCCCTTCCCTTTTTGATCTGGTATCCTTAGTTCTACAATCAGATTTCTAGGATTTGTTTTTGGTTTGACTTTATTTGAAACTTTATTTTGTTTCTCTATTCTCCACATATAAGTGAAATGATCTGGTGTTTTCTTTCTCCTGACTTATTTCACTTAACATGATACCCTCCAGTTCCATCCATGTTGTCTCAAGTGGCAAAGTTTATCTTTTTTATAGATTAGTAGCATTCCATCGTCTATATGAAACATAACTTCATGACCTGTTCATCTGGTTTGGTGCATTTTGGTTGTTTCAATACTTCGGTTATTGTGAAGAGTGCAGCAATGTCCATAGGACTGCATACATATATTCAAATAGAGTTTTTGTATTCTTCCAAAAGATAACTAGGAGTGGAATGTCTGGATCATACGGTAAATTCATTTTTAGTATTTTGAGAAACCCCAGAGTTTGAACACATTTTTGAAAACTAAATTTCTATAGAGTCCTAGGGGAAATTTCATTTGGTTCATATCTTTCATGTGTTCCTATGTTTAAATTATAATCAAATTTTTAAAAACCAGTCAATGGAAAAAAAGACATTATGCACAAATTTAAAGATTTTACAGACTCCTCTGTAATATTCAATCATACACAGGGTATTGAATGGACTACTGCATACTTGAACAATGGAAAAATGATATACTACATTGATATAAGTTTTTTATGAAGGTAACACTGACCACATAACAAATAAGCCTTGGATAATACAATTGTCCACATGGATTTCTAAGAAGATAATCCTAAAATGATAACATATTGGAAAATAATGAACAGACACATCAAGCCCTTCATGGTAATCCAATCTTGATTAATTTTTTTTTCTGTTTTATGTGATGAATCATTATATTGGAATTCATTATATTGGAACTAATTTGTAGGTAAAATTTTTAAAACTTAATATTTGATTTTAAAAGGCAGTGCTTTATTAACATAGATAAACAAAATAACATCTCCTTCTAGGTAACTAACAATTAATTTAAATGTTTTCAAATTGAGATTTGCTTGACAAGTCTTTTTTTTTAAGATTTATTTATTTTTATACAAGAGCTGAGGTACAGGCCAGAGTAAAGGAGGAGTCCTGGAGCCCTCGATGGCTTTCTCAGGCTTTTATTGAACTGTACATGTAGTGTGGCAAATAAGTACACGGCAGGCAGGGGTGCCAGGGGTCCAGGAGGCCACCAGGCCTCCAAGCCCCCCGCAAGTCTTCACTCGGGGCTTCTCTGGCTTCTCTCTCTCCTTCTGTCGCCTGCCTCTCTCCTGCTTCTCTCTTGCTTCTGCTTCTCTTGGTGACTATCTCAATACTCCTCCCATGGCCCATAGAAGTAAATAAGACAGTTTGCAATAATGTAACAACTGCAGATGCCCCATCACACAGGGCAATCTTAATGGCAGGAGGGCAGAAAAGTCTGAAAAACCATTTACCCTTCACATAGCAAAAGAATATTTTCAATCATTGCTTGATTGAATGAATATCTAAAAAGTTTTTTTTGCAAGATAAGATAGATTTACCATTTATGAATCTTTTGAAACCCCAAAAGTTTGCTTTTTGGAGAGAAGACATTAATCTCCCTTTAAATTCTAGAATTCTGGAAGTCTTATAGCTTTTATTGTGGTATCATCTAACATGTTTTATCAATGCTTTATATTTAATGTGAATTGAAAGTCAGATACAAAGTCTTCAGTATGTTTTGTTTAGCCTACTTACAAGAATATAATGTAAGTGGTTCTGCCTATTTTCTTTTACCTGTATCATGAAGCACAAAATGCTGAAAGTTCCATCTTTTATGACTGGTGAGCTGGTTCAGCTGGTGACAGTCTATTCCTCCCATTGTAAATTTATCATTTTTCCCATATAATGAGCAAATAGTTAGGATATTAATATTCTGATGTCTTTGGAATATTCAGTCCCCAAACAAGTTTTCAACTAATAGTTTTAATATATGTTGACAATTGTTGAGAGCATCAATTACAACTTTGGAAATACAAAAAGACTTTTTGTATAATCATTTGTCTACATTTTTATCAATTTTATGATAAAGAATATTTACTCAATAAAGGTCTTCGAGTTATTCTTGTAAATGACTTGATGCAAAGCAGAATAAATGATTAATCATTTCCTTTAATTTATCGATTTTCAAAGTAGGTAGTTCAAGTAGCTATTTTCAATAGTGTTAAATTATTTTGTTTATTTTCTTTTTACCAGGACTATTTTGGGGCAAAATGGACTTTTTAAATGCCTCAATAAGTTGATATTTTTATTTTTGTGGCTGAAATTGTCACATCACTGCCTTAGACTTTTTTTTTCAAACCTGTCTCTTGCTCTCTCCAAAACACACACACACACACACACACACACACAGATTTTAATAGTCTGTTTCCAAAAATCAAAAATCCTATTCTAGTTTCATTACTATGTTTCTTGCTTCAGACTTAAATGTAGTCATTTTCCCAAAAACCCTAGTTCCTTAACTTGAAAATAAAATTAAGACCAAAATATATATGAGTTTAATACACATCATTACTGGCAATTACTTCCCATTTATCATTTCTAGTGGCCAAATTATGAAATATGTATTTAAATATAAATAGCAATACCATAAGTTCATACAGCTTTAATTCTTATTTAAATTAGAATTATACTCATTTCCTTTAAATTTTACTTGCACAGCTTTTCTCTTACTGTAAGGTATTTGTTCTTAATGAAATTTGCATAATTTTAAATTTAATGCCGTTATTATGAGATGCATATGATTGTTTATAAATTACTTTTATAATTATTTGTTGGTCTAAAAAATTAAGGCATCCATACACTGAAACACTGTGAAAAATCTAACATAATGCAGAGCTTAAGGTAGGGAGTGTTTCTAGTGTTTTCAAATTGGAGTAAATAGGTAAAAATCACAGAATGAACAACCTAAACACAAAAATAAGATTTATAAGTACAGAATTTTTTTCCTAATGAGTAGTGTTATCAATTGCAATACCAATAGTAGGTAACAAGTTATTCAGTATAAACATTCCCTATCTCTGCTCTTAGCTTTTATATCTGTAGTTATGTAATATTTCTAGGAAACAGAAGCTTCTCAGGTAACTTTGAGGTACACAGTGGTTTACCAAGCCATGCTTCCACTGATAGTTTTCTGGAAGTTTTTTTTTTTTTTTTTTTTAATTTAAAAAAAAAAATTTAAAGGTTTGTTTGCTTATTTATACAAGAACCGGGGTACAGGCCAGATGCACCGGAGGGAGAGAGAATTCATCAGAGACAGAGTGGGGAACAAAACAGGCAGACTGACTAAATACACCGCTGAGGGGAGCAGGGGCAAGACAGGAGAGGTCTGCTGAGCCATGTGAGACCCTCGCTGGCTGGCCAGGATGGAACCAGCCCTGCACCGGCTGCGGACAGCGGACAGCTTCACAGCACGGCTCTCAACCGCCTGCACCACCAGGGGAGGCCCTTCTGGAAGTTTTTTATACTTATTCTTACAAAAATTAATTGCCCAATGTAGTTAGTGATAGGCAATTCTCACGCAAGCTTCAAATTGCTGTTTGGAGAGCTGCGGGTGTGCAGCTCTCCAAGAATAGAAGCAGTAAAAAGAGAGAGAGAACCAGAGATTCTTATATTGAAATCCTAACTGAAACAAAGCATTCAAATTCTACAAAACACATGTTTTCAGTAACCTGAACATTTTTTTCAGCTTTGTTAAATAAATAGAGATTGTTATAGCACACTAAACTTACATTAAATCTTGACAATCTTGCCAAGATTTAAATCAAACCTACGTTCCTTGGGGGAAAAAAAAAAAAAGTTTTTACATTTTTAAATAATTAAAGTAAAACCCCATTACCTGTGACAGTGAGAACCAAAATTCATTTGCAGAAATTGCAGAGTATCTTAATTACAAGGATGTTGAAATGGCCAAAGAGCATCAAAACTAGCCAGCCTACAGTTTGTGAATTCAAATCTCTTCAGGAAATGCATGACTATTTGACTCTCATTGCCACTGTATAAAATCAGACAGAAAAGAGAGTGAAAGAGAGAGCGCAAAAATAGATAATAGCGAGATAATGGATATAGATATACCATAAAATGTATGATTAAATTAGTATATATGCTATACATATAAAAGAACAGAGTATATATAATAGATGTACTATATAGTATATGTTCTATTTAAATATCACTAAGGACAATTCTAAGTAAGTCTTGTGACTGCCTGAGACCTCCAAGATAGTGGAGAGATTCTAAGAATCTCCCTATTAGTTTCTTCCTATTTTATACTCCTGTTCAGAAGAGATTGGGCCAGAGGAATAATGGAATGTTGGGGGGTATCATTTCACTTCCACATTCACTGCTTCCCCTCCAACAACTACTGCCATGTAATGGAAAAAAGTCTCTATTAGAAAATAACAATAGGGCAAAGGATACAGGGCAATTTCAATCGTTATTTCTGTAATACATATCAAGCAGCTTATGTTATTATGGTCATCTAAGTTTTTGTAAGTAAAGGGACAGAGAAACTGAAGAGATTTGGGTTTTAATACCAGTCATCTTTTGAGAATGTTTGCTATTTCTCAAAATCTTGAACAATTATTTAGCTGAGGTATGAAAGTCTTTGACACTCATTCACTCCAATCTCCTATTTTCAGATGAAAGGTGCATATATTGTGCCAGCTACTAGAGTGAATAAATCAATTTCCAAACAAATTAATAATGGGTAGAAGTGAAACCCAAACATTTGTCCCTGTAACTCTGCAAACATTAGAGGAATCCAATCTAATACAACTAAAACATAGTTGCTACATCATGCCAGTAAAAGGTCAGCTTAGTTTGTAAGTATAAATTCCTGGGCCTCCCCCCGTGGTGCAAGGGGTTAAGCACAGTACTATGAAGCTCTCTGCAGCCTCCTGCAGCACGAGTTTGATCCCCAGCCAGTCAGGGTGATACCCACATGGCACAGCAGAGCTCTCCTGTCTGGCCCGCTGCTCCCCTCAGCAGTGTATTTCAGTCAATCTGTTACAAGGCAACCCTGATATGAAATGGGTTGGCCTGACTGTGGGTCCTCACCCACGCTCTTAAAAGGGACTTATTAATTCTCAACTGCACGCACAATAACACAGAAGGTTAATAAATGGTTTATTTACAACTGAAGGGGAAATGAAGAAATCAATAACTCATGGAGAAAAAGAGGGAGAGAAATTTGTGAATGTGTCCAACCAGTTCTGCTGACCTGGAATCCCAATGGCATGCTGACAGCTGGTGAACAGCCAAGAGCCTTGAGGCCAAGAGAGAGACCCCCACCTCAAGGCCCACATGTCTGGTTTTATACCAAACCTGGCTGCTTAACTCCACCCTCAGATCCCAGCAACCCTCCCTTTGGTGATGATGGGATTTGTAGTTCCCAGTGTCTTGATGGCTTTGGTCTGGAGTGGGTGTGGAGTCCAGAAAAACTGCATGGAATTTGCTCAAGACATCCTTTCCCCCTAACAAATCTGCCTGTTCTACTCCCCACTCTCTATCTAGTGAATCCTCTCACCCTCCTGCACCTCTGGCCTGTACCCCAGTTCTTGTATGCATAAATAAATAAATCTTTAAAAAAATGTATAAATTCCTGTTTCTCTAACATTGAGTCTCTTCCTCATTAAGGTAGACTTCTCAGTTCATAGATTTGTGCGGTTACTTTAGCTTAGAAATTAAAACAGCAAAGAAACAAAACTGATGGTAAAGCACAGTTCAGAATTTCAAATATAATAAATTTTATTTGTGTTTCTGTTTCTGTAAATACCTCTTATCTTCACTGGATAGAATGAGTGTAAAAAAGAATGATAGGAACTAATCAATGGTGATCAAATGGGATTTTCTTAGTTCAATTGTAGATCATTCTACGGTTAAATTTTATTCTTTCGTGTGTGTGTGTGACACTACAAACTGATTGAATTATTGTGCAAATGTTTGTTACTATTATTAATACTGAAATTTCAGGTTTTCAGGCCTAGTCTCCCAGCCAGGAAGGATCCACTAGACCACCACGGGTTGGTGTCTCACAAAGCCATACAGGAACTTCGCAGACACTCAGGCAAACAAGCAAGAAGAGGCAGATTTGTTTAGAGAAAGAAAAAGTTTATTGAGGAGAAAAGGAACAGAAATAAAGTAGGACTTCCAGGCTGGTGAATCTGTTACAGGGCAGGGAGAAGGGCACCCCAGACCCTACAAACCTGCCTACTCTAAATAGGTTCTGCCATCTTCTGCATCAAAACATGTAAGACTTTAATGGGAAGGAACTCTAATACAATTAGTAAACAATACAGGAAAGGCAAAGAACATAGTTTTTAAATCAAGCACCCAAAGTTACCCATCCCCTTGTGGGTAAAAGCCCACCCACACGGGATTGGCCCAGAGCAAGGCCCCAAAGCCTGCCACAAGTCTAAAGTATCTTCCAGTGGGGACCCATAGAAAAGGGTCAGAAATAAAACAACAAGGTTAGGAGGAAAGGAGCAAAATCAAAATTAATACATAATCCACCATTGTTGCCCTACCCATGGGTCTCTCACCCATGGGTCTCTCACCCACATATATTTCACCCAGTCCATGACCAAAAGGCAAGCGCAGTTTCTTCACATGTCTCTCTGTTCCATCTGCCTCTTCCAGTTCTTCTGGCTCTCCACCCTGCTTCCTTCCTTCTGCAGCTTCTTCTTCTCCCTGCTCAGCCCCACCCTCCCTTGGGTGGGGCAGGAAGCCTGGAACCTCCCCCTATCCTGGGGGCCATCCTGTGACAGAACCAGGCCAGGGAGGGGCAAGGAAGCAGAAGTGGAGTCATGCCTCAGGGAACCTATATCTTCTCTTCCTAATTATTCTAAAGCTCCACCAGTCTCTTTGTGATAGTTAGTTCTAGGTGATCTCACTCACTGCCTAAATGTCTCTGTGCCCAAAGCTAAGTCTCTGTGTCACATCCCTTATCTTTTTCTTCATTGTCAGTTGTCCTAGATCTAGAATGTCCTGTTGACCTTAGTCCTGGGGGTGTTTGTTTAGTCCCCTTTGGAATTTGTTGCCTTTATCTTTGGAGCCTTCCTTAACTCTCCTGAATTCCCCACCTACAATGTCCCTAAAGCTACCTGATTATCCTAACTTGCCCTAGGACTCATTATGATCCCATATAAGGAAACCAGACAAAGGCTTAGATACAGCCAAACTCAAAAATTAACCCTTGAGAGCAGTCTATAGAAATCAACATTTTGGGGAGAAAGGAGGAAATTTGAGAACAAAGTGGGAATATAACACAATGTGTGAGGGGTAAAGAATGTCCTGAGCAAACTCCACAGCCAGGCAACCCATTTCATATAGTTAGGGGGAAATGATGTCCTGAGTTAATCCCATACAGGCTTTGTGGACCCCACCCCCACTCCAGACTAAAGCCATCAAGACATTGGGAAAGACAAATCCCATCACCACCAAGGGAGGGTGCCTGGGACCTGAGGGTGGAGTTGGGTAGCCAGGTTGGATATAAAAACCAAACAAACACGTGGGCCTTGGGCTCTCTCTGGCTCGCGATTGCTTGCCTCCTGGCTTCACTGCTCCTGGCTGGCGGCCAACTCTGAGAGTGCCATTTTGGGATTCCTGATCAGCGGATTGGGTAGGACTCATTTAAAACTTTGTCTCCCACTTTTCTCCCAGAGCTGTACATTTCCTCATTTCCCCTTCCCTTGTAAATAAACCTTTTATTAACCTTTCACGTGTGCCTGCAGTAGAGCATTGATAAGTCCTTTTAAGCGCATGGGTGGGGACCCACAGTCAGGCACCCCGTTTTGTATAGGGGTTGCTCTACAACAATATCAGGGTTGTCCTGATATTGGACTATTGTAGTGCACTCTGGGTGTTTTGTTGGTGGGACTATCACTGGAAGGGGATGGGGGTTGCTAAACTTCCCAAATACAGACAACAGTGTAAATTAATCACTGTATATATATATATATATATATATATATATATATATATATATATAGTGATCACTGAGTTTATATAATTATTTTTTTTTTGAACTCAGTTTCTCAGGTAAAATTTCCAGGTGGACTAAGACATAGCAGCTAGTACTACTTGTTAGTGATCAACAAATCCAGTGGAAATGATGGAGGAAAGAATAGAAAACCAAGAGGAGACATCACAAAACTAGAACCTGACTCACACAAAGAAGTGGGGGTAGAGGGGATTAACATGACCATTAACCCAGCTATAGAAATCAAGATCCTTAGGCACTAGTGCCTTGTCACAAAGCATAAGACCCAAGCAGGTGTCAGACTGATGTAGGGAGGATCTGGAGCACAGATCTGAGGGTAAAGGTGTGGAGATTGGTTCCATTGTGGAATCTCCTGGTCTCTTTCTGACTCTGCATATTTATCTAAAATCAGCAACACTCTAACTACTCACAAAGATGAGCCTCTCCTTACCAAAAGAAGAGGATAAAACCTAATGCTGCCCCCATAAAGGGGCACTCATTTGCCTGCTTGAGTCTATGCAAGTGTCCGTTATTCTTCTGTCCCCTTTTCCGAGTAAACCTGCTCTTTAAATATAACTAACATCTCTGTTCAGTGGAGAAACTCGCTTGGGAAACTCACTGCATGCTGCTGAAAGGGGAGCTCTGGTGAAAACTTTCCTTGAGTGAACCCAAGGACCCAGCTCTCTATCGGCCTCCCTCATGGTGCAAGGGGTTGAGACAAAAACTACAAAGCTGTCCACAGCCACTGCAGCATGCATTTGATCCCCAGCCAGGGAGCTGCCCACATGGTGTGGCAGACCTCTCGTGGCTCGTCAGCTGCTCCCCTCAACAGTGTGTTTCACTGCCTGTTCTACTCCCCACTCTGTCTCTGGTGAATCCTCTCACCTCCCCCCACCTCTGGCCTGTACCCCAGTTCTTGTATGCATAGATGAATAAATCTTAAAAAAAAAAAAAATCCTGCTCTCTAAACCCATCAACTCCAAAACCACATCAGAATGATGAAGACATGAAAGGGGAGAGGGCTGGCACAATCAAAAGTATTGGTACTAAGAAGCTAGGTTCAGGGCATTGTGCCAGCAAAACACTTAAAGCCTCAAGTCCTCAGCGAGGGCAGCTGAGTAAGGAGAGCAAGTGAGGGAATGACTGAGGAGAGAGGGTCTTTTTAAAGGGTTTATTTTTAAAGTCTCAGTTTTCAAGTTACAGTGAATAGTGAGATAAATTCCTGCACTTAGGAGATTCATTAGTAATTAAACACAAAATAACTTCAAGTTTTCTATACCATCCTTCCTCTGAGATTCCTTTAAATGTTATTTTGTTTTCTCCTTTTCACCTTGTCTCAATTAAAACAAATCTTTAAGTAATCTCTAGAATAATGAAAGTGTGAACCTTCATCATCCTTTTCAGTCAAGCAGAACATTTTATTTTTGCTCAACTTTTATTTTGTTTGCTTAGCAACTTATTTTGCATTTAAAGTCATGCAAAAATATGCAGATGCACCATCAAGCCCACTGTCTTTAAATGTCAAACTAACCTCAGTTATTGAAATCTGAAAGCTAGTTCTGTATTCCCTTTCTGAGCAATTTGTGATTGCTGCTCAAGAACACTCATGCATATTGCACTGTCAGAAAAGTGGATGCCTCAAACCAGTCAGTTCATTCCTAACTAAATCAGTGCCCAGAACAAAGAATCAGTGAATACACCCATTATCCATTCAGAGTGTAGACAAAATGCCTTAAAGTTAAAAATTCTAAAATATGGACAACCCTAAGTTACTCAATTGGAAGTATCTTGTACAAACTTGTTTTGTAGTTTTGGGTCCCCTGAAGTCCAAATAGATGACTGTCCAAGTGCTTTCCTCCCCGCCCTACCCCCTCCATAGATGAGAGAATAGCTAAGACATAATGCATTTTTTTAAAGATTTATTTTATTTATTTATTTACACAAGAGCTGGCTTATAGGCCAGAGGTGTGGGGAGTGAAAGGATACACCAGCGACTTGATTGGGGAGGAGAATAGGCAGGTTGACTGAAACACATTGCTGAGGGGAGCAGCTAGCAAGACAGGAAAGGTCTGTTGTGCCATCCAGGTTAGATCCTTGGCAGAGCAGCCAATGCTGCAGTAGCTGTGGATTGCTTCATAGTGCTGAGACTTAACCCTTTGTGCCACCAGGGAGGCCCCTACATAATGCATTTTCTTGAACATATTTATCATGGGTTGAAAGGAAAGTCTTGGTCTATTTAATTATTATTTCAGTAAGTAATGAAGTCTCAAATCTTGGATCTCTCTTTTCATTTTTTTAATGTTTTTTTAAAGATTTATTTTATTTATTTGTGCATACAAGAACTAGGGTGTAGGCCAGAGGTGAGGGGGGTGAGAGGATTCACTAGAGTGGGGAGCAGAACAGGTGGATATACAGAAATACAGTGGTGAGGGGAGCAGCAGGCAAGACAGGAGAGGTCTGCTGATCCATGTGGGTCAGCTCCCTAGACAGGGATCGAATTTGTGCTGCAGTGGCTGCCGACAGCTTCAAGATGCTGCAACTCGGGCTTCCCCGGTGGTGCAGCAGTTGAGCTCTGGGCTGCGAAGCTGCCTGCAGCCTCTGCAGCACCAGTTTGATCCCCAGCCGCTGGCGAGAGTCCTACATGGCGTGGCAGACCTCTTCTACTGCGCCCACTGCTCCCCTCAGCAGGGTACTTCATCAATCTGCCTGTTCTGCTCCCTGCTCTGGCTCTGGTGAATTCTCTCACCCTCCCGTGCTTCTGACTGTACCCAGTGCTCGTATAAATAAACAAATCTTAAAAAAAAAAAAAAAAAAGATGCTGCAACTTAACCCCTTGCACCACCAGGGAGGCCTCTTGAACTTTTAAATTATACTAATATTTAGTGCTTTAATCTTGGTTTATGCTCCATAACAATAGTCTCATTTTAGGTAATGTCTGGCAAGTGGAATTAAGTTCCTACTGCACTGTTAATGTCTCAATATGCATTTAATTTTCAATATAAATTACATTCTCCTATTTTCGCTTCTTTAAACTTTCCACTATGAAAATCTGGTGGTTTCAAAACATATATTTCAACAATCCATTCATCACTTTCCATTTATGGGTTTCTCTCAGTAGGCACTCTCTGATGTTGCGGATGAGTTGACTTCTGGATAATTACTTTGCCACTTCTGGTTAAACTTCTGGACTTCTGGCTAAAGACACTAAAGTAAAAAAATTTACTTCACAATTTTAACATTTCTCTCTGATGTGAATTCTGTGATGTAGAGTAAGACTTGACTTCCGGGTAAAGGCTTTGCCACATTCTTCACATTCGTAAAGTTTCTCCCCAGTATGAATTCTATGATGTTGACTAAGATGTGATGGCTGGTTAAAGGCTTTGCCACATTCTTCACATTTGCAAGGTTTCTGCCCAGAATGAATTCTATAATGTTGAGTAAGTTTTGAATTATTTTTAAAGGCTTTGCCACATTCATTACATTTGTAAGGCTTTTCCCCACTATGAGTATTATAATGCTCAGAAATACTTGACATCGAGGTAAAGGCTTTGCCACTTTCTTCACATTTGTAAGGTTTCTCTCCAGTATGAATTCTGTGATGTCCAGTAAGAGTTGACTTCTTGTTAAAGGCTTTGCCACATACTTCACATTGGTAAGCTTTCTGGCCAGGATGAATTCTCTGATGCTAAGACTGTTATAGGACAGGGAGAGGGGCAGCCCAAACCCCGCAAACCTGCCTATTCTAAATGGGTTCTGCCATCCGCCGCATCAACACAAAACATAGGAGACTTTAATGGGAAGGAACTTTAATAAAACTAGGAAACAATACAGGTAAGGCAAAGAGTCTAGTTTCTAAATGAAGCACCCAAAGTTACCCGTCCCCTCGTGGGTAAAACTCCATCCATATGGGATCGGCCCAGAACAAGGCCCCAAAGCCTGCTACAAGTCTAAAGCATCTTCCAGTGGGGACCCACAGAAAAGGGTCACAAACAACCGGACAAGCCCGGAAGGAAAAGAGCAAAATCAACATCAAGATAAAAGCTGCCATTGTCACCTCCCCACGGGTCTCACCCACATCTGTGTCACCCAGTCCACGACCAAAAGACAAGCACAGTTTCTTTACGTGTCTCTAGGCTCCATGCGCCTCCTCCAGGTCTCCTTCTGGCTCCATCCTGCTCCTTCCTCCTTCTCTTCTGCAGCTTCTCCTCTTCCTGCTCAGCTCCACCCTCCCTTGGGTGGGGCAGGGAACCTCCCCCTTTCCTGGGGACCACCCTGTTACAAGACTTGACTTCAGCTTAAAGGCTTTCTTACATTCTTCACATTTGTGAGGTTTCTCACCATTATGAACGCTCTGATGTTGGGAAAGGCAACACAAATATAGGAAGGCTTTACCACAGTCTGGACACATGTAAGGCTTTTCTCCAGTGTGACTTCTTAGATGTCGAGTCAGCTGTGAATGCCAATAAAAGCCTTTAACATGCTCTTCACATTTGTGCCATTTCTGTCTCTGAAGTTCATTAAGTCTTGAGCAGCATTTGTTAGCTTTGCCATACTCTTTACATTTGTAAGATTTCTCACAAATTATCTGATATTGGAGAAGTTTTGAGGACTCCTCAATGTGATCCTGTGTAGATTTTTCATCTTCCTTTTTAATTCTCCGATGTTGAGAATGATTTGACTGAAAGTTTAAACCTATCCCATGGTGACAATGTTTTGAATAATCATTTCCATTATGGACTAGGGGACTGCCCATATGTTCCAATCCTCCTCTTTGAGAATGCGTATTGGTAAAAATATCACATGGATCTTTGCTAACAGAAACATATGTATCTATACACTCAATAGACATAACATGGAGTTTTACCCAACATGGTTTAAACACTTCATCACTTTTTGCAGGAGGAATTTTACTATGGATAATTGTCTCTGCTTGGCAATCTTCACCGCAACAACTGTTGTGCCCTTCACATGCCTCTTGACATGTCCGGTCTTTCAATAATTCTGAATTATCAAAGGTGTCGATTCCATTTCCTCCCAGCCCCAAATTTAGGAACAAATCTTCTCTGCCTGACTGTGGTATGGGACCTGGTTGTCTTGAGAAGACATTGCTGGGAGGATGGCGGGATTTGCACTTCTCTTCACATCCCAGGGCTCCATCTTTTGCTCCAACAAGATGAGCAAGGACACCAGGTTTCTGTAGGTCTTGAACATCACATCCCTGTACAATTCCCACTGCACCTGGTCCAGGCAGTCCTGCTCCTTGTGCAAGAATTCTATGGCCACATCTCTGAAGGTCAAGAGTTACAGAAATGTATCCATTGTCTGCTGCTCTCACAGATGCCTGAGGGCTCTGGAGGTGGCTCTGGGAGTGGTGATGGAGTCCAGCAGGAGAGGACTGAGGCAGCTGCACCTGGGTCCTGGAATCTCCTATCCAGAGAGCTCCCCACACTGCCCCAAACCCAGCCTCAGAGACAAAGCCTGCTCGCAACCCATGGTGGACAGCAGCAGTGACAGCGGAGGCCCCGGCACCCCGGGGAAAGAGGGTGAGGACGCGGGTCTCTTTCAATCTTTGCTGTAGTTTACGATCTGATTAATGCTCTGCCCAAATATCTAGTATTAGAAAGATAGCTTATTTGTAAAATTAATTAATTAATTAACAATCCCTCATAGGATACATGGTCATAGTCTTCAAAAAACTTTCATACATTTTTATCTATTTGAACCCTATTACAGTAAAAAGTGAGAGTATAATTGAATTCAGCAGCAGCACAATGTGAGTGTAACCTTTTTTTCATGAAAATGTCAATATGTTCAGATATTTCTTTTGTGATAGTAAAGCAGGCTCATTAGCAGTTTATTATCCAAAGAGTCAAAAAACCTCCAGGGAAAGATGTTTTTGGAGGGGAAAAGACAAAACTTATCAAGTTGATTTTAAGGGCAATGGATTGGAATCAGTTGGGTAGTGTGTGTACAGGTGTAGAATTGCATGTTTAACTTATGTTTTCCTGTAAGTTAGAGCCTATAAAATAAGTCCAAATGATAACAAGAATGTTTCAAGTAAGATTTTGTTTTACTAAAAGTGTCTATGAATTGCTGGCATTACAAGATAACAGAAGTATCAGTTCCATTGACAGGGGATGATCCAGCAACATCAGTGAAGAGCATGATGGCAGGAGCTACTAATTAATTTTTTTTTTTTTTTTTGAGTGTAAGAAGGGCTCAGTTTTATTTATTTATTTTTTTTTTCATTTTTATTTTTTTATTTATTTTTTTTAAATATTAAATTTTATTTTTATATTCCCCCATACAATTGCAAACGCCCCATTCTGACCCCAATCCTTCCCCTCCCGCCCCCCACCCCCCAAAAAGTGTCTCTGGTTCATAGTTTTTTGTTGATTTTGATTTTCACTTTCTTATATTCATTTTCCTGGTCCCTTATTTAAGTTTTCTAGATTCCTGCTATGAGTGAGACCATCCGGTATTTTTCTTTTCTTTTTGGCTTATTTCGCTGAGCATGATCCCTTCCAGTGCCATCCATGTTGCTGCAAATTGCATGTGTTTATCTTTTTTGAATGCTGAGTAATATTCCATGGTATATATGTACCACATCTTCTTGATCCAGTCATCTATTTTTGGGCATTTGGGTTGTTTCCAAAGCTTAGCTATTGTAAACAGTGCTGCTATAAACATAGGAGTGCAGGTGCTCTTTGGAATTGATGTTTCTGTGTCCTTTGGGTAAATACCTAGGAGTGGAATTGCTGGATCATATGGAAGCTCTATGTTTAGTAGGTCCAGAAATCTCCACACAGCTCTCCATAGTGGTTGGACCAGTTTGCACTCCCACCAACAGTGCACAAGAGTTCCTTTTTCTCCACATCCTCGCCAACATTTGTTGTTGCTAGTTTTTTTAATATGTGCCATTCTCACTGGTGTGAGATGGTATCTCATGGTAGTTTTGATTTGCATTTCCCTGATTGCAAGTGATGTTGAACATTTTTTCATATGTCTGTTGGCCATTTGCATTTCCTCTTCAGAGAAGTTTCTTTTAGCTCTTCTGCCCATTTTTTGACTGGATTATTTTCTTTGTTGTTGCTGAGTCTCATCAGCTCTTTGCAGATTTTGTGATCAGTCCTTTATCATTAGTGTTGGGTGCAAAAATGTTCTCCCAGTTGGTGGGGTTTCTCTTTGTTTTTGTTATTGTCTCTTTTGCTGTGCAGAAGCTCTTTAATTTGATGTAGTCCCAGCTGTTTATCTTTCTCTTCACTATCACTGCTTTGGGTGATGTGTCTGTAAAGATGTCTTTGATGTGCAAATCCCGTAGTGTTTCGCCTATATTTCCTTCTATGTATTTTATGGTTTCAGGTCTTATGTCTAGTTCTTTAATCCATTTTGAGTTGATTTTTGTGTATGGTGTGAGGTAGTGGTCAAGCTTCATTCTTTTGCATGTAGCGACCCAGTTTTCCCAGCACCATTTATTGAACAAACTTTCTTTGCTCCAATGCATAGTCTTTGCTCCTTTGTCAAAGATTAGTTGACCATAAATCTGTGGGTTTATTTCTGGATTTTCTATTCGATTCCATTGGTCTGTATGTCTGTTCTTGTTCCAATACCATGCAGTTTTGATGATTATGGCTTTGTAGTATAGTTTGAAGTCTGGGAGTGTGATGCCTCCATTTCCTTCTTTTTTTTTCAGTAGAGCTTTGGCTATTCGGGGTTTTTGGTGATTCCATATGAATTTCATCAATAATTGTTCTATTTCTTTGAAGAATGCCATTGAGATTTTGATTGGAATAGCATTGAATCTGTATATTGCTTTTGGTAGGATGGCCATTTTAATAATGTTTATTCTTCCAATCCATGAGCAGGGGATGTCTTTCCATTTCTTTGTGTCTTCTTCTATTTCTTTTAACAGTGTTTTATAGTTTTCTTTGTATAGGTCCTTTACCTCTTTTGTTAGATTTATTCCCAAATATTTGATTTTTTTATTTCGATAATAAAAGGGGTGGTTTTTTTGATTTCTTCTTCTTCAGATTTATTGTTTGTGTATAGGAAGGCTACTGACTTTTGCGTGTTGATTTTGTATCCTGCCACTTTACTGAATTGATTGATGAGTTGAATTAGTTTTTCTGTGGAGATTTTGGGGTTCTCTATGTATATTATCATATCATCTGCAAATAGTGATAGTTTGACTTCTTCTTTTCCTATTTGGATTCCTTGGATGTCTTTCTCTTGTCTTATTGCCCTGGCTAGGACTTCCAGTATTATATTGAAAAGCAGTGGTGAGAGTGGACATCCTTGTCTTGTTCCAGATCTTAATGGAATTGCTTTCAGCTTTTCACCATTGAGAATGATACTGGCTGTTGGCTTGTCATAGATGGCCTTTATGATGTTGAGGTATGTTCCTTGTATCCCAAGAATTTCAAGGGCTTTTATCATGAATGGGTGTTGCACTTTGTCGAAAGCTTTCTCAGCATCTATTGATATTATCATATGGTTTTTATATTTCTTTTTGTTGATGTGTTGGATAACGTTGATTGATTTTCGGATGTTAAACCATCCTTGTGCCCCTGGAATGAATCCAACTTGGTCGTGGTGAATTATCTTATGGATACATTGTTGGATTCTGATAGCTAAAATTTTATTGAGGATTTTTGCATCAGTGTTCATTAGGGAGATTGGCCTATAGTTTTCCTTTTTTGTGTTGTCCTTATTCGGTTTTGGTATTAGTGTAATATTGGCTTCATAGAACGTGTTTGGTATTGTCCCTTCCTTCTCAATTTTTTGGAAGAGTTTGTGAAGGATAGGCACTAATTCGTCTCTGAATGTTTGGTAGAATTCATTTATAAATCCATCAGGTCCTGGGCTTTTGTTTTTGGGGAGGTTTTTAATTACCATTTCAATTTCGCTGCTTGTAATTGGTCTGTTTAGGTGTTCTATTTCTTCTTTATCTAGCTTTGGGTGATTGTAGAGTTGTAGGAATTTGTCCATCTCCTCTAGATTGTTGAACTTGTTTCCATATAACTGTTCATAGTAGTTACTGATTATTCTTTTGATTTCTGCTGTGTCCGTTGTGATTTCTCCTCTTTCATTTATGATTCTGTGTATTTGTGCTTTCTCCATTTTTTCCTTTGTGAGCCTGGCTAGGGGTTTGTCTATTTTATTTATTTTTTCAAAGAACCAGCTCTTGGTTTCATTGATCTTTTGGATTGTTTTTTAGTTTCAATTTCATTTATTTCTGCTTTGGTTTTTATTATTTCTTTTCTTCTACTGGTTCTGGGTTTTTTTTTGTTGTTCTTTTTCTAGATCTTTGAGCTTCGAGATTAGGTTGTTTCTTTGAGTTCTTTCTTGTTTTTGATGTGAGCTTCTATTGCTATATATTTTCCTCTTATTACTGCTTTTGCTGCATCCCATACATTTAGGATATTGGTGTCCTCCTTGTCATTCAATTCAAAGAATTTTTTAATTTCTTCTTTGATCTCCTCGTTAGTCCAGTGGTCTTCCAGTAGTGTGGCTTTTAATCTCCATGAGGTAGGATAGTTCCTTGCCTTCTTTTTATGATTTATTTCTAGTTTGATGCCTTTGTGGTCAGAAAAGATGGTTGGTATGATTTCAATCTTGGTGTATCTGTTGATGTTTGTCTTGTGCCCCAGTATGTGATCGATCCTGGAGAATGATCCGTGTGCGCTTGAGAAAAATGTGTACTCCGTTTTTTTTGGGTTTAGTGTTCTATAGATGTCTGTTAAGCCCAAATGCTCTAGGTCCTTATTTAGAGCTTTAGTTTCTTTACTTATTTTTTGTCTTGTTGATCTATCCATTGTTGATAGTGGTGTGTTGAAGTCTCCCACTACATATGTGTTTTCTCTGATGTCTGTTTTCAGAGAGGACAACAGTTGTCTGATATATTTTGGTGCTCTTTCGTTTGGTGAGTATATGTTAATGAGTGTTATTTCTTCTTGAATTATTGTCCCCTTAATCATAATGTAGTGACCATTGGGGTCTCTTTTTATTTTTTTGAGTTTGAAGTCTGTTTTATCTGATATAAGTATAGCTGTTCCTGCTTTCTTTTTTGGCCCATTTGCTTGTAGGATTGTTTTCCATCCTTTGACTTTGAGCCTATTTTTATCTTTTGTAGCTAAATGTGTTTCCTGGAGACAGCAAAAGGTTGGGTTTTGTTTCTTAATCCAGGCTGCAACTCTGTGTCTTTTTATTGAAGAGTTTAGTCCATTTACATTTAGAGTTAATATTGATATGTTAGCATCTGTATTTGCCATTATGTTTGTCTTTCCTTTGATTTTATTTATTTATTCTTTTAATAACTTTTTTTTTTTTTGGTCTTCTTTCGTTGTTATTCGTCCCTCTGAGGTTCTGGCTTTAGGATTCCTTGTAGTATTTTTTTGGAGTGGGGGTTTTGTCGCAATGAAATTCCGGAGTTTCTCTTTGTCTGGGAAGGTCCATATTCTTTCTTCATGGAGGAAAGAGAGCTTTGCGGGATAGAGTATTCTTGGTTGGCATCTGTTTTCTTGAAGTCTGTTGACTATGTCCCTCCACTCTCTCCTTGCCTGTAGTGTTTCTTCAGAGAAGTCTGATGTCAGCCTGATTGGTTTTCCTTTGAATGTTATCTGTTTCTTCCCTCTTGTCAGCTTCATTATTTTTTCCTTGTCCTGGATTCTTGGGAGCTTTACTATTATGTGTCTTGCTGTGTTTTTCCTTTCGTCGTGGAAGTTTGGTGTTCTTCTTGCTTCTTGTATATCAATTTTCAGCTCCTTCTTCGCATTTGGGAAGTTCTCTTCAATTATATCCATGAATATTTTCTCTGTTCCTACATCTCTCTCCTCTCCTTCTGGAATTCCTATAACTCTTATATTTCCTTTCCTCATGGAGTCAGATAGTTCCCGAAGTCTTTCTTCATTCTTTTTCCTTCGTACTTCTCTTTCCTTTTCTGTTTTGGTTCTTTTATTTCTGTGTCTTCAAGATTACTTATTCGTTCTTCGATTTCATCTATTCTGCTTTCATTGCTTTTCCCAGAGTTCTTTAGTTCCTCCATTAATTCTTTGATCTCCTGCATTTCTCTTACTTCCCTCTTTAGGGACTCAATTTCCTTCTTCTGATCTATCACTTTTTTAATCATGGCAATTTTAAATTCTCTTTCTGGAAGGCTCAGAAGATCTTCCAAGTTGCTGTCGTTGCAATCTGGGGAGTGGTTTTCTTTTTGTGGTGTGCTTCTTTCCTGAGGAGTTTTAGGTTGCGTGTGGTTCTTCTACTCCCTACTGTCTGTTTTCTAATTTGTCGTATGCGTTGGGACACTGTGTTGCTCGGACTGACTGACATCTTGGGTGAACTTCTCCGCTCCCCTCTGGCTCTTCCAGGAGCCATCTCTGTCTTCTGGGGGAGCTTTCTGCTGGTTTTAGGCAGTTTTTACTGAAGAAATGTCCCTGTTCTCAAATGGCGAAGCGGGATGCAGTCCCTGCGCCTCCGGTTTCAGGCACACTCTTCTGCTCCCCCGGTCTGCCCCGGACGTGGGTGCCTGCTCCCTCTGTGGGCTCAGACTGCTGGTCGGAAGGGGCCTGGTGTGGAATAACTTCCCGGCTGGCCACTGGGTCCTCCAGAAACCTTCTGCCCTTTTCAAGCAGTCTTAAGAAATGTCCTGTTTTATAGGGTGTTTGTGACTTTTTTTTTTCCTGGTCGCTAGGTGGCGCCAGAGATCTCTCCTATTGTCCTTGGGGGGCTGTTTTTCGCCTCCCCCCACCCCGTGAGACAGAGAACAGAACGGGAATGGTAGGGTACACCTCAACAGCTTTGGGGTGCTGTGTCTGCCTTGTGCCCCACCGTCGTGGAGAACCCACGCCCCGAATTTTCGTGCCCCGGGCCTCAGTTCAAAGCCCTCAGTTCCAGGGCGCGGGCTGTAGCCCAGTTCAGTGGCGCGGGAATGGCGCCTTTTGCACAGCTCCCGTGCCTGGGCGCCTGGTTCCTGCTCACTCAGGGAGGGACCTTCACCTCAGTGAGGACCTCCGTGTGTCTCCCTGCAAGCCTAGGTCGTCTCCCCGCAAGCCTAGGTCGCAGGTGCGGGGACCTGGGCAGCTGCGATCCAGGTCTGCACTTGCTTTTCAAGCTCCCCGAGCGTGCCGCTTTCCCGCGCCAGCTTACCGGCAGCCCAGGCTGTGTGTGCGTCTCCCGGGGTCTTTGTTCTTCTCTAATGGCGCCAGGAGCTGTTCGCTCACCGCCGCGGCGAATCCTGCAGGGTTCGCCTCAGCTCCCGTTCACGGGGTGTGGTGGCTGCAATAGTTCCTTTCCACGCACAGTCCCGCTTGCTGCGTCGTTTGTTCTTGTGGGCCGTTTTGGTTTGTTGTTTCCTCCTCTCTGCCGGTCGGAGAGTCGCTACTAATTAATTTTTAAAAGCAAATTGTTGCTGATAGTAAATTTAATCCTCATTTGCTTTTCAGTAGAAATTCGTTTGTACAGGACATTATTTCTTTCTATATGACTCTTATATCCATGTGTATATGGGTATACATAAAGTGTTCTGGGATAGTAACAGTTCTAATAATTTTTAAGTTTGTTTACTCCTGAACGAAAGACTAATAAAAAATGTTGAAGCCTAAATCCACTTTAAATGGAAGCCTTGATTTTGAGTCTTCAGAGCTCTTACAAGTTAACACTGCTATTGAAAAGTTAAAAGGTCCTATATGCTGCGTTATTTGGGAGTTTGGAAATGTATCACTTTTCTAATTTTTTTCTATTTTTTAAAGGTTTATTTATTTATGCATATAAGAACTGGGGTACAGGCTAGAGGTATGGGGGTGGGGGGTGAGAGGATTCACCAGAGACAGAGTGGGGAACAGAACAGGTAGATGTACTGAAATTACACTGCTGAGGGGAGCAGTGGGTGAGACAGGAGAGGTCTGCTGTGCCATGTGAGTAGCTCCCTGCTAGGGATTAAACTTGTGCTGCAGTGGTTGCAGATTGTTTCATATTGCTGACACTTAATCCCTTGAGCCACTAGGGAGGCCCCCAAAATTTTTCTTGACATCTCTTCATTGACAAGTTTCATAGTCCCTTGCTTTCCTTGCCATTAGTAGTATACTTTTATATTTATTTTGGTTGTTCTTTGTTTTTTGTATCTTCCTCACATCACCAGCCTTGGAAGTTCAATGACAACAATTTTTGCTCACTCTTTTATTTCTAACACTTAGCAGAGTTTGGCACATAGTAGACACTTTACAAATATTTTTGAATGAATTAAATAATATATTCTTTTCAGTGTTATATTCCCTTTCTTCAGCCTGGTAAAGCAAAACAAACATAAGCAATAAAACAAAAAACATCAAGAGTTGTGATATTTCCCCCTCAGTGTCTTAACATTATTTTATGTAACTGAAATTTTCTGATTTTCTAGTCCTTTAATATAAAGTCTGATATAATACATAAATTTCCTTAGTCACAAAATCTGCATATATACAGAGCAGAAAATAGGGAAACACTATAAATGGAGTGGATATTGATGAAATAAAACTATCTGGGTAATGCACTGGAAGTAAAAATAAAAATAGAATGAATTTATGAAAATGTGGAACCCTCTTTTGTTGTGGACTATTGAGACTCAGGTGACAAATGATGAGGAAAAATATTTCTAAATCCCCTAAGTTTCAATAAGAACTTTTTTGTTAAAGCACTTTCCTTGGAATCCTCCTTTCAATATATTTTACCTCTTCCATTTTCTTCAAATCTCCAAATTCAAAAAAGAAGTCAACTATTCTTCCACAATTTCTTATGTATGTCTCTAAAGTTTTATTTTTCTCATCAGTAAGATTTAGACATTTATATCCTCACACTTTATCCCTGCAGTAGTCTCCTAGCTCAATTGCTTCTTGTTGCAGTCTGTTTTGCTTTCATTGCTCAATAGATCATTTACGACATGTTTTTCATAGTATCGTTATTCTATTCTCTTTCAAACACAAGCAAACAGAAATAAAACTTGATGACGTAAGTGTTAAAGTAAAAATATTAAGATCTCTACAACACAAATTTCCTCTCTAGTTTCCTATGCTTTTCAGAGATAAACACTTGACCCAAGTAAGTCAGTATATCCATGCGGTGACCCAGGAGCCATGCATTAGCTTATTTTGCCTGCCCAGTTATCCTTTCCATTTTCTTGAGATAAAAACAATACTTTTTTTGGTGAAGAACTTATTTCATGTTATTCATGCAGACCTCTCACCATTCATGACCTGAAGAATAAAGTCAAGATCTGGTCCATATGAATATTTCAGCAATTTCTAAGATAAACCCCAAAGATCTTTATTTCCTGATATTCACATAGACACAGCTTCATCCTCAGACTTCAATTTATTGATTTGATTCTAATTACTCAAATATGGTAGAAGTGATAGTATGTCATTTCCAAAATTAAATATCTTTCTTTGTCTCTCTGTGTCTGTCTCTCTCTCTTTCTCTCTGGAGTAAGCAAGCTATCATGTTTTGAACAATCCTATGGAAACACCCATGCCAACCAAGGAACTATAGCTCTGGCCAAGATAGTAAAATGGAACCTATGAAATGCAAAATTCATAGGAGACAGCTTGGAAGTAGATCCTTCACAACTCATAGAGTTGTAGCCTTGGGAGAAACCTGAAGGAGGAGTTGCCTATCTAAGGGGCACTCTTACATTCTTCATCCAGAGAAAATGAAAAAAAAAAAAAAAAGGATGCTTTGTTATAACATTAATTTTTGGTTAATTTGTTACATTACCATAGATAATTAATATGTGTGTTTTCAAGAAGAGTAAATTGTTTTCTAATTTTATATACTAGAGGTAGTCTGTTAGGGGGAATTCTAGATCTTGGATTAATAACAGTCATATTTTTGCTATTTATCTGAAAATCAAGTCAGTATTTAGAAAGAATTTGAATCCAGAATAGAAACAGACAGACTGCTGGTCATATTTGAGTACCTGGATTTACCAGTGTCTTACAATTCTTAATTATGTGAAGCAATTCTCTTATGTTGTCTTTTTGTTATTTGGAACCAAGAAAATCTAGTAAAACATGTCCCTCAAACAGTTAAGTCTCCACAGAGCTACCTTTTAATTCAATTTTTACCTATCCTCTAAGATATACTCTGCCAAAACACTCACTAACTGTAATGGGTTATTATTTTTTTTTTTTTTTAGATTAAAAAAAAGTTATTTCAATTTTTAATTAAAATATTGGTTTACATTGTTGTTATTATTTTGGAAGTATATGGGTCAACTTTACTGGCCATGCAGTGTCCAGATTAAACATAATTTCTGGGTATATCTGAGAGGTTTCCAGTGAGATTAAATCTTTGTCTTCCATAAGGTTGATTGCACTCTCCAACTTGGAGAGACTCATGCAATCTATTGAGGACCTAAATAGAAAAATAGGCAGAATTAGGGGAATTCAGCCCTCCTGACTCATTACTTGAGCTGAGATATCAATCTTTTCCAGTACTTGTTGCATCTTGTTCTAAATCCTTTGGATTAAGGCAGAATTATTCCATCTACTCTGCTGGGTCACCAGCTTTCTGATAAAAGATATCAATCTCCATAATTTTGAGAGCCAATTCCTTATATTAGGTCACTTCCTATATGTAAATCTGATTGATTCTGTTTCTCTAAAGAACCCTAATATCTCAGTTACCTTTCAAGACTCCGTTAAGATTTGTTTATCTAAGGCTTCTTCTGGTCATTTAAAAATCTATCCATGTAGCTCCATTCTTTGAAAGAGCCATGTGATGAATTTGACTCTAGAATAACTTACTACTTATTGGTTTTGTTTACCTGCTTACTGGTTTTCGTGTATATGACATATATTTATATTTATAGTGAATAAATTTGTAGTAATGAATGATCTTACACATTTTTTCTGTATCATCCTTAGTGTTGACAAGTAATGTCTTAAAGTAATATAGGTCATCTATTCTTTGGATAGTAGTTTCTAACTATATCTCCAAAGAAGAAAGATCTATTATTCTGATCTGTTATTTAGGGAAATAACTACTATTCTATAGTGAACTAAAACCATTTATCACTAGCAACTTAAAGTTATTGTAACCTTAAAGTCACTAGTATTTATCATATAAAGACAACGTGTCTTATTTATAGGATATGTGTTCTTTACAAGTATTAAAAAATACCTTTTCCATTTTTTAGAATGTCATAATTACCTATATAAATTTTTTCTAGACATCTCTCTGAACAGCATTCAAAAATCAAAACTAGTTGAGTACTTATGATGCACTAAAAATAAAGATAGAATGCTCTTTTATACAAACATTATTGAATTGAAGATTTACTTGAAAGCTTGGCAACTACCTGACATCTTGCCTGAAATAAAATGAGCATATTGTACTGCATGTGATAAGCACAGAAAAGCAAAAAGCAGATTTATTTATTCCATATTAAACATTTTATATATGTGTCAAATGCTGACAATAGTAAAGAGCAACAGGAATCAATGATCCCAAAATAAAGATAACCTTTCTATAAACAGACAATGTGAAATATACTACATATTTAAGATAACAAAGGAAGCTATTCATCCTCATACTTTTTTTACTGGAAAACTGAAGAACAAGAGCACACCTTTTACCTCCAAAACCTTCATCATTACCCATATTTCTCTATTCCACTTTAAATAAATGTATGTTATAAAAAATATAATTTTGAGTAAGTAAAATATTTGAGATTTCTAGAAAATCCCTAGGTCTCTCTTCCAACTAATTTGATGCCGCCTATCTTTCTTAATTAAGAGAGCTATTGTGGGACTACCTTTGACTTGGTAGAAATTTGGTGACAAGATACTTGTTAATTGTCACAAAAAATCAAGGAATTAAAAAAGTAAAAAGAAGACCCAGGGGAGGGGTATGAAAGAAAATATTATTTAAAACGCTAAGAAAGCAGGCAAGATTATACAGAAAATAAAATTATTAGAATCATGTTTCAGAAGGTAAAAAATCTTTACATATCTAAGTTGTCTAACTCTTTTACAAGGTCACTTGTTTTTCTTTCTGAAAATACAATTTTTACTATTCTTTGCTATTATCTGTGGCCATGAATTTAAAGTCTGGCCAATGGAGTGTGAGCAGAAATAGTATACCTCATACAAATTACAACAGTGGGCCATTAAAACACCCATACCTAATTCCTCATATTCTTCTCCTGGCTTAAAATTGATGAATAATATTACCTTTGTGAAAGTAATATTACCTTTGTGAAAGTTTTAAGATAAAATAAGCTTGAGTCTCTAAATAGTCACATAGAGGAAAATGGTTTAGAGCAGAACAAGCACAATCTCTATTTTCAGATTTTATGTGGACAAAAAAATAAACTATTTTGTATAGTTTATGGTTTGAGACACTTGGGGGTTATTTTGTTAAAGCAGATAATGTCGCCTTAACAAATATGATTCTTCTGGTGAAGAAGAGGGGCTATGCTTTTTGTATCCTGTATATAAATAAAGGATCAGAATGATTTAGCACTTAAGAGAAAAACAGTCACAATAGAAATATTAAAAAAATATGAAATGGAAATTAAATCACATCTAGAAATCTAGAAATCTCTTTTACAACATTCTTAGTTACCTGAAAACTCTATTTTCTCCAGGACCATCTAAAATTAATCTAAGAATAAGATCTATTAGCATGTTAAAAAAAGAGAAAGGACTTACTATATCCTGAAATCATAACAAACCATATAAAAGTCATAATCACAAAATTCATTATTTACTCAAATTTCTTAGTTCTTTGGCATAAAAATCATATAGAAGAGTCTCTTAAAATTATAGAAATCTCCTTAGTCAAGCAAGCAGAGACTTTTCTGATGTAAGCAAGTGTGTATACTTCCAAAATTGAACCTCAAGTTTCAACATAAGAACTTGTAATATATGCTTCTAGAGGCTAGGAAATTCATCCCACTTGGGGACCTATGCCATTTGTTGTTAATGAAGAAGTGATGATGGAAGTGAGGGCTGTTTAAAGTTCATCTACTTAGTCATTTGTTCAACAAATATTTACTAAATACTTGTTCTGTGGCAAGCACTGTTATAGGCACTGGTGATACATGATAAGGCCATGCATAAAATAAATAGCTTTCATGAAGCTAATATTTGGATGGGAGATTTGGATTCTGAAACTGCAAATACTTACAGGGTTAAATCAACCATGAAAGCCTGAACTCTCAGTTAAAACATTTGCAATTTCTAAGCTTATATTACAAAAACTATTACAGATTGTCTCTCAATGCACGACCTTGGTATTCTAGTACTATTCTGTTCTAAGTGTTAGGAAGAAACACATATATTAATTAAAATACATAAGTTTGTTGAGTATGAATTGGAAAGAACTTATTTATTTATTATTAAAATACTCTAGTTCTTGACAAAATTTGACTTGGAAGCTGGTTGGTTAATGGGACAGCAGTAGGAAGGTATACTTAATGGAAATATCAAGCTTGTGAGGGTGTCAGGAAGTATGTTTAGACAAAAGCATGGAAAATATTGATTGATTGTTCAAATGGGATCTGAAATCCTTACCTTTCTTTTTTTCTGAGCCAAGATAAGGACAGATAGACGTAAAAATACTCTTAGAATCAAAAGATATTAAAAACATCCTCACCTCCAAAAAAAATGTGTGACCCTCAAACTTCTGTGTCTCCATTTCCTCATCTGTAAATAATTATTGTTTTTAAAGATGTATTTGTTTATGCATATAAGAACTGGGGTACAGGCCAGAGATGCGGGACTTTAAAGGATTCACCAGAGACTGAGTGGGGAAGAGCACAGGCAGACTGACTGAAATACACTACTGAGGGGAGCAGCTTGCTAACAGGAGAAGTTTGCTGCCCGAGGTGGATTCCTCCCTGGCCTGCTGGGGCTCCAACTTGTGCTGCAGAGGCTGTGGATAACTTCACAGTGCTGTACTTAACCCCTTGCAACACCAAGGAGGCTCCCTGTAAATAATTCTTTAAAATTCTGTGGCTACATAAATTACAACTCATACTGACCTGTATTATTTCTTGCAAATCACTATTCCCTGCAAACGATGTGGTGTGATTAATTGAAATGTGTATTTTTTCCTGTACATTTGCATGTGGAATTAGAAACTATTAGCTAAATTTGCTGATTAAAAAAAAAAAAAAAGGTGAGTGTTTCAGTACGTTATAAGAGAATCTCGAACTTTTCAATAATTGTGCATCTTTAATTAGAATTGTTTTTTATTTCAGACATTAAAATGAAAAATAACCGAAGATTAAATTTGCTGAAACTACATATGTAACCATACAATAGGGTTAGGGAACAAATATTCAATAGCTGAGTACTATTTAAAACAGATATGCACGAGGGCCTCCCCTGGTGGTGCAGGCGGTTGAACACAGCGCTGTGAGGCTGTTCGAAGCCTCTTCAGCTCCGTTTGATCCCAGCCGGCTATTGAGAATCCACATGGCGCAGCAGACCTCTCCTGTCACGCCCGCTGCTCCCCTCCTCAGTCTGCTTGTTCTGTTCCCGGCTCTATCTCTGGTGATCCTCTCACCCTCTGGCGAATCTGGCCGGTACTCGGTTCTTGTATAAATAAATAAAAAATTAAAAACAACAACAACAACAACAGATATCCATGAGACATAGGAAAAGAAGTTCATTAGGCAGTCCAAAATGATGTGGTCATAAAATTTATTTAAATAGAGAAAGGAAGACATTTAGAAATAGAATAAATAAAGGTAAATTAAATCTTTTAGTTTTCTTATTTTTAATTGATAATTGTTTAAAGTATTAATTGTAACAATGATTTGGATGATTTTAATTTATGGATAATGGAAATGAATGGCCAAAATGTTAGGACTGGGAAGAGGAAATTGGGAGTACATTAAGTTACATGCATCTCTAATAAAGTAGTATATTGTTATTTGAAAGTGTGTCTAGATTAGTTATAAACATATATTGCAAGTTCTAGGGCAACCACTAGAAAAATCTGAAAGGAAGTACAATTGATAGGTCAGGAAAAGAGAAAAATTGGAATCATGGAAAATAATTAAAACCACAAAAGGTAGAAAAAATATTAAAAATCAAGTAATGATTTTATGAAATGAAAAAAAATGAAAGAAGTTATTCCAACAATATCAATCTGTACGTCAAATTCAAGTGGTCTAAATTCCTTAGCTAAAAAGTAAATTTTAGATATCTGTATGTAAATTATATGTAACCTGCAAGAAACTCATTTGAAATACAAAGAAACCAGATAGAGTCAGTAAAAAAACATGGAGAAAGATATACCAGGTTAAAAACAATACAAATAATAAAACAATAAAGTAGAAATGAGGATATTAAATAATGATAAAAGGGTCAATTCTCCAACAAGACATATAATTGTTTTTTCTTTCAATAATTTTACTGAGGTAAATTGGCTTACATTGCTCTATCTGCTGGGATTATAGGTTCAAACCTCTATAAATGTATGTATTCACAAGATGCCTGCCAAACAGTGCCCTAATAATCTTCCACAGTGTTCCATACCATTGCTGCATTTGATTAATCAGTTTTCAAATTTCAATCATCCTTTCATTCCTGGAATGATGTTAATTGTTCAAAACACATAAACCTTTGTATTCATTGTTGGACATCAATATGCTAATATTTTGATGAGGATGATTTGCATTTTGAACATGAGAAATACTGGAATTTAGTATGAAGGAAAATCACCTGGTCATATATATTAACAAAAAAAAAAGATAAATCTAAGACCTATTCATAATAAAGTAAATCAGTAAACTAGAAGTAGTTCAACAACATGCTGTAAGATATTTGTAAATACAAAAGCCCTACATCTTACATCAGAGGGAAACAAAAACATAAATCAGCATGCAAATTGATGAAGAAAAATTGATTAACTAACATTCTCAGATTAAATGAGATTGTCTAGTTCCAAATAAATGGAACTAATAAATGATTAGAGTAAGGTTATAGGATATAAGATTAATATACAAAAGGCAATTGCTCTCTTTTTTACCAGCAATGAAAAATGGAATTTGAATTTTAAAACAATACTATTTATAGTAATACAGAAAACAATGACATACTTAAATATAAATCTAATGAAATATTTGCAAATTCTATATGCCAAAATTCACAAACTGTTGAAAGAAATACCATATTTAAAATAAAGGAGAGATAGTCTGTGTTCATGGATAAGAAGACTCAATATTTTCAAAATGTCAATTCTATACAACTTGCTGTTCTAGCAAACTAAGATGACTTTAAATAGGCAAATGGTAACAAGCTATGATATATTAATACACTGAAATACTTATGGGTGATTAAAAAATGCTGTTAAAAAGACAAAAAGGAATCATATTTACACATGGATCAGTGAGAAAAATTAGTGTGAAAATTCTAGGCATTCTAATTATATGAGAATCTGACAGAAGCTAAGCTATAGAAACATTAAATAGATCAGCGTTTGGGAAAGGGAAGAGGGAGAGCATGTTGAATAGATAGGAAAAAAGGAAATAATTAGGCCAGGGAAACCATTCTGTATGAAGGTGTAATAATGTTGTCATGATTTTATATATTTGACACAACCCATATAACTTATAGCACTAAAACACACTTGCTGTATGAAAACTAAAAAAAAAAAAAAAAAAAAAAATAGAAGTTTTGGAATCACATAAAAAATACAGACTATGATGGGAGTATCTACATACATTACAAATACATAAAATGCCCTTATTGAAGGGACTATGGGGAAATGTGCTAAACTAAATTCTTTGGAAATAAGTAGAATCTATAAAACGTAAGAAGTAAGGAATGGCACCTAATCAATACATTTGTTTTCCATGGGCTTTGTCCTCACAGTTCTGGTACCTCTATACATGTATACTGATGTAGATTAATTAAATAAATGGTTGATAGTGCAAGTCTGATTTCTCACTGTTAGTGTGAATTTATAAACAATGGAAGTGAAATTGTAACCAGTGGTTGATTTTATAAACAAAAGAAGTTGAAATTATAATAGGTGGCTAAAGCCAAAGGCTGTTACAGGTGGTGCTCTCTGGAGGGAGATGCTGATGAGGATAGAACGCCCCAGGGATAATGTGAGCAAAGTATCCGTGGGGTGGAGACTCTGATAAGTATCCACCTGATAAGTCTCTCCTCTGATAAGGCTGCAGAAGCAGCCCCCAGGATTTAGCATTTGGGATTTCAGAGTTTTCGGATCTTCAGGGATTCCTGGGTCAGCCATTTCTGCCCCCACCATGCTGATCTTCCAGAAGGCTGTTGCAGGTCTCTGAAGGACATAGAAAGGCTTCCAATAGCCAACCCAAGAAAGGAAAAGTCAGGAAGTTCTGCAGACAGCTGAGTGAATGAAACTGTTTCCAGCTTTGCTGCTATCATAGCCTGGAAGGAGAAGGTGAAGACCTGAAGCTGAGTACCTGGCTGAGCTATGTGAGTGTGGCCATTTGTCGGGTCTTTTGGCTGCTGCAGCTGAGTGTAGCTTGTCTGGTGCTGTGCTGGCACATCTCGGCAGCTCTAGGGATCAACTCCTATTGAGTCTTCCACTATATTTGTGATTGGATCCTGCCCTATAGTCTGGCTGCCATATGCTCCAGGCCTCAGTGGCAGGAAGACACCATCTTCGGAGCCTTTGTATTTAGACCTTTAAAATACTGGACACTGCTTCAGGTGAGGTAAATGGCCATTTTTGGCCTCAGCCACTGTTTTTTTTTCCCTGGTTTGTAAATAAATCCTATTATTGTTGTTGTCCAAACCTAAGTAGCCTTGCAATTGTGAGTGTAGACAAAGAACTGAGACTGTGACCCATAAACTATCTGGGCACTGTCCTTGGCCAATTTTAGTGCCCCTTGCTGCTCTGTATCAGTATGATCCATTTGGGATGAAGTAGGCTTGGGCAAATCAGTATTAATTCATTTAGCTTAAAATAAATATAGATGTTTATATAGATAATTAAGTCTATGCACACATGGTAGTATAAACCCAAATATTGTCTTTCTCTGTTAGATGAGATCTAAGAGCAACTACACCCATTTAGCAACTAGAACAGTTAATGCCCACACCTTAGTTTTAATATCATTCTCAAATAAAAAGAGCTAGGGCCCCTTGGAAAAATGTTTCTTTGACTAAGGTAAGGTATATATTAGATGAGCCCAAAGCAAGTTGGAGGATAAGAAAATGCCAGAAAAGCAAAATTGATAGTTGTATGCCAAAAGGATACACAAGAATCAACTGAAGGATCTCTTTGTAGCCAAAGTTGAAGCAATTTGAACAACAAAATATATAAAATAATATTGTATTATAACTCAAAGTATAGAATAATTTCCCATCTGTCAATATTGATATAAATAAATTATTGAATACACAAATAAATGGGAGAAAGGAAATGTCCCATGGATGGGAATTCAAAATAAATTTGTTAAGATTATTTATTTATTTATTTTTGCATAGAAGAACTGGGGTATAGGTCAGAGGTATGGGGGTGATGAGAGAATTCATCAGAGACAGAATGGGGAGCAGAACAAAAGGATCTCCTGAAATACACTGCTGAGCGGAGTTGCAGGGGAGGCAGGAGAGGTCTGCTGTGCCATGTGTGTAGCTCCCTGTCCAGGGATTGACCCCAGACCATTGAGGCGGTAGTGCTGAGACTTGACCCCTAGGCCACCAGGGAGGTCTGAGAATTCAAAATAGTTTTTTGTAAAGTTTCAGCCTTCAAAGACAGGGACCATCACTCCAAAGTTCTTAATTTGGCAGCTCACTTAGTAGCATCTTACTAGTTAGTACAATATGAAAAGGGGGAGGAAAAGAAATGACTCTACCATGCAGGAACTTGACAAACTGCTTTAGCAGGGTATCAAGGCCAACAATAGGGTTAATTCAATAGATAGTGTGAACACTTTATATGATATGATGAAAATGACACTTCCCTTTGGTTTTCTTCCTCCAAACCCCTAACTCCAATTCAATCATAACAAAATGACAGACAAATTCCAATAGAGGGCATTCTTCTAAACATTTGATAAATACTGAAAACTGCGAAGCCCATCAAAACCAGGAAAAGTCATGCAAACTGTCACAGCTGAGGGTAGTGTAAGGAGACAGCAACTTAATGCAATGTGATCTCCTGGAGGGGTAAATAAAGGGTAGACTTTAATTAGTAATAATGCATGTATATTGATCATTGATTTTAATAAACATGCCACACAAATTAAGAATAGCAAAAACTGGTAAAGGGGTATACAGTACTAAAACTGCATTATGTTCTCAATTTTCTATAAATTGGAAAATGTTCTAACATCATCATTTTATTTAAAAGATATTCATTTGGGTTTCTCAGTCATTTTGACTTTTCTTACATTTTGAAAATTCTGTGTTGACCATAAATTCAAATAGGAATCCGTATTCTACCTGCAATTCCTTCACTGTTATGTGCTGCCTTGACCCCTTCAATTAAGTGAGGAACCACCTTTCCTAATTATAGTTTTTCTTGACACTTGGTTGCTTTTGCTTATAGCAAACCTTGACACCTCTCACATTCAGTGCTTGTACAATTACTTTAGTCATCTTAATAGCCACATTGGTCCAACATTCAAAATACAAGAGGCCATGACAAAAATAATAACTAAGAAAACAAGGGAGGAATGGCAATATGGTTCTGACCGATCTTGGATTCCATGTCCTCTTGCCTGCAAATCTAAATCTCACACACACTGTTGGGTTCTTAACCTTAGAAATTCACATGGGCTTCACCCTATAAGTTGAAAGAAGCAACATATTAAGAAAATGTAATATGGTACCTATGGAGTCAAGAGGTGTAAGTGTTGATGCAATCTCAGCTACAAGCTGAGAGTAGAAATTCATGGAGCAATTTTAATCTGTTGTACCTGTTATGTCCATCTTGAAATTTGAACAGGTGGATTTAGATGAACCTGATGTCTTTCTCCCATTTCCAGTAGTCTATGAATTTCATAAACTAGTAATAAAAGACATTTTTAAAGAGAAAGGAGAAAGACATGGAGAAATTAAAAAAAAGAGGTTTTAATATTAAAAAAATCTATTTTTATTGTTTGTGTTCTTTACCACTCCAATTACCTTCCTCACAGAAAAACAAAGCAAAACAATCCCATATTTTAAACCATTTAATGATGCAATGCTGGATTTATAATGTAAAGTCAGCTCATAGAATTATCGTTAAAAGTCTTTCATGATCTGGCTCCAGCATCATTTTACTCCACTGATGTCCTCTCTTGCCAGCTTCCCAACAATGCCTGCCACAGTGGCATTCCTCCAAAATAGGGGCTCTTTCCTGCTTCAGCATTCACTCAAATTACTGGAAATCTCTTGTTTCTAACTCCAGTTTTCTAATACCTATTTATGTTTCAGGACTATTTTAGATTATATTCTCTGAAAAGAATACAGAGACCCTGAATTTACACTAGTTGATTATACTTTTACATTTCCTCCAGAGCGCTTATATTTTAACAATATATGGATGAAGCAGTTTTTAATGTTTTTTCAAAATCTTTGAAACTCCTCCCATTGCAAAGTGTTTTTTCTATTCACTTCCCTCTAGTCCAAGTCAAGCATGGTGCTCAGTTATAACCAATAGAATGGACCTGAGTGATGCAAGATTCCTCTGAGCTCAAAAACATTCAAAAAAAAAAAAACGTAATCCAGCACTCTTTTAGTGTGCTAGCTCATTTTGGGTGCTAGCCAAGTACCATGTAAGAAGTCTGACTATAATATGAAAATCCTGCGAGAGAGATCACTAGTATGAGCTCCACTCAATAGCTAAACTGAGTTCCCATCTACCAGGAATGAATGTGTTGTTTTGGAAGTCCAGCCCGAGAGGACCATCAGAGGACTATAACCCAACCAACACATGACTGTGACTGTATAAGAGACTCCAAAACAGAACTGTTCCTTCAAATCCTTCCTATAACCATGACCCACAAAGTAAAATGATTATGCTAAGTGTGGAGGTAATGTGTTCTGCAGCAACAGTAAGCAAAATAATGGGTGTGTATGTGACTATGTGTTCTGCTCTGTGTCAATACATGTATATGGACTATGCCCATTTTTCACTGTTATATATTTGGTACATAGAATGGTGTACTTTATATATTAATATTGAAATAATGATACTCTGTAATCATTTCACAAAACAATGTGCTTGTTTAAAAATGGTTATACAATACACTCAATATTAATCTTTTTATGGATATGTTAAAACATTTCCAAAGATTTTAACATACTGTACCATTTAGGAATTCATGCTTGATTCTCAGAATCTGTTGTAACTACATCACTGCAGATGTTATTCCTTCAAATAGCTGCAATTATAATCCAACCTTGTACTTTGCTGGTGGGATGGTGCAGCCACTTCAAGTTCCATAAAATTTTAAACATATTTTTTTAAATTATTCCAGTACCAGAAATATTATTCCAAGATCCAGAGAAAATATTTGCATAGAAATATTTGCATAGAAATATTTGCATATAAATGTTTCAAGCAGTGTTATTCATGACAATAATATTCAGAAACAATCGAATGCCCATCAACAGGTGAATAGATTTAAAAAATTGCTATATCCATATAATGGAATACTATTTATAAGGAAAAAAGGAATGCAGTACTGGTGTATGCTACAACATGGATGAATTCCAAAAACATTATGTTAAATGAAATGATCCAGCGACATAAGACCACATATGCTTTGCTTCCATTAATATATGAAATGTGTATAAAAAGCAGATCTATACAGACAGAAAATAGATTCATGTTTGTCTGCAACTTGAGAGAGGAAGGAGTGATCACAAATGGAAAAGATTTCCATTTCAAATTTTAAATTTGAGTATGGTTATGTTCTTAAAATTCCATATTTTTTACAGAAAGTCATTGAATTGCAAACATCAAAATGGTGAATTTTATCATACACAAATTCCCTCACAATAAAGTGCTTTTAAAAACTCATAGCAAAGAAAATAGACCAAAGCACTGTTTCACTGTTTCAGTTTTTGAATAAAACATTACAGAGGTCAGTGCCATCCGGTGGCGCAGTGGTTGAGCGCTGGGTTGCGAAGCTACCTGCAGCCTCTGCTGTAGCGCCAGTTCGATCACCGGCCACCGGGCGAGGGTCCCACATGGCTCACAGACCTCTTCTGCCAACAACTGCTCCCTTCAGCAGTGTACTTCATCAGTCTGCCTGCTCTGCTCCCCGCTCTGGCTCTGGTGAATTCTCTCACTCTCCTGTGCTTCTGACTATACCCAGTGCTTGTATAAATAAATAAATCTTTAAAATTAAAAAAATTACAGAGGTCAGATGCCACTATTTTTGAAAATGAAAAGAATTGTTAGAATTATCTACTAATCTTCAGAAATGTATTTGTGAATATGATCTGCCTCATGAGTGAACTTATAAAAAATGTGGTGGTAGATAATGATGTAAAACAGAAGCTAAATATATAACAAGAAGTAAAGGAAAGAAAAAGACAAAATGAGTTCACTGAGAAATATGGAAGCAATTTTTAGCAAGTGGAGAGGAAAGGAATCTTTAAAAAATCAACAATATATCAAATGTTTCACAAACTATAGTAGCTGTCTGAGCTTATTGTCTTATAAACTGTCTTACAACAAACTTGCAAAAGTCCTGCAGTGAAAAACATATTAGGAAGGTGTGATCCACCAGAGAAGAAAAACAGGTACCTGAGTACATCTTGAAACAACTGAAAACAAGAAAATTGATCAAGGGAGTGAGGTTTTATCTATGTGATAATTTGGAGATACTGATATTTCTATCCAAAAACTAAAAATGAATGCAAACAGAGTAACAGTGCAATTGGCAAAGTTAATTTCCTATTCTGAAAACCAACTTTGCTCCTTGCAGTATATTATCACATGGAACATCAGGATGGATTTAGAAGACAACAACAACAACAAAACATGAGATTTTAAACTTTTTATAGATTCTAAGAAAAAAAATTCTAAATAACATCTAGCTCATGAGTAATTTTATCAGCCTTCTGTGAGCCTACTAAATTCCACAAATTATGGCAGAAAAAATAAAATACATCACCTAAACTGTTTTTGTTTTATGCTACAAAATTGGTCACATTAAAAAAAAAAATCTCTGTATTGAAATAATGAAATAAAACCTTTTATGGAAGGAATATCACTGAGCAGTGATCTTTTATGAATAGCAATCTTTTCATATGTGGTGAGGTCTTTAAAACTTGCAATTTATTTTGATGGAAACAGTGCCCTTCTTTATTAAATTTTATATTGATCTTAAGTTATTGCTTCTTGATGCTTTTCTATCACTATTTAATCACGTAATTTCAGGCCAGAGAAACAAAGATATATTTATAGGTAACTTTGAGTTTCTGAATTAAATCAACTGGATTTATATCATTTTAATTTTCCATATAGTGGTGCTTTCTTAAGTGTCTTCCTAAAAACCAAATACTAGATTATTTCATACCACCTAGTATAAACACAAGAAACAATTGTGAAAAATGAGATTAAAATGTAAGTACTTAAAATTATAAAGATGTATTCTTTAGTGAGTTTCTCATGGAGGACTCTAGTTTTTAAATATTTATGACTTTGGACATCTTTCAACTTATAAAATATCAGAATTACTTCAAGAGTATTATGTTTGTTGTATTTTGAGGAAATAGTCAAAACACTCTTTCCTTAAACATCAATCACATGCCAATTGAAAAGCAAATCTAGATATTCAAAAATAGCAAGAATATCAAGTAACATTTTTTGTTTCCTCTTCTCACTAATGAATCTAACAAAAATAAAAATGTAAAAAGCACAAATATTTTATCCTCAAATTTTTGCCATCCAGAGAGATAGAGAACTCTTACAATGGAAACCAACAATAACCTATGAATTAGAAATGGGAGAACTAAAGGCATGTGATCTAAAGTAGTGCATAAAAGACATTACTGTTCATGTGAGGAATACTGGCAGCATTACTGTCTCCTGAAACGTTGTATTCAGTGTTTATGCTTGTGACTGAATGCTCTGAATTATCTGGCCAATATTAGTAAGAGAACTTTTAGATGAGAACTTACATGTATGTTGAGATACAGCATTTGTGCTCTCTCATTTGTTATATACCACATTAAAAATGACAGTGCTTTAATTGAACTTATAAAGAAGAAAAGGAAAATTCAGAAAAGAAGTGCCATAGGATTGATTCACCTACATCCATTCTATTGATTTGCTACAGTGGATTTGGAAAGCTGTAAGTCATCACAATTTCAGTCTGAAAAAAAATTTAAATGCTTGAATCCTGTGGAAAAAAAACGTGATAACACTCACCAAGACCTACTTCATTTTCTTTTTCTCTTTGTTACAGTAACACTAGCTTTATTATTACCCACATATTATCTTCACAGAGAGCTTTACTTCTCCATACGACTTCAAGGCACACTGTTCGGTGTCCTCTATTTTCACATAGCAGGACTCCCTTTAACAGTTCTTTCAGGAAGTTCTAGTGGTTTATCTAGGGCTATCTTATTTTTTTTCACCTTTGAAGGGCAGTTTTGTCAGAGGTAGGATTCTTGGTTGGCTTTTCTTTTCCATTAACACCATATATTGAGATACTATTTTCTGGTGTCCAATTTTCTGAGAAACCTGAAGGTAGTCTTACTGAGGATCACTTATACTGATGATTGTCTCTCTCTCACTGCTTCAAAATTTGCCATTTGTCTCTTTCCAAAGTTTGATTATAATGTGTATCAGTGTGGGTCTTTGAATTTATTTAAAGTTCACTTTTTTACCATATGCTCTGTGAGAGTATATTTTACCAATTCTCCTGTACTTAAATAAGGCAGTTTCATGAGTTCTGGCTAATAAAATGCAGGAATAGTTATCCATGTTTATTTCAATTCAAGTGGTCAATATGTGAGTGATCTTTCTACACAGTCTTTCTAATTATTCTAGGGGGGATGGAGAGGATAAAGGTGACATCCCAAGAAAGAGTGTGAGCTCCTGGGCAGGCAGAAGTAACACTGCTCAATAGAACACCTGTATTGCACGGTGACATAGATGAATAGTGAGTTCTTATTTTCTTAAGCCATCTAATAATCAGGGTATATTTAAGGCAGCAAGTGATAACAAAACTAACAGATTAATTAATTCTTTAGAGTAGGATGGTATAATTAAAACACAGACTATTTGACATTGGTTTGGTAGTTAAGTTTTGCACTGTGATAAAGTTAATTGGGAAGAAGATCCATATCATAAAATTCAAAATATTTAATAAAATGGCACACAATCACCTTGAATGCAGATCAATGAAGCAGGCAGTCCAGGGAAGTGTTGGAAAGAGTATGCTTGTGTATTTTTGATACTATTTTTTTTAAGATTTATGTATTTATTATACAAGCACTGGATACAGTCAGAAGTGCAGGAGGATGAGAGAATTCACCAGAGCCAGAGTGGGGAACAGAACAGGAAGACTGATGAAGTACACTGCTGAGAGGAGCAGCGGGCGTGGCAGAAGAGGTCTGCGCGCTATGTGGGACCCTCACCTGCGGCCAGGGATCGAACCGTCGCTGCAGAGGCTGCGGGCAGCTTTGCAGCCCAGTGCTCAACCGCTGCGCCACATGGGAGGCCCTATTATTGCTATTATTGACTGCCTTCTACAAGGTACTACAACAAAGAAATAAGCTTAGACAGCAATTGAATTTCAAAACAAGTTTAAAGAGCACATAGGCTATAGAGGAAGAACTTTTAACAAATAGAAATTATTTTAATAGTTGTGTACTCATACAAGCACACTTCCTCACCTCACAGCTACTTAAATGCTTCTCTTTACACAATGCCTTTTTCTCTGACAATATTAGAATTACCTGCATATTGTTTATTTATTTTTAAGATTTATTTATTTTTATACAAGAACTGGGGTACAGGCCAGAGGCACAGGAGGGTGAGAGGATTCACCAGAGCAGAGTGGGGAGCTGAACAGGCAGACGGAACAAAATACATTGCTGAGGAGAGCAGTGGGCGAGACAGGAGAGTTCTGCCATGCCATGTGGGTATCTCCTTGGGCAGCTGGGAATCAAACCCTCATTGCAGAAGCTGCGGGACAGCTTCACAGCTTTGCCCTCAACCTGCTGTGCCACTGGGGAGACCCTGAAGATTTTTTTAAACAGATAATAGACGCACACTAGCTCCTTAACTATAAAATAAGAATATTGTTTGTAATACTATTTTTTCAATTGTTGCAAAGCACATAGAATAGTGCTCAGATAATAGACACTCAGAAAAGATATTTGTTAAATGTATTAACACATTGCTTTAGAACAAGCTAAATAAGGGGAAATGATATTTGAAATTTCTTTTCTACTAGTCTTTCATACACACATATAAAGAGAATTTATCCACATAAAATAAGTCACAGGAAAAAAGGAGTCATACATGTTTACAGATTTACATACATGTGCAGTTTCAAGTACACAGAAAATGACTACTACAAAGTCATCCTATTGTATTGCCATATAACAGAAGATCATTAGTAACACCTATAAGGACAAATGAGGTCAACTTTATGGCTCATTACAACAAGGCAGATAACCCACCATGGAGAATAAGAGGCAGATCAGTGAAAGGGTATCAGGAAGAAGGTGTTAAACTATTTAGGGCCCCATGAAGTGAAAGTGGAGAAGGTTCAGGAAAGCAGTGTTTTGCTCTACATTGAGAGCTGTTGAAAGCAAGGGTGAAAAAAAAAAAAAAAGCAAGCAAGGGTGATTCTATAATTGGATATGTTTTATGTAGATGGTATGAGAAATAGAGCAGGTTTAAAACTAAAACTGATGAATAAGCATAGTAGATCATTATAATGAAAAGAGAATTTCATGTGGTTTGAACATAGTTCTCATTTTTGTTTGTGCTCAGTAATGAACAAGAAGTGGTCTGCTTTGTTTTCTTGTTGGATTTGTTGAGATTGACAGTATCTGATATTGGTGATCTCAGGAATTACGTTTACTAGGGAAAAGCCATGATTTCCCTTCTAAAGCCAGATCCATTCCCAGCTGTCAGGGACTATTAATTCCTTTCCAGGTCACATGAATCTCAGTTTACAAATGAGAAATGGTGACTGGCTAGGTAAATCACAAATTATAAAGAATCATAAAATCATGATCATTTTCAAATGTTGTAGGAAGATTTTTTTTTTTTCAGGAGTGGAAGTGGAGACTCCTATATAATGTTATAACTTTAAAAGTCTCAATATGTTCTAGGTTATCTTTTTCTTCAAAATAAGTTGAAAATATTATGCAGTCTGGTTATTATCAGTCTATTTTTTCTTCCTTAACAATTCTGTATGTCTGGAACATTAATTTTACAATAAGTTAATAAAGCTAGTGGAATTCCCAGAAGAATATATATTTCTGTTCACTATTTGTTACAATATGAAAATTCATAAAAACCAATGTAATTTGGGCCTCCCTGGTGGTGTGGGGGTTGAAAACACAGCACTATCAAGCTATCCAGCCACTGTAGCATGGGTTCTATTCTGGAGCTAACCCACATGGCACAGCAAACCTTTCCTGTCTCACCAGCTGCTCCACTCAGCAGTGTATTTCTCTGCCTGTTCTACTCCCCACTCTGTCTCTGGTGAATCACCACCCAGCCCCCACATACACATACCTCTGCCCTACACCCCAGTTCTTGTATGTATAAATAAATACATCTTTTAAAAAAATGCAATTTTCTAAAAAAGTAACTATATATACAATACAGTCTATATATAATACATATAGTATATATATATATATAATAATACATAATACATACACACACACATACTTGGCTTAATTTTTCTTACAATTCAAAATAGTGTTTCAAAACAAAATGATTTTTTAAATACAGACTCCTATGTATGAAAATAGATATAATTGAAAGAAGCAAGGCAAAATTTTATTAAAAATCAAATACACTTAAAGACAAGTTTTTTAATCAATTGACTTGAGTGTCAAAAATGAAGGGGACATATTTTGATAATTTTTGAAGAGTTAGGCAATTCCTCTTGTGAGAAATATTGATTTCACTAAGGGAAGGCTATTGAAACATAATATAAATTTTATGCCATGGGGGACAAGAATGAGATTAAAAATTAGATTAAGACACATGATCTAAAATTTTTCTGCTTATCCTAAAACCACAATAGTAACTTGGCCTTTCTGATACCACACAGATAAAATAGATAAAAGGTTACCTGCCATTTATATTTTGATAACAGATATCATCATATTTTTTGCAGCTAGGTTTTGTAATTCATTCTCACATAGGAATTATAATGATTTAGGAGCAATTTTTGTAGAAATTCAGAATTAGTTTGAGTGATTAACACTGTGAAAGTGTGAATTCTGATACTTAAGTAATAAAACATGGTTGGAGTGATACTTGGCCTCATTTCCTCTAAAAGACAATTTTTTTTTTAAAGGAATGCCTTAATTTTATTTTGTCAGAAAGATCAATTTCCTTCTTTATATATATATATATATATATATATATATATTAAGATTTATTTATTTATTTATACAAGCACTGGGAACAGTCAGAAGCGGGAGAGGGTGAGAGAATTCATCAGAGCCAGGGTGGGGAGCAGAGCAGGCAAATTGACTAAGTACACTGCTGAGGGAGGAACAGCGGGTGGCAGGAGAGGTCTGGGCGCCATGTGGGACCCTCGCCCGCAGCCGGGGATCGAACCGGGGCTGCAGAGACTGCAGGCAGCTTCGCAACTCAGTGCTCAACTGTAGCACCACTGGGGAGACCCAAGTTCCTCTTTTTTTTTTATTTTAACCAAGGAGTTAACCTGGTAAATCTTAATTGTCTAATTGATTTTAATATAATTGATAGAGACTACTGGGCCATGTATATACTGCCTTTTTATTTATTCACATACTTAACATTTAATAACTTTCTTCCCTTGAATTATTGACAGTAAAGTATACTTGTAGAAACTATAGCATTGAGAACTTTCTAGAACACTAGCCATACGTTCAAATTTGGAGTTTTGTGCCTAATCACTAAATTTTTAATATGATGAGGATAATGTCATTAGACAATAATTGTAATTTAAGAAAATAATTCTATTTATTTAAAAATATTTCTTGATATGTGGAGTGTTATAAGTGAAATTTGTGTTTAACTTGTTGAGAGTCTTCTAGAGGAAGCTTTAAATCTTATAATCTAATTCACAGATTTATTTTTGGAATGGCAAAACTTTGAATATTGATATCTGAATACATTAAAATTCTTGATTTTAATTTCTCCCCTGGTGAAAGTGAGATCATATTAAAAATGATATACATTAAATTATAGCTCATGTGGACTTTATAGGTGCTATAGAAGAGCAACAAGCAAGCAAAATTTGAAAATTGAGATAGCCTTAAAAGATTATTTTTAAAAGATATCGTATGTGGAGTAGGAAGAAAAACAAGCTATGTAAAAGAAATTTTAACATCAGTGGGCTTCCCTGGTTGTGCTGGTGTTAAAGAAACAGTGCTATCTAGCTCTTGCCAGCCACTACAGCAAAGTTCAATCTTCCGGCCTGCCATCGAGCTGGCCTGCTAGGTTGGCCCAGCAGACCTCTCCTGTCTTCCCCACTGCTCCCATCAGCAGTGTATTTCAGTAGATTTGCCTATTCTGCTCCTCACTCTGTTTCTGGTGAAGACTCTTACCCCCGTACCTCTGGCCAATACCCCAGTTCTTCTAAGCAGAAATTTTAACATCAAATGTTTTAAGACTGACAAGCATGGGTGAATTATACTGGAAAGGATTTTTTATTCTAATGAAGTTCACCTTAGCTCATTATAGGTTCAATTTAGAATTGAATGAAAGAAGATACCCAATTTTTGTTACTGGTATATCCTCAAATTTAGGTTTTCATTTTAAATGTCATGAACATGAATTAATTTATTTTAAAATAATTTATTATTTAAAAATAAATGGAAATAAAAGTACAACATATTAAATGTTACAATATTGCATTCATAACCCAGCCTCCCAATGATATCTTAACCAAAGTAAGCTCATGACAGCTAAGTCATCCTGCACATTCAGCTGTATAAAAACATCAAATAAAATGTCAAATACAGGGGCCTCCCGGGGCCTCCCCGGTGGCGCAGCGGTTGAGCGCTGGGTTGCGAAGCTGCCCGTAGCCTCTGCAGCGCCGGTTCGATCCCCGGCTGCTCCCCGGCCACCGGAGGAGGGTCCCACATGGCGCGCAGACCTCTCCTGCCGCCCGGTGCTCCCCTCAGCAGTGTACTTCGGTCCTTCTGCCTGCTCTGCTCCCCGCCTTGGCTCTGGTGAATTCTCTCACCCTCCTGCGCTTTTGACTGCACCCAGTGCTTGTATAAATAAATAAATAAATAAATAAATGAATCTCTTTTTTTTTATTTTATTTTTTTTTTAATTTATAGAGGCATGTTTTTATTTATTTATTTGTTTGTTTGTTTGTTTGTTTTGTTTTATACATGCACTGGGTACAGTCAGAAGCGCGGGAGGGTGAGAGAATTCACCAGAGCCAGAGCGGGGAGCAGAGCAGGCAGAAGGACCGAAGTACACTGCTGAGGGGAGCAGCGGGCGCAGGAGAGGTCTGCATGCCATGTGGGACCCTCCTCCGGTGGCCGGGGAGCAGCAGGGGATTGAACCGGCGCTGCAGAGGCTGCGGGCAGCTTCCCAACCCAGCGCTCAACCGCTGCGCCACCGGGGAGGCCCTAAATAAATGAATCTTAAAAAAAAAAAATCAACTACAAATAAAATGTCAGTTTTGATATTTAAGCAAGTGGTTTCCAACTTAGTAAAAAATAAATATTTCAACTAGAACTCACTTTATTTGGGTTATTAATAAAGTTAAATGATTCTATCTAGAATATGGATTTCCAGATATTTAGGGTGAATAGTAATGGACATCTTGAGTCTAGATAAATCTATTTATCATACATTCATCAAAATGTCCATTACTTTTGGGCAACTCAATGATAAATTTCAAAGTATTTATACTTTTCATTCTTTTTCAAATAATTATACTAACTTATCTTGACAATCTAATAAAACTATCAGTCTTTTAAATAATATTAATCTATTTCTTTGACAATTATGTTCCTTTACTATTTATAAAAATATTTGTCAAAAACAGATATCAAGTATTTAAATTTGTCTTAAGAAAGTAGTGAGGGCTTGTTAATTGAAGTTTTTTTTTTATTATTAAGAGTCTTAATTAATAGAAAATAAATGCTAACCTCAAATTTGAATTAACAAATGGAAATTATTACACCTTGACATAATGGTGAACTATCAAAATTCACTAGAGATGTGGATCATTAACATTTTGAGAACTGACTTACTTGTAGGCAACACAAATTTGTAAGAATAATCACCTACAACAGATCACAAAGATTTCTACCTTCAGTTTTCCATGGCGTACTAGTCTACTTAATTGGTGATATCATACCAGGACTAAAAGTTAAAATGAAGCTAAGAGTTCCTCTAAAATTTATTTTATATATAAATTTATATAAATTTAGAATTTTAAAAACTACCCCATAATCACCTGATTTAAGCACACTCATGCTAGCATAATAAAATTTAATACATTCTAACAGTACATTTTTGTTAAGAAATACGTCCTTGGGGCCTCCACTGGTGGTGCAGTGGTTGAGTGCTGGGCTGCGAAGCTGCCCGCAGCCTCTGCAAGGCCTGTTGGATCCCTGGCTGCCAGTGAGGGTCCCACATGGTGCGACAGACCTCTCCTGCCTTGCCCGCTGCTCCCCTCAGCAGTGTGTTTCGTCAGTCTGCCTATTCTGTTCCCCGCTCTGGCTCTGGTGACTCCTCTCATGCTCCCGTGCTTCTGACTGTACCCAGTGCTTGTATAAATAAATAAATAAATAAATCTTTAAAAAAAAATAAGTTCTTAAAGTTGACAGCTAAGAAAATTAAGATCCACATGTACTAAAAAACTGAATTAATTTGAAAGGAGGATAGTTTCATAAAGAAAGTCCAATCTATGCAGTAATTCCTTATGACTCCATTAACAAATGTGAATATCTACATTATGTTTTCATAATTCTTTTTTTTTTTAAATTTATTTTAGTCATACAAGAACTGGGGCACAGGCCAGATGTGTGGCAGGGTGAGAGAATCCACCAGAGACAGAGTGTGGAACAGAACAGGCAGACTGACAAAATAAACTGCTGAGGAGAGCAGAGGGCAAGACAGGAGAGGTCTGCTCACCATGTGGGTTGTTCCTAGGCTGGCAGGGATCGAACCAGCACTGCAGAGGCTGCAGATAGCTTCACAGTGCTGCATCCCACCTCCTGCGCCACCAGAGAGGCCCTGTTTTCATAATTCTTATAGAATAAAATTTGGTTGTGTAATAACTATAATTTGAGCAGACTTAAATTATATGCCCTGTATCTGTGATGGACAGAATGCAAATCATACAACCAGGGTAAAGTGCAAGTTTTCAAATATTAAATATAAAATAGCTTTTTATATATACATGTTTAAATTTGACCACTTTCATTTGTCAGTTGTCTTAGTAAATTTAATGGCTAATTTTGGACAACAGGCAGATAATAGTGTTACTAGGTTTTGCCTTGGCTTCCTTCTCATATTTTCTATCTGTTTCTTTTCCTTTCAATTCTAGATTACTCCAGAAGCTCTAAAATCTTCCCTCCTTTGAGTGAATATAAGTTATTACCTTAATAGCAATTGATAACCAAATTGAGGGGCCTCACATAAACCTTCTGGCATTTATTATTTTCTAACAAAAATAACATTTTTGAAAAAAAACAAAAACAAAAACAAAAACAAAAATTACATTTTTGGTGTGTTAGGTTTTATTTATTAAGGTAATGTTGATTTATGTCACAGTATTATGCTTTAGGGTTGTAGATTACATCTCTGCAAAGGTATCTTATTTCACCACACCCACCACCAAAGTCCTAGTAACCCATTATTGAACCTCCCTTTCCTCTTTTCTCCCATCCCACTGGTTTCTTTCAACATGTTTTTCCCTTTGTTTTGAATCACTGCGATTTGAATTTCTAGAATTTGAATATGCCTAGACATTGATATTTAAATATTTACCCTTTTGGTGTCTCACTGCTTCTGGATATGTGGTTTTGTGTATAATATTAATCATGGAAAATTATTAGTCATTGTTTCAAATATTTCATCTGTTCTTTTCTTTCAACTCCTTCTGCTATCCCCATTATACATATTACTGAGGGTATTGTCCATGTTTTACAATGTGTCCCAATGCAGATCCTGTGTGAGAAGGGAGTCAGTCCAACTCCTATTAAGGAAACTTTGTATATATTGGCGAATAATATATAAATAAATTAGCAGTGATTGGTTAAATGTTGGGACGATCAACCTTATTAACACTTGAATATTTCATGAAATTTTGAAAACATTGGGTTACTCATAAGGTTTTAAATTTCTTTATATTGTTACTTTATATTGTTCACTTTATTCTATTTCAATGTCATATCAAACTAGTATTATATGACAAATGACAAAATTTAGCAAATTTACATTCCTGCTATTTTTTTTAATCTCAATTACTTTTCATCTTGGTAAAATACATGATTGAAATAATGAGAGCGCCTCCCTGGTGGCTCAGGTTGTTGAGCACAGTGCTGTGAAGCTGTCCACAGCCTCTGCAGTGCCCATTCAATCCCCGCCGTCCTCGGAGCAACCCACATGGCGCAGCAGACCTCTCCTGTCTTGCCCGCTGCTCCCCTCAGCAGTGTCTTCAGTCCCTTTGCCTGTCCTGTTCCCCACTCTATCTCTGTTGAATTCTCTCACCCTCCGGCACATCTGGCATGTACCTCAGTTTTTGTATAAATAAAATAAATCTTTAAGAAAAGATACAGTTAATGAGAAAATTTGTGATCCCCACTTATTACATTATCTAAATATATTTTTATATTTTTCCAAATCTCACAATATTAGCAAATTTAATAGAATTTCCATTTAATTATTTCTCCTCATTTCAATTAAATACCTTAATCTCAGTGTACTCTTAGGAAAACAGTGTACAAACTACTGTTGTCAAGAAAATACATTTAACAATAGTATATACCTGTGTGAACATCCAATTTGTCAACAGGCCTAACTAAAAGCAAACCATTATTAGTATGATCATTTTGTTTTAGAAACATCTTACCTGCTGTTGAACTTCTCTTATTAGCAATTGTAAATTGTTAAAAGTTGTGTAGGAGGACTATGCTTATTATGAACTAACACTTAAGGAAATCTAAACCGCTTGCAGACATCTTTTAACAAGAGTAGAACAAAACCTTTTAGGAGGTATAGAGAAGGTAATGATAGACGCATTACTTCATACAAGGAAATAATACTTTAGAGATGACTCTCTTTGAATAGCTTTTAGTTTTAAATGATGTACTCTATCTCTCTAAAGCTTGCATATTTGCATATTTGCTATTACTAACCCCAATATCTTACTTAATATAACACGGATATGGTAACATCCAAGTGGCAGAATCTAGGTTTGTAAGTAGCATGGTTTCAAATACTGTGCTTTGAACAACTAGGCTAAACTGAAAAGTAATTTTAAACACTAATTGATATATTTATTGGTTTTTCTGTAAGATACTCTGATTTATAAGAAAAAGATACTAGTGTGGATGTCCAAGGCTTTGAACTGGTATATTTTGCTGGAGTGACTGGGCATCAGCAGCTATTTTTGCTGTTGTTCTTGTTTTGGTTTTTTAAAGATTTATTTATTTATGTACACAAGAGCTGGGGTACAGGACAGAGGCATGGGGATTGAGAGGATTCATCAGAGACAAAGCTGGGAACAGAACAGGCAGACTGACTGAAACACACTGCTAGGGGAGCAGTGAGCAAGACCGGAGAGGTCTGCCAAGCCAAGTGGGCAACTCCCTGGCCAGCCAGGAATCGAACAAATGCCGCGGTGGCTGCAGACAGCTTCATAGGCTGCTTCTCAACCCGCTGTGCCACTAGGGAGGCCTCAGCAGCTATTTTTGTCTAAAGCTTAGTTAAGGCAAGCCAATGATAATGGAGTAATACTTAGCCTTCCTTCCAACTGCCACCATAGCTAGTCATGAGCTCAATACTTAGGTGAGTTAGGACAATGGCTAATTTAAATCAACTGGTCAAATCATTTTGATCAATTAGTTGTTTAATGTTTCCTTCATGATGAATGCTCTCTGGACAGAATTAAAATACGCTAAAAGCTTTTTATGGTTTTTAGCTGCATTTATAGGTCAACCCCTGTGCCATTTTCCCAATTCTTATCTATAAATTTTCAATCTTTCCCATTTCAGGACTCTAATTAACAAGACGAGTCAATCATCATTACAATATGTGTTCACATATTGTTCTAATCTCTGACCACTTCTCTTTCCAGACAAAGTGAACACTCAGGGGCACTGCCTGTACCTCAATTATTAGTGATTTTTTTTTCCTGCCTTCTCTTTCAAGAGTGTCTAATAGCAGGGTTGCAATGAAGCATCAGGATCCAGTAACAGTACTATGGAGTGTGCCACTCAGATTCCCCTTCAGCTCTGAAGTACCCATGTTTCTGCCATAAGTATTCACTGTAAACAGCTCCCAAGTGAGCCCTTCCTAAGCAATTGCTCTTATTGAAAGGACATTCCCTTATCATTGATTATACCCCTTGTCCAGAACCAGCATGTATACTTAGACTGGCTGATGCAGGCTTATGAAATCCACACTCAATATTGGACAATGCCGAAAGACAAAATTTAATTATTTAAAAAAATTGCTCTTAATTTTTTTTCCATAATGACCTGTTTTTTTTCTGTATAAGCTCTGCACATCTCTTGTTAATTTGATTTTATTTTTTAAATTACTATAATGTTTTAAAAATCATTTAAATTCTTCATTGGATATGTCTACCTGTACATATGTATGTATTATGATATAGATATTGTTTCTGAAGTCATGCAAAATCACTCACTAGTGCTCTCAGCTAATGCCTTTCCACTCTTATTTGGAAAGAGTTTTATCATCTCCAGAAGTTTACAGCCTCTAGTTTCTCTGTTCTGCTTTTCACCTATCATGGGTGTTTATTTTCTTTGTATTCCTCAGCCAAAATCTTATAGAGGAGCACCTCGTGAACTTCCCCGCACTCCCTCTCTCTTTCTCAGTGGAGCCCTCTTCTTCAGCAGTCCCTACTAAGGACAGTCATCTTGGCTGCTTGAACACTGATTTCTGCTTCTTCAGCTCCAGAGAGCCACCAGGTCCAGTTTGTACTTGTTACCCACAGTTAGTAGATTGTTTCCAGGAATAGAACCACAAGGTTATTGTGGGCTGATATTATATTGTAGGTTTCTTTTGGAACCCATCTTATCTTTCATGTAAGACTTGAAAATAGGTGCCTCATGCATCTTATGATGTATATAGTTTTATTATTGTTTGTAACTTCAAGTGAACTTTGGAACTACATGTGCTATCATAATCAGAAGCTAAGTTCTTTTTTTATTTATTTTTATTTTTTTAGATTTATTTATTTATTTATTTATTTATTTATTTATTTATTTATTTATTTATTTATAAAAGCATTGGGTACAGTCAGAAGCAGGGGCGAGTGAGAGAATTCACCAGAGCCCAAGTGGGGAGCAAAACAGGCAGACTGACAAAGTAGACTGCTGAGGGGAGCAGCAGACATGGCAGGAGAGGTCTGTGTGCCATGTGGGACCCTCGCCAGTTGGCTGGGGATTGAACTGGTGCTGCAGAGGCTATGGGCAACTTTGTAGCCCAGCGCTCAACCGCTGTGCCACCGGGGAGGCCCCAGAAGATAAGTTCTTTATTCTGATACTATATGTCATCTTGGGTGCATCTTCTGAGATTCCCATTACATATGTTATAGGCTATTTGATATAACCACACAAGACATTGAGTATCTATTCATTTTTGCGCAAATTTTCTTCTGTGGTTCTGTTTGGACAGTTTAAGCTCACTAGAATTTTCATCTCACATGTCCAATTGGCTCTTAAACTGTTCCAATTTTACTTTTCCACTCATATGTGATATTTTAGGCTCAATGGTTTGTTTTTATTTCTAGTTCTTTACTGTGATTACCTATCTTCTTTCTTATTATATTGATGTTTATCTTAAATCTTTGTTCATCTGTTGTATATAATGACTGTTTTAATTTATGTTTTTGCTATTCCCAATATGTCTGTCATTCTGTTAATAAAACTGACAACTTTTCACCTACTTATTGGCCATAGGTTTCTATTGTCTACACATATTACACATATTAAGTTTTTTGTTTCCTTTTGTTTTGTATGTAGAAAATGCTGGGCACTATTCTACTGAGCATTCATTTTTGTTTTCTTTCTTTGAATAGAATTAAATTTTATTCTGATGTGCAGTTCATTTACATTTGGATCTGTTTGATCCTTTTAAGCCTCTAAGCCTTCCTTAATCTATCAGGATTGTTGTGAATCTAGCAATTTGAGAGGCCCTCAAATTTAAGACCTAGAAAATGGTATTTCTGCATCTCAAATGGCTGGAGAGTTTAGTAAGATATCTTTATTATGGTTGGGCAGAACAACACTGTCTCTCAGCCCTATTTAACATTTAATTGTCCAATTTTCTGTCCTGGTAACAACATCTTGGAAATCATTCTCTGCCTATGTTCTTGATTTGTTCATTTACAGTTGTATATGGATAATGATTTAAGGGGAGCTCATAAAGATTTCTGAAGTGCATTCTATTTAAAACTCCTTTTATTTTGGTACCCTGGTCAGAAATCTCAGCTCTGTCAGGAACTGAGAAGTACATTTCTTTATACTTTAGCTCAGCAAGATCACTGTGCAGTTTGGGCTCATTTCCTTTAGATGAAGGCAAAAGGAATCTATAATCAAACAGTTTGGATTTTCCTGGGGCTCATCTTGTGATTGTCCATTCTACCAATAACCTTTTCTTACAATTTCTATTGTACAACACCTGAAAGTACTTTATTCAGTTGTTTATAGTAGAAGACTACATTTTGTTACCAGTTACTCTACTATTTATAGAAACAAAAAATACTATTTGTTTTTTAATAAAGATAGCACTCATTCAATGTGTAGAGTGTTAAAAAGAGGGAAAGTGTTTGCTTACATAAATGCAGAACTTTTGGAGCTTATTGATTTGCACTATGATTTGTTTTTATCACTAGAATTATATTTTTGGACAAAATAGAATGTAATGAAACTACAATAACATTCAAATTTATTTCAATGAATGCAGATTATTAGAAAAATAAAATACCTACAGTCATCTTAGACTACTTCAGAGATTATAAGCAAAAATACAACTTTATAGATTTCACAGTTCTTGATATTTAATTCTTTTTTTTTTCTGAAATAATTCTTAAAAGTGTTGCTGTGTTCTTAGAAAAATGAGTTCATATAATTTTATTGATTATCTGAGAAACAAAAACTAATATCATACATTTTTATACAGTTTGAAAACTTTCCCCATATTTTTTGAGTTGAAAATGACAATATTCCTTTGAAAAGGGTAATGTGGGTGTTTTAACCCCTGTTGCATTGGGAAAAAAACAAAGGTAAAATAGAAGTTACTTATTTCTAGTTTCAGTTTAAAAAAATCTATGGCCACATAGATTTTAAATTAATTCTTTCTGTACTACAATTTTGTCTTCTAGAGTTTTATAGAACTCCTGTATACTACATTTTTAATATGACAAGGAAGTATGGTAATAAATTTAATATTACTATTCTTTTTAAAATACCCTTAACATCTGAAGTCTCAATTTTGATAATAAAATATTTTCAGTCTTATTGCTAGCAATCTTAGACTTATCACTTGAAATATTATTTGACAAGATGTGAAAATATCTTCTCCCTTTTCCAAGGAAAGAATAATAAAAGCTTTTTATTTGTTTGTCTACTTTTGGTCTGCAAGTTATTATATCTATTTTTTGAGTTTTATAAATAACTATTTTGTAATAGTACAATGCATATGGGCTCCAACAATGACTTAAAATTTATATTAAATGTTTATTATTTTGACAAATTTGCTGTCATTGAAGTGACAGATTGTTATTCTAAGTTTATAGAAGCCATTGACAGGAAAAGAGTAATGCATATTTTCTTGAATTTATTGTGCAAAATAGAATAAAGAATATTTTAGTTGTCAATGTCCATCGCGCATTTTTTTGATGCACAATAAATACATGTTGGTCAAATGATCATTTTGATGTAGGAGTAATGAGTAGACATCTAAAATAGGACCATTTCAATAAAGTAATTACATCCAAGATAGTGTAAGACTCCTCTGAATCATCGTGAAGCTTCTCTATAAATAGTCATCAAGATTTCCTGTTATTTATGTTATTTTCTAAACAGTTTCTCATTTTTTTAGAATTGTTTTCCAATGACAAATACATACAATTAATTGAATTTTAGACTATAGCCAAAATGGGTGTATTTCAACATTGTAGTATGGTGTCAAAATTTGCTAGAAATCTGTGGGAAGAAAACACATGGTACACATTGAAATGTGTAGTCAAAGATCATTCAATTTGATTTTTAAAGGATTAAGTGACTAGGAAAAGTAAAAGGCTGAAACAGCTGAGAGATCACAAGTATTGCAGGCCTCCCTGGTGGCGCAGGTGGTTGAGCACAGCGCTGTGGTTATCTGCAGCCTCCATGGTGCAGGTTCTATCCCAGCAGGCCGGGGAGATACCCACATGGCGTAATAGACTTCTCCTGTCTCACCCACTGCTCCCCTCAGCAGTGTATTTCAGTCAGTCTGCCTGTTCTGTTTCCCACTCTGTCTCTGATGAATCCTCTTACCCTCCCGCACATCTGGCCTATACACCATTTCTTGTATGTATGAATAAATAAATCTTTAAAAAAAAAGAATAAGTATTGATGCAAAAGAATAATGACTTAAAGTTAGAATATATATACAGACTCTAATTTTATAAGTATCAACTTTTTTCTTAATGACTTCATTATTCAACAATCTGTACTAAATATTCAAGGACTTACATAAAACCTATGACTATATAGGAAGAAATGTGGGAAGTTGCTCACATCATGAAACAATATGAAGAGGAAGTATTACTGAGGATAGTGTTAATGTGTCTAATGTAATAAATGGAGAAAGATATTCAGGATCCATGGAAGGATCAGAGTAAAGAGAGACTGTTCTAAACAAACACTTTTTTTGTTCAGGAAAAAAACAACTTGAACTACTTCTTAAAGGGCATATATAGAAATAATTCATAGTATGGTAAAATGGGAAATATCAGAAGGAAGATGAAGTATGTGAACAAAATCACAGAAGCTAATAACTATGGAATAAATTTTTGAAAACTGAAAGTACTTTAGATTCATTGGAATTAGCTATTTGAAAATTTATACTTCCAGTAAGTTAAGAGAAATAAAACCCTGTTCCCTGGAGGACATGAAACACTAGGGTTAGGATTTGGGATGCAATTTGATTGTTACAAAGAACACTAAATTTCCAAATTACTATGTAAACTACTATGCCTAGTGTAATTACTGTGGCCCTTATTGTTTGTTTTGAAAAGCAATTTAACTCTAGGAAAATATTGTGCAAAATAGTACGAGGGTATTCTAGAATATAAATTGAAATGCTGAAATTTGGTGCTAACAGCTTGATTCAAAAGAAGAGTGAAAAGAATTGTAGAATTGTGAAAATTGAAACAGTCAAATTTAAGAGATGATAGGAAGAACTAAAAATAATTTGAATGTTCTTCTAATATGCAATAAGGTTAGAATTTTAAAAGAAATTGGAAAGTTTGGAATAATAGGTTGGGATAGAAAAAGAGAAATTTGGGGCTTCCTGGTGGCGTAAGGGGTTAAGCAACACACTATGAGGCAATCCACAGCCTCTGCAGCACGAGTTCAATACCCAGGCGGCCAGAGAGAAACCCACATGGTGAAGGAGATCTCTCTTGTCTTGCCCACTGCTCCCCTCAGCAGTATATCTCAGTCAATCTGCCTGTTCTGTTCTCCACTCTGTCTCTGGTGAATCCTCTCACCCCCAACACCTCTGGCCTGTGCCCCTGCTCTTGTACATATAAATAAATATATTTTTTTTTAAAGGAAGATAAATTTGGTTTGGAGAGTTTAAATTTGAGTTTCTGGCAACATATCTGGGCAAAGAGTCCATGAGTTACCTTGCAATATATTTCTGAATGTTAAACATGAAAGTAGGAGAATGATTAGAATAATTACTAGGGTGTGGAGTGAAATTGAGGAGAAATAGTTTAGACTTCATGTTCTCTGGGAGTATTACACATACACCTCCATGAGAAGAAGGAGCACTGTTTTTCCCACCCTCACTTATATACAGCTGCCTTTGACTTCAAAAATGCTATGAACAATACTTTTTGAGTGCAGGAGCTACTAGGAACCAGGGACAGAGTTGATTGACCAAGTGGATCTATGTCATGGAAGGCAGGCAAACAGACTTGACTCTTGCTTGTGAGGCCCAACTCGCACCCTGCTGGGAAGGAAACTTGGAAGAAACATGTGGGGACAGACATGTAGGGAGGCTGCCCTTGGCAACTGTTATCTTCTTTTCTCTTTCAGCACACCTATTACAAGTCCTTCACATTGAAAGTCTGCTTCCTTAACCTTTGTGTGGCAGATGGATGGGCCACTTTCAGATCAAATATCCCTTAACAGCTTGGGGTTTCTGGGTACCTCTTAGTCACATGGTAACAGAAATGTTGTTAAAATGACCTGGGTCAGCTGAGATTTGCACCCCCAAGACACTTAGGGCAGGCTCTTACCTGGAGGCAGTCTTTCCAGCTTTGCCCCCCAGGATAAGTGGTCTAACTATGCCCCCCTGATCTCCAGACATGAGACTAGTCTGATGCCCACATGGTGTCTTCATCTGAATTTTCCCCTCACCTCTTGAGTTAGGGGCTGCTGCAATAGGAGCAGAGCTGAGTGGCCATTTTGGAAGCTTTATTAGGAATATAACACATGGGCTGACTCCTTTCGTCACCTGAACTGCTTCAAAAAGCAGGCATCCAACGCACTGATCAGATGATGTGGCTTTACCCTTCATCACGGTGGATAGAGAAACCCCTGACTTCAGCAACCCTTCTGCATCCTGCTTGACTTGGTAAGACTTTGACATGGGATGCTGTAGGCCCCAGCTTCAGATGTGGGAACTTTTTTTTTAAAGATTTATTTATTTTATGCATACAAGAACTGGGGTGCAGGCCAAAGGGGTGGGGGTGAGAGGATTCACTAGAGACAGAGTGGGAAACAGAATAGTTGGATTGACTGAAATGTACTGTTGAGGGGAGTAGCGGGGCAACAGGAGAGGTCTGCTGCACTATGTGGGTCACCTTCCTGGCTGGGGATCAAACTCTTGCTGCAGTGGCTGCCAATAGCTTCATAGTGCTGCATCTTAACCCCTTGTGCCACCAGGGAGGCCAGATGTGGGAACTTTTATTGCACCCAGTTGACTCCTATAACAGTAGCTCCACTTTGCAGCATCTTGGTAAGTGGACATTCTCCCTCTCCTGCTCTTCTGCTTGTTCTCACTCCCCATCAACCCTGATGGTTAGAATATATATATATATATATTTTTTATTCTGCACCAAAAACCCTTTTGTTTGATATGTGGTGCTAGATGTCCAGATCCAGAACTGGTGAGAGAGGTTCTGAGTGGATGATTGTTTTGAGACCCTTTGTCTGGGAAGTGTTATAGACTCTATGTGGACTACATAGCCAGAAATACTGAAATCAGAGGCCCTAGGATATGTTTCAGGGATAAGATTAACCATTTGGGAACTGGAAAAGTGCTTGCAAAAGCTAATGAGACTTGAATCCCTCCCTGCAAAAAGTCAGAGAACCAAATATAAAGAGTTTATTTAATTTTAGGGAATATATCAATAATATATAAACAATGAAGATCCATTTTTATTGAGTTTTTGTGAATATTGAAAAATATGTCTTTAATATTTTTCACTGACATCCTTAAAGGAAAAATTCTATGTAACATGCTTCTCGTTAAAGGTGTTATTAAAAAAAAATGGGTCATTTAGTTATTTATGTTGTTATAAGGGAGGTTCTTGACCTCATCATATCCACACACCTTTAATATTTTTGAATGTCTCCATGCCATCTCCTTTATTTTCTATCATTTACCATATAAATTATTTTTCTTAGACCTCCCTTGGTTTGGAGGCTTTATTAGTGGAAACAGGAATTCTATGACTATTACTTTCTAATTTTGAATGTCAATAATAGTCTCATAATTTTTTTTTAAAGATTTTTTTTTTGTTTATACATACAAGAAACTGGTACAGGCCAGATGTGCAGGAGGGTGAGAGGATTCACCAGAGACAGAGTGGGGAACAGATCAGGAAGACTGACTGAAATACACTGCTGAGGGGAGCAGCAAGTGAGACAGGAGAGGTCTGCTGCTCCATGTGGGTATCTCCCTGGCTGGCATGTATCAAACCCACCCTGCAGAGGCTGTGAACAGCTTCACAACACTGCATTCAACCACCTGTGCCACCAGGGAGGCCCTCATATTTTTTTTTTAAAGTGTTCTTTTCAGTGGATCAGGTGCCCTTCCATGGACAGAATGAAAGCTGGCATGTTTTCCTTTGTTGTGTAGGGAAACTGGTTCTATACTACCTTTAACTCTAGATTTAAAGAAGATGATGTATGGGCTATCTTATGCTTTGAGAATCAGAAAAACTGGTTAAAATCTCATTTTCTAACACATTAATTCCAATGAATTCTTTATGCTGGTCAAGCAAGTTTTAGATGCTGAAATTGGACTCCAAATTTTACTGAATCTTTTCATTGATGGTTAACTTCAGACTAATGTTTCAAATCTGCATAAAGTGTAAATTATTTTTCTACATAGTAAATCATTCCACCATGAGTTAGTAAGCATGAATCTACTCCCAGAATGGAACCCCCAATGAAATAAATATAATTTTGAGTTCCCTGCATTATGGAATGAAAATCATATAGTCTCTCTTGAGATTATATCTGAAACACCTAAATTTTTTTTTCCTTCTTCCTCATTTCCCTCTGCACTTTGTACTGTATATTAGCCCATTAATTGGTTGCAAGCCAAGAGTTCTTTAGGATCAGAAAAATAATGAAAGTGGTTTAAAAAAAAGTTCATGGGGCCTCCCCTGGTGGCGCAGGTGGATGAGTGCAGTGCTGTGAAGCACCACAGCCTCTGCAGTGTTGATTTGATCCCGGCTGGCAGGCGTGGGTCCCACGTGGCGTGGCAGACCTGTCCTGTCTTGCCCGCTGCTCCCCTCAGCAGTGTATTTCAGTCAGTCTGCCTGATCTGTTCCCCACTCTGTCTCTGGTGAATCCTCTCCCCCTTCCGCAAATCTGGCCTGTACCCCGGTTCTTGTGTAAATAAGTAAATAAAAAATCTTTAAAAAAAATAAAGTTCATGTATCATAACATAGTAGTCATCATTCATTCCCTTTGGTAATAAGACATGATCTGATAGGTATCTTTCTTCATAAGGCCACATCAGCCATACGTGACAATAAACCTAACAATGAAAGTAATCAACAGGAAAATTATTTTGAAGCAATCAAGCAAATACAAATTTTACTCATTTTCATGTGAAAAATTTAAAAATTAAACAAAAATAAAAACCAGTAATGATGTAGTGCAGTGACTCAAACAGAAAACAACTATTTTGAAAGCTTAAAAAGCATGGAAATGGTACATTAACAAAATGACTAACCCGTCATATTTTTCTTTGCAGTAAAGGGAAAATATCATTAAAGAAAAATACTTTAAAATTTTTTCAATGACACTCAATTTCAATCTAAAAATATATAGAGGCCAACAAATATTCTTTCTCTACATTTTTATGGAACAGTGTTTTTTTTAAGATTTATTTATTTTTATACAAGAATCAGGGTATAGGCCAGATGTGCGGGAGGGTGAGAGGATTCACCTCTCACAGAGCAGGTAATAGAATAGGCAGACTGACAAAATACACTGCTGAGGGGGGCGAGACAGAAGAGGTCTGCTTCCCCGATTCTCCCTGGCAGGCCAGCCGGCGGGGATCAAATCCGTGCTGCAGAGGCTGCGGACAGCTTCCCAGTGCGGCACTCAACCGCCTGCCCACCAGGGAGGCCCTTTTATAGAACAGTTTTTAACTAATAAAAATTTTGTTTAGAGAATCTTGTTTATAGATCTAGTGATTTCATTATAGATATAAATAAAGATTTTCAAATGATGTATAAAATTAAGAAAATCAATTTAAAATCATAGATGATTTGGAATTAATTTTACTCTTCTTTGTGTTAGACAGCTATGATACAATGAATTACAGAAATTCAACTTAAAATTGATTAAAACAGGGTGATACACATCATAGAGCAGTATCTTCTCTGGTAGTTTTATATATATAGTTTTCTTTTTCCGAATGTTCCCACTAGGAAAATGAGTGTTGTTAGGACAACTGGATTATACATTTAGTCCAATTACTGCTTAATATATCAGTATAAAACTTTTTACTAGTTTCCATGGTTTTAAACCATGGCCTTTTTGCCTATCCCTCGTTCCTCAAAATATTCCATACATCTATTTCTAAAGAATGTATTTCTGGATTTCAAATAGATATTTTTATATATTAAAACCAGTTGTATATTTGGATTTATCAAAATACATAAATAAAAATTAAACATTTGGCAGCATAAGGTTTTTTCTAGATATTTTCTAAAGACATTTCTAAAATATTGTATAATATTTGTGTAAAATGCAGATCAAAATTTTGGGAAAAAGTAGTTATATTAAAATAACTTATCAATATATTTAACCTAAATAGTTGATAATCAGATGATAATCAGATGATTAGGACATTTGCACAAAAAGATAACAGAGAAATTATAGTGTACACTGCAACCTAACTTCTTTCCAAGTATGTACTTTAAGGTTACTAAAACTGGGAAATAAGGACTTTAGCATATCAAAATAAAACCAGTTTATTGGAAAATAATATAAAATACATGATTTTTAAGGACTTTTTTAATTTAAGAAAATGTTATGCAATGAAATATTATTATTATTTTTTTTTTTCATAGAAGAACTGGGGTATAGGCCAGAGGTGTGGGGTATGAGAGGATTCAACAGAGACAGAGTAGGGAGCAGAACAGGTGGACTGACTGAACTGCACTGCTAAGTGGAGCAGCAGGCAAGACAGAAGAGTTCTGCTATACCCTATGTAGGTAAGCTCCCTGGCTGGGGATTGAACTCAGGAAATAGTGGTGATAGCATTGAGGAAAAATAGTATTAAGCTGAAAGTATTGCAGTTAACATCCAACTATGCTACAGGGAAAATTATTTTGGTAAGTGGGCATTTTACTATTAAATATTTTATAGTTACAAAAGGTAATTATGTGTTCGAAAGTAAAAAAAAAAATAATGATGAAGTTAATTAGCTTTGTAGACTCCTTCCATTGTTTATTGTCTCTTCGATTGTTCATCAACCATATGCTTAGAAAATGCAAAATTTCTCTAAAATGATTATTTTTATTCATCATGTATTTTCCATCAGAAATATGAAACTAATGGGATTTTATATTTTATAATATAATTTTATGATTTGAGGCTGTTTTGTTTGTTCTCATTACATATTTTTATTTTACCATGAACACTCTTGTGTGCTATTAAACAATAAAATATAAGATATTATTTTAATTTATTCTTCAAAATCCATCATGTATTCAGAAATACAACACTCATCAAAAAACCAATGATGATCAAAATAACACATTAAAATTGTGTGTGTGTTTGTGTGTGTGTGTGTGTATCAGAAAGTGTTCTTATTCTGCATCCTTTGGGTAAATACCTAGGAGTGGAATTGCTGGATCATATGGAAGCTCTATCTTTAGTAGGTTGAGGAATCTCTACACAGCTTTCCATAGTGGTTGGACCAGTTTGCACTCCCACCAGAAATGCAGGAGTGTTCTTTTTTCTCCACATCTTCATCAACATTTCTTGTTGATAGTTTTTTTTTTTTTTTTAATATGTGCCATTCTCACTGGTGTAAGATGGTATCTCATTGCAGTTTTGATTTGCATTTCGCTGATTACAAGTGATGTTGAACATTTTTTCATATGCCTGTTGGCCATTCGCATTTCCTCTTTGGAGAAGTTTCTTTTTAGCTCTTCTGCCCATTTTTTGACTGAATTATTTTCTTTGTTTTTGTTGAGTCTCATCAGCAATTTGTAGATTTTTGTGATCAGTCCTTTATCATTAGTGTTGTGTGCAAAAATTTTCTCCCTTTCAGTGGTGTTTCTCTTTGTTTTGGTTATTGTCTCTTTTGCTGCTGTGCAGAAGATTTTTAATGTGGTGTAGTCCCAGCTGTTGATCTTTGCCTTCACTATCACTGCTTTAGGTGATGTGTCTGTAAAGATGTCTTTGAGGTGCATGTCATGCAGTGTTTTGCCTTTATTTTCTTCTATATATTTTATGGTTTCAGGTCTTATGTCTAGTTCTTTAATCCATTTTGTGTTGGTTTTTGTGCATGGTGTGAGGTAGTAGTCAAGTTTCATTCTTTTGCATGTAGCGACCCAGTTTTCCCAGCACCATTTACTGAACAAACTTTCTTTGCTTTAGTGCATATTATTTGTTCCTTTGTCAAAGATTAGTTGACCGTCAATCTGTGGGTTTATTTCTGGGTTTTCTATTTGGTTCCATTGGTCTGTGTGTCTGTTCTTGTTCCAATACCATGCAGTTTTGATTATTATGGCTTTGTAGTATAGTTTAAAATATGGGAGAGTGATGCCTCCGTTCCCTTGAAATATTAATTCCAAAGGGCACCTGCACTATGTTTATAGCAGCACTATTTACAATAGCTAAGCTTTGGAAACAACCTAAATGTCCAAAAATAGATGAACTGGATCAAGAAGATGGGGTACATATACACAATGGAATATTACTCAGCAATCAAAAAAGATAAACTCATGCAATTTGCAGCAACATGGATGGAGCTGGAAGGGATCATGCTCAGCAAAATAAGCCAGAAAGAAAAAGAAAAATACTGGATGGTCTCACTCATAGCAGGAATCTAGAAAACCTAAATAAGGGGCCAGGAAAAAGAATAACTATGAGAAAGAAAAAATCAAAATCAACAAGCAACTATAAACCAGAGACACACTAGGGGGCGGGGGGCGAGGAAAGGAGGAATTGGGTCAAAATAAGGGGGTTGCAATTGCATGGGGAATATAAAAATAAAAAAAAAATTGAAAAAAAGAATGAAAGTTACCAAACCCCCCCAAAAAAAGGAAAAAAAAAAAAGAAAGTGTTCTTATTCATGGAGAAAATTAATGAAATGATAGTTTTACAAATACAATATAAAATATTTGATAAACTAACCTAAGCTGTATTGGCATTATATGTAAAAAGTGATCATTAAGACATTCAAAGTGTTGCCTTGATTGACCATAAATCTACTTCAGTTAAGTCACCTTTACCAAAGCAAGTTTTAAAGTGCTCTTTTGTGGATTTGCCTTCACAATTTATCATATATTTGTCTAGCCTACTTACACTTGTTAAATCTGTGTCTGTGAATAAATTAGGTGAAATGACAAAATAAGATAATAAAAATAATAATAAATAATAATTAATTGTAAAATGGCATAATGTGTGTTCAAATATTGTGGATCTTCATATATTAACTCTAAATTTATGTCCTAAAAAGAATTCTAAAAGATATTAGAACAATAAAAGCATCATCAAAACAAATGTAACACCTAGGTATTAGAAAATAAAACAGTAATTCATCTACATGGGATGTGATATAGCATTATTTTCATGATGGAAATCAATAATATATGTCAATAGAATTTTCAGTGCCCTAAAATCTGAAACCATGATTCTTTTTACTCAAAAGATATTACAAATCTTGGTAACATTAGTTCTGCTTGGAGTAGAAAAGGACTTCTTTTTTGTTTTCCTCCAAATATAATCAAGTTAATTTATTATTGCACTAAGAATTCTGCCTGATATATAATAAAAATAATTGTTATCTTGCATTGCATGTAAAATAATTATTCAAGAAGCATCTATTAATTACTTACTACGTATCACATACTTCAAGTCTGACACATCCCCCCCACACCCAATATTTATTTTAAACCACTATGCAGTTGTGTTCTTTTCAATAGCAATTTTCAGGCAAGTAATAAAGTATCAAGGAATTGAAACAAGTTTCCAAATGTCAACATACTGTCCAAATTAGACAGAAACTAGACAAACATTTCCCATACTTATTTCTATTACTATTATACATATACCCGGGCCTTTCTGGTGGCCCAAGGGCTTAAGCACAGCACTATGAAGCTATCTGCACCCTCTGCAGCACAAGTTTGATCCAGGCCAGCCAGGGAGCTGTCTCTCCTGCTGCTCCCCTCAGCAGTGTATTTCAGTCACTCTGCATGTTCTGCTCTCCACTCTGTCTCTGGTGAATCCTCTCACTTCTCTGCACCTCTGACCTGTACCCCAGTTCTTGTATGCATAAATAAATCTTTAAAAAAAACAAGTAAATATATACCCAAGCAAGACAATTTTTGCATGTGCTTTTACTTGTGTGTTTAAACATACAATATGCAAGTCGTTTTCTGAGTTATTGGAATCTGTTCTTGTTAGAATAGATTTCATCCTGAAAAAAATTTTGGTAGGGTAATTTTACCCTTTCCTTTACTTTTGAAATTAAATACATTTAACTAGTCATCTTTATATTTTCACATAAATTTATCCATATACTATTTTGCTTTTGAAAATCTCTAACTAAAGAGTTAGTGTTATGACTTTACTAAAAATAGCAAGATTGGAATAGAGAATGATTTGTATGGGAATAATAGCTTAGGGAATATTTAAGAACTTTCCACTTGCAATTTTGTCTATACAAACTGAGCCCACAAAATTGACATATTATGACCTAACATAGCCTGACTGAATAGAAGCTAGGATTTCAAAGAGAGGAGAGAAAATAAAAGCACAGATTTTTCAGAATCTGATTAATAGGATCTTTCAGGAACTGTGACTATATCTTGAGGGTGTTTGATAGAGCAGGAAGAACATAAAAATTGAAAAGGGGAGTTTGTTAATATAGGAGCAACTTCCCTTGATGCAAAATTTAATACCTTGACAAGAATTCTGGGAGAAGATGCTACCATGTTATTAGCTTTTCTCTTTTAAGTTTTGGTGGAGTGATGACTCACAACATATAAAATAGAAATGCCAAGAATTCTGTGATAGTATAGGAAAAGAACACTGGCTTAGCCAGTTGGGGTTAATAAAGTAAATATACAACATAAGATTAGAAAATCCAATGGCCAAAACAATGTTCTACTGATAAAGGAATACTTCCTTTACTAAAGTGATAAGGAAATGCTAGTGTGTGTGGGATCCCTTTTGTAGACCAGGGCTAACAGCAGTTAAAAAGGTATTAAAGGTATTAGTTCCCTGAGAGGTTAGGTGTTAGCACTCAAATGTCAAAAGTCATGTGGGTACAATATTTTCAATAAGCTGTGACATCACAGTGGCAAGTGAAGGAACCCAACTTCAGAGACAAAAGACTGATAGATTGTATTTCTAGAAGGAAGATACATGGACATCAACAACAAAAATCTAACTTAATCTAAATAATGAAGCAAATTACCAGTGGATTATTCAGACAGAAAGGGAAAAAAATTCCCCCAAAGTCACTAGCCATAGTCAATTATTAGAGCATGATTTGGATGATGAACATTCCACCTATATCTACCAATTTTGCAACTTTGTCTTCTGCAATTCCCATTACAACAGTTCTATTCCTTCTTGGCAAGGTGGTGAACACCTTAATGATTCTTAATGGGTTGACTTGTGCTCACTTAGATTTTCATGTGCCTTTAGGAAAAATAGTCTAGATTTCTTATCTTAATTTGTTTTCAAAAGTTCCCTAGTGTTTATGTTTTGGACTTATCTCAAATCTAAGCCTCCTATGCTTGTACAAGCTGGTCATGGAAACAATTAGATTAACACTAGATCAGGCATGGACCACAAGAAAATTTCCATGGAGAGGTGGGAAAAATGGTCAAAAGATACAAGCTTGCAGCTATAAATAAACAAGTCATGGGGATATAATGCATAGCATGGTGACTACAGTTAATTACACTGTACTTCATATCTGAAAGTTACTAAGAGAGTAAATCTTAAAAGTTCTCACCTGGGGCGGTTGAGCGCAGCACTGTGAAGCTGTCCGCAGCCTCTGCAGTGCTGGTTCGATCCCCTCTGGCCTTGGAGCAACCCACATGGTGAGAAGACCTCTCCTGTTGCACCTGCTGCTCCCCTCAGCAGTATATTTTATCAGTCTGCCTGTTCTGTTCTCCGCTCTCTCTCCGGTGAATCCTCTCACCCTCCCATGCATCTGGTCTGTACCCCAGTTCTTGTACAAATAAATAAATCTTAAAAAAAAAAGTTCTCACCATAAGAAAAAATCTGGGGCCTCCCTGGTGGCACAGGGTTAAATTTTCAGTGTTATCAAGCTATACCAACCACTGTGGCATTAGTTTGATTCCTGGCCAGGGAGCTGGCACACATGGTGCAACGGACCTCTTCTGTCACACCCGCTGCTCCCCTCAGCAGTTTATTTCAATAGATCCACCTGTTCTGCTCCCCATTCTGTCTCTGGTGAATCCTCTCACCGCCCCCATCTCTGTCCTAGGCCTCAGTTCTTATATGCATAAATAAATAAATAAATAAATAAATAAATAAATAAATAAATCTTTTCTAAAAAAAAAAAAAAACATCTGTACTGATGTATGGTAAGAAATAGTACCTAGACTTATTGTGATCATTTTGCAATATGTCAAATCTGTATCTTATATACCTGTATATAATGCAATGCTATGTGTCTATAATATCTCAGTTAAAAAAAAAAAAGATATTTTTCAGCCCCCCCCATAACACAGCATGAACCATAGTCAAAGGGCCTACATTCTTTTATTTTTTTAAAGATTTATTTATTTATTTATACAAGCACTGGGTACAGTCGGAAGCGCGGGAGGGTGAGCGAATTCACCAGAGCCAAAGCAAGGAACAGAACAAAAGGGCCTGCATTCTTATTCAGAATATCAATGAAAACTCATGGAAAGTTATTAGTAGATACTAATAACTGTTACTCCCCACCAAAGACCAATAGCAATTTACTCAAGTAATTTATTGTTTTAAGCAGAATGGAAAATAAAATTCTTCAGAACATCCAGGCATTGGTGCCATTTGTGCTGTAGACCCTATAGACCTTTAATGTCTAACATTAGAAAGGTACCTGTAGTGGGAAAACGATGCAGAACTTAAGGAAAGACATAAATGTAAACCTCTAGGATTCTAAATTAAGGTCATGGAATCTTCAGGAGATATGATATACTATTCTGAAAACCACTCCTGTGCTCACTTTAATTGCTAAACTCATATGCCCACTTATTTGAACATTTTTTTCATTTTTATATTTCATTTCAACATTTTCATCCACTGTAATGAATTGTCCTTTTCTTCATATCACATACCTATACAAGTATCCATCTTAGTACTTGGTAGTAACATTTATCTAATTATTCAATACCAAAACAAGGGATTTTCCTAGATTCTTCATTTCTCATAATACCCTTGTCCACCCTGTCACCAAATAAGTTATTTCATCCATCCATGACCCAAAATCATTCTCCACCTAACACCAAGAATGAATCTTTTAAAACATAAATGAGATCCTCCTGAGCCCTAGCTTCAAATGCTTCAAAGATTTCTCATTGCATTTAGAATAAAATTTTTAATCCAGGCTTACAACTTCTTGTGTGATATGATTGTTTCTCCAACTTAACTCAGATATTCTGTTTTATTAGTTATAGATCACTAGTTTGTTGGAACAGGTCATAATTTTTGTAAACTCTCAGACTTTGTATGTGCTGGTTTCTTTTTTCCCATTGACTAGAATGACTCCTGAGAAAGGTCTTTAGTGGATATTAATACATTATTTTTAAAAGCCACCCAGCATCTTTCTGCATCTCAACCCCTTGTTTATTTCACATGTGATGCCTTGACTAGTCAACAGTTTTGTATTTGTTTGTTAACCTGTAACCAAGCACTTTCCACACTGGAGCATGCATTATTTAAAGGCAAAGAAGTTGTTATTCTTATTTACTGTGGGATTGTAGGTGTTTAGCACAGTTTTTAGCACATGGTAGTCTATCAGTAACTAAATGTGTATAATTTAATTAATCTAAACTGATACTCAAGGAGAATTTCACCATGTGCATGTGCCCATATCTGTGTTCTATATGCAGTCACACCAGTGTATGCAAGGAAACATGTTTGGTTTGCTTGTCACTCCAACTCCTATAAAATTCATACTACCCAAAACCATTTTGCTGAGAACATAACTTCTTCATCCTTCCATTATCCAGCCAAAGATGGTCACGAATAGGAATCAAACCCAAACCCAAACTGGGCTAAGTACAAACTTTACCTAAAATTGTAAAATTTGAAACCAGAAAGTTAAGCTATAAAGTAGAAACTTTAAAACTGATGTTCTCTATAATGTACGAAAAATGTGATATAACCAACACATATAGAAAAAATTATTACCTGAGCCAGTCAGTATTTAAAATCCAATATATATTTTGACCCTGCTTTTTCCCTGCCTTCTTGTTGATTTGTTCACTCTCCTATATTTATTTATCCAATAGACATCACCACTAACCTTAGCCCTATGTTATTTAGATTAGGATCCCTGACAGGTTTAACTGAAAGAGTCATAAATAATGGAAGATATTTTTAGAGCCTTCAATGCAACACAGCATGTATAGACATTGTGATTGCTTAAAGATTTAAATATAACTATTTATCTAGCACATCTCACAGGAATAGAGATAGACAAAGGAATGCCATTCACCTGGTGAGTCATGGTCAAATCTTACATAATTTTCTGAATGTCAGTACCAGATGATAGATCTCTTCCTGTTTAAATTTAATTTGTCCTTCACAACCAAAATTTCACACCATTCAAAGTTTCTGTATTTCCTCAGTATGCTCTCTCTGTTGAATTTTATTGATGGTTTCATGTAACATTCAACCCCCTTTGCAAATTTGATTTCAGTGTCCTGTTAAGTAAAATAAGAATCTTTTAGAAGGTGGTATACAAATATTTCACTATTTATAAACACCTTTGAGTATCTGAATATTGATAGATGGTAACATATTTTTGATATCTCCAGTGCTAGCCTCATTAAGATTATTGTCAGCAAGCTACATTGTATCCTATCAACTGGCAATATAATGTACAGTAACTTCTATGTCTAATTGTACACTGTTATTTAGAGCTCTATCATTGCTCTTATGACAATTGTTAAACAGAACAAGAATATGGCACGCAATCTAGTGTTTTACTAAGTCATTTCACAGTGCACATTTAGCTACAATAATAATTCACTTTATATGGTCTTAGTATATATTATGGAGGCCATTTCCCAGAATGACAATTTTGTTGGTATATAAAATAAAATTATGTTTTGTTTAAATTGTGATTCAATAAGAAATAAAGGATGGAGAGTCTAATTTGATTATCAACCATATTATTTGCATACATATCTTACGGGAAGCTAGTTATAAAATTGCACATTTATAATGAGGTTGTCTAAGTTATATGGTAACTGAGACATAAAATATGAAATTGTGATACATTCTTTGTTTATAAAAATCTTATTAAAATTTTAGGAAATATAATACATAGAGCTACAATATTAAACAGATGATTTATAGCATTTTGTAGTCTACTTTTTTTACTATTGTATTACTTTCCTAGAATAGATTTCTAGTCTATAAGAAAAAAGTTTATAATATTTGAGAAAAGTACTTCCCTGGTCTAATAATAAAGCATTATTTTCAAAATACATCCAGTGAAGTGTGACTCCTCATGTCTCCTTTGGTAAAATCTGTACTGGTTTCTGATGTTTAAGGGGTGCTACAGCCTCACCCTGAGCCAGAAGACTGTATATGTAATGTTCCTCTCCTAATCAATCATTGAATATTCCTGTGACTCCTCTACAACAAAAGCCCCAAACCAGATGACTTTACTAGTGAATTTTACCAAAATTTCAAAAAAATAATCAACAGTTATCTTTTTGAAACTATTCCTAAAATTTTAAAAGGAGGGGAAGTTTCCAAACACATTCTGTAAATACAGTATTACAAATACTGTAATACTTGTATTACAGTAAAGAAATATTTGTAAAGAAAGACATTACAAATAAAGACAACTATAGGCCAGTAGCTCTGAAGAATATAATACAAAAATCCTCAACAAATTCTTGGCAAATTATATCTAGCAAAGCATTAAAAGAGTCATACATTAAAATAATGAAATGTGATTTATTCCAGGGATGATTCAATATGTATCAATAAATGTTATATACTACATCAACAAAAGAGAAATAAAAATCATATTATTGTCTTTGTAGATGTAGAAAAAAGCATTTAACAAGAACATCCTTTCTTTCATGATAAAAAAAAAAAAACTCAACTAAATGTGCATATGGGAATATACCTCAGTATAATAAGGACCATATAAACACACTCAAAGTCAACATCATACTCAATAGTAAAAACCTGAATACTTTTCCTCTAATATCAGGAACAATATGAGGATGTCTATTCTTCCCACCAGTAATTATTAAGTTTTAGAAGTTACAACAAGAACAATTAGACAAGAAAGGATATAAAAGTTTTCCAAATTTGAAAGGAAGAAATAAAAACTATCACTATTTGTATATTTCATGATGACATAAACAGAAGATCACAAAGACTCCATTAATAAGCTATTAGAAATAATAAAATACAACAGCAGTCTACAAAATTAATATATAAAAATTGTCTGTGTTTCTAATATGCAAATAATGAGCTGGCAGAAAAAAAAATCAGGAAAACAATCCCATTTGCAATTGCATCGAAATGAATTAAATACCTAGAAATACTTTTTTTACAGATTTGTTTATTTATGCATACAAGAGCTGGGGGGTAGGACAAAGGTGTGGAAGGTGAGAGGACTCACCAGAGACAGAGTAAGGAGCAGAACAGGCAGATTGACTGAAATACACTGCTGAGGGAAGTAGCAGGTGAGGCTGGGGAGGTCTGCTGAGCCATGTGGATAGTTCCCTGTCTGGGGATTGAACTCATGCTGTGATGGCTGTGGAGAGCTTCATAATGCTGACACTTAACCACTTGAGCCACCAGGGAGACCCCTAGGGACAAATTTAACCAAAAAAGTAAAAAACAAGTATAGTAAAAAAACAGAAGACACAGTGTGATGGATAGGTATTGGCTTGGAAGAATAAACATTGTTAAAATGTCCATAATCCTTAAAGCAATATATACAGTCAAAGCAAAATCCAAATGACATTCTTTAGAAATGGAACAATAAACCATGAAATTTATTTTGAATAGCAAAATCACTGTCAGACAAGGACAAAAATGGAGGTGTCATGCTCCTGTCCTTAAGCTATACTACAAAGCATTTAATAGCTTGGTTTAGGAGTAAAAGAAGACACACAGATAAATTGAAGAGAGGTGAGAGCCTAGAAATAAAATCACACACAGATGGACAACAAATTTATGACAGAGTAGACAAGAGTTTACAGTGGAATAAAAAATGTCTCTTTAGGTCCTTCCTGGTGGCACAATGGGTTAATTAAGCACAGCACTATGAAGCTATCCGCAGCCACTGCAGCATGAGTTCAATCCCAGGCCAGAGAGCTACCCACATGGCGCAGAAGACCTCTCCTGACTCACTCACTGCTCCCCTCAGCAGTGTATTTCAGTTAATCTGCCTGTTCTGCTCCCCACTCTGTCTCTGGTGAATCATCTCAACCCCTGTACCTCTGGCCTGTACCCCGGTTCTTGCATGCATAAATAAATGGTTTTAAAAAATGTCTCTTTAATAAATGTATTTTGGAGGACTGTATTATTACATGCAAAAGAAAGAAACTACAACACTATCTATCATCATACACAACGTTAATTCAAAATGGATTAAAGACATGGATGCAAGTCTTGAAATCATAAAATACATAGAATAAAGCATACTCAATTCCCTCCTTGACATCAGTCTTAGAGAAACATTTGGAAACTCTACTCCAATGGTTTCAGAAACAAAAGTAAAAATAGAGAAATGAGACTATATCAACTAAAAAAGACCTCTTTTCAGTGGGTAAAACTTGCTTAAAAATGAAAAAAATGTCCTACTTAATGTGAGAAGATATTTGTATATCATATGTCCAACAAGGGTTACTATTCAAAATATACAAAGAACTCATAAAACTCAACAATAAAAAAAAAATTAAAAATGGGCAGAAGATCTAAATAAACACTTGTCCAAATAAGACATAGAGATAGCCTATAGGCACTTGAAAAGATGTTCATCATTTCTTATCAAAGAACTGCAAATCAACACAATAATGAAGTATCATCTTTAAGAATGCTTATTATCGGGCCTCCCTGGTGGCACAGGGGTTAAAGACAGCACTAGCAAGCTATAGCCAGCCACTGCAGCACAAGTTCAATCCCTGGCCAGCCAGGGAGAAACCGACATGGCACAGCAGACATCTCTGGACTTGCCTGCTGCTCCCCTCAGCAGTGTATTTCAGTAGAGCTGCCTGCTCTGCTCCCCACTCTCTCTGGCAAATCCCCTCACCCCCTGCATCTCTGGCTCACACCCCAGTCCTTCTATGCATACATAAATAAATCTTTTTAAAAAAAATTCATTTTTAAAAGGTGAATGCTACCACTTGCCATCAACACAGATGTGCCTAGAGAGAATTTTGCTCAATGAAATAAACCAAAGATAAACACAGTATAATTTCACTCATGTGTGATATATAGAGGAAACAAACTGATGAATTAAATAAAACAAAAGTAAAATTTTGTACTATAAGACTAATGAGTGGTTATGAGAAGGGTGAATAAACTGGGAAAGGGGATAAGGCATTGCAAAGAGAGATTTGCACTTTTGGTGGTGAACTTAATATGGTATGTACACAAGTTGATTTTCAACAATAAGCACCAGAAACCTTTTTTTTTTATTTATTTATACAAGAACTGGGGTACAGTCAGAGGCGCGGGAGGGTGAGAGAATTCACCAGAGACAGAGCGGGGAACAGAATAGGCAGACGGACCGAAGGCATTGCTGAGAGGAGCAGCAGGTGAGGCAGGTGAGGTCTGCCGCGCCACGTGGGTTTCTCCCTGGCCGGGAATCGAACCCACGCTGCAGAGGCTGCGGACAGCTTCACAGCACGGCGCTCAACCCACTGCGCCACCGGGGAGGCCCAACACCAGAAACCTTTTTAATGTTATAATGCAGTGTACTTTATTTAAAAATAAAATAAAATCCAATAATCCAATAAAAACACATCCAGGATTCAGAATTAATTATTATAAAGTTAATTTACTTGCAAATTAATCTAATTCCAATGTACTTCACCATGATTCAGAAACAGGAGTCAATGTGTGAAAAGGCATAATGTTGATGTTAACATGTAGGCTTATTTATTCCATTACTTTCTCCTGGATCTCAGTGTTTTCTTTCATAAAATGAGGTTAACTTAAACAATCTCGACTTCTCATTTTGTTGATATTTTATAAAACCAAAATGTGTAATCTCAGGAGATTGAAGTTATTGAGTAATTGAATTTAGCAGAACGTTTAGAATTTGGAGAGATATATCAGAAGATAAAAAGATTATTGTTAATATTTAGATTAATTGAAATTTATGAAATAAGTATATTCACATCTCTGTATACAGTTCAATCATTCGCCTTCGAGGAAACACCATTCCTTAGGAAGTTTACCAGAAACTACCAAAAGATTACCTGAGAAATTATGTAAAGCATTCATTTTCTATATCCTCCCTCATATTAAAGTCAGAAAATATTTGATATTTCAGATTTGTATGTTTACATCCAGTATTTAATTCCATAACCTTTCTTCCCATTTAAATGTAAACTGAGGGCCTCCCGGGTGGTGCAACAGTTGAGCGCTGGGTTGTGAAGCTGCCCGCAGCCTTTGCATCGCCGGTTCGATCCCCGGCTGATCCCAGGCTACCGGAGGAGGGTCCCACATGGCGCACAGACCTCTCCTGCCGCCCGCTGCTCCCCTCAGCAGTGTACTTCGGTCCTTCTGCCTGCTCTGCTCCCTGCTCTGGCTCTGCTGAATTCTCTCACCCTCCCGTGCTTCTGACTGTATCCAGTGCTTGTATAAATAAATAAAAAAATAAATCTTAAAAAAAAAATAAATGTAAACTGAGCATTACTATAGACAGATTCATTACATAAGAGGAAGGCAAGTGGGAAAATGAAAAACAAATGTTATCTTTCTTTCTTGCAACCTTTTCCCAGCAAAACATATAAACTCAAAAAAGTATTAAAAGGTGTGCAGAGAAGGTAAATTCAGAAGATAAAAGAGCATAATATCGGGCCTCCCCAGTGGCGCAGCAGTTGAGCGCTGGGTTCCAAAGCTGCCCGCAGCCTCTGCAGTGCCGGTTCGATGCCCGGCTGCTCCCCAGCCACCAGCGGAGGGTCCCGCATGGCGCGCAGACCTCTCCTGCCGCCCGCTGCTCCCCTCAGCAGTGTACTTCGGTCCTTCTGCCTGCTCTGCTCCCCGCTCTGGCTCTGGTGAATTATCTTACCCTTCCGCGCTTCTGACTGTACCCAGTGTTTGTATGAATAAGTAAATAAATCTTAAAAAAAAAAAAACACATAATATCTTGAAGAGAAAAAAATGATGAGTAAACTAAAATAATATTATCCTTGGTTGGGTGGAATTGGAAAATTGGAAGCATCATAAAGGTCCCTAACACAGAAGTAATAAGCTGTGGTTTTAGAATCATTGTGAAGGATTAATGGAAATGTTAGAAATTCCCATGTAGCACAGTTGGACATAGAGGTTGATAGGTGGTCTCGAAGAAGTCTCCTGTGTTCCAATCACAGCCCAGAAATAGCAGGTTATTTTTATACCAAAATGGGCCATGAAATCAGGGATAATGGACATTTTGGTCACCTCTGTTGACCTGTGAATAAAGCAGAGCTGTTACTTTCCCACATTCTAATTTGCTCAATTGTCTTAGGAGAGTAAAACAGAATAGATCTAGGAAGACTGGGGGCTTGAATTCAAAACTTTTATTGAATTATAGAATATATGTTACATTCTGGCACTTGTAAGGAACTAATCCACTAATACTCATTCTCATTGAATTAATTTTTAACATGGAATGAGAGAATGGAATAAGAATGAAAATAGGGTAACTTGCCCTTATTAGATAGGCAAGATTCAACAATTTCCAGATGATCTACATTTAGAAAAGACATATAAACTATGGGTGCCTTGGTGGTGGGTGTGTTATAGTATCTTATATCTGAAAAAAATGTGATAATTTACCTCTGAATCATATACAATATTGTAAACCAGTGTTAACTCAGTTAAAAAAAAAGTAAAATAAATCATCAAAGCAAAAATTACAAATTATCTGAAACTATGTGAACAAATCTCAAAAATATATTTAAAAGAGTTTGCACCCAATAACTTAACCCTAGACATATTTATATAAAGGAAATATTTAACATGGCCCTAGAGGTTTGTAGTTATTTGGGGAGTGGATTGGGGCATAAAAAGGAATTTTCTGTGTTCCACTGTATTTCTTTGCTTCATCTGAATGTTCATTAGGTGATTTTTTTTTTAATTGTGATAAACTAATCCAGCTGTTCAATAATGATCATATATATTTTTCTTATCAATTATGTTTTGATTAATATATGAAAAAGAAATATTGGGCCTCCCTGGTGGCACAAGGGGTTAAGCACAGCACTATGAAGCCATCCGCAGCCTGAGTTCGATCCACAACCGGCCAGGGAGCTACCCACATGGCGCAGCAGACCTCTCCTGTCTCACCCGCTGCTCCCCTCAGCAGTGTATTTCATTCGGTCTGCCTATTCTGTTCCCCACTCTGTCTCTGGTGACTCCTCTAACTCCCAACACCTCTGGCCTATACCCCAGTTCTTGTATGCATAAATAAATCTTTAAAAAAAAAATCTAGGGTTTAGTCTAAGAATATAAGAGTGTTACAATTTCAGGAAAACTTTATATGCTAATTATCTAACTATGATTTATAACAGAAACATCATAGAATTATAATGCTCTAATTAAAACTATGGCTTAAAAATAAATAGAAGTTGCATAAATAAGCTAGGAACACTACCAAAAGCTAACATCACTTTTCTTATTTTATCCATGGTGATTTTGTTCTATAACATCACTGCAAACACTGAATTAGTGCACACTGAACCACTGTTTTTAGAGTAAAACAGAGTTTGCAGTTTCTGAGACTCTGGTCATACATTTTCATCTACCAATCAACATATAGTTTGTTTTATATGTGTTTCTCTTTAAAGACACCTTATTTAACGCATATTGTTGATTCATTACCACTGACCTCACAGCAAACTGTACCTTAATCTCATAGCTAACAGTAACTCTAATCCTAACCTAACTCATGTCATAACAGAATTTATTGAACATTTATTGTCTTCATATGGCACATCACAAATTTCTTGCATGTAGGAACACTAGACAGCAATTTAGTACTGTGAATGGGAGCATCTTAAACAGCAAAGTTGCACAGAAAAAAAAAAAAGACAAAAAGGTATAAAATAAATCACAAAAAGATTCTTGTGAAAAGCTGATAGTTGAAACAGGAAAGCAGAGTAACTCCTTGCTAAATTTAATTTGGTATGCATTGAGTAACTCAAAATATTTCTTTCTGTACTTGTTCAATTATGATAGCGAAAGGACCTTGTGTATTGATTTTGGAGTCCAAGTAAATTTTAACAAGTAAGTTAATTCACAAATACAGAATTCATGAATAATGAAGATCAACTATAATTATTATGTTTAAACAAATATTCAAAATGTAATGCCAATACCACCTCAGGAGTAGAAATTGTTACCAAATTTTATTTATTTTTATTTATTTTTATTTTTTTAAGATTTATTTATTTATTTTATACAAGAACTGGGATACAGGTCAGAAGCATGGGAGGGTGAGAGAATTTACCAGAGCCAGAGTGGGGAGCAGCACAGGCAGATGGACCAAAGACACTGCTGAAGGGAGCAGTGGGTGAGGCAGGAGAGGTCTACTGTGCCATGTGGGGTTCTCCCTGGCCGGTGGGGAATCGAACTGGCACCTGAGAGACTGTGGACAGCTTTCCAGCACGGCGCTCAACTGCTGCGCCACTGGGGAGGCCCTGTTACCAATTTTGAAATGCTATATGTGTATAATTTAATAAATGATTTTTCAAAACACAATAACTTATTGGGATTTATTTAAGAGGATTACTGGAAAAATATTTTAGAGATTTAAAAATTCATTTGATTTGCAATTCCTATGCAAGACAAAGGACAGGGAATTTGGGAATGCAACCCAAATCATTTGAAAGAGTTAAGAGCTGAACCTGAAATATAAAATATTGTACCACTGTGATCATTTTCTTCTACATCATATCAAAGTTCTCTAGTTAAAAATACTTAATAATTGGGCCCTCCCTGGTGGCGCAAGAGTTTAAGACACAACCTCTGAAGTTCACCACAGCCACCACAGCACAAGTTCGATCCCCAGCCGGGGAGGTGAACCACATGATGCAGCAGACCTCTTCTGACTCACCTGCTGCTCCCCTCAGCAGTGTATTTCAGTCTCTCTGCCTGTTCTGTTCCCCACTTTGTGTCTGGTGAATCCTCTCACCCCACAAAACTCTGGCTTGTACCCCAGTTCTTGTATGTATAAATAAATAAATATTTTAAAAAATACTTAATAATTGAAAGCAACTATTTAGTTCATAAGACATTTTGGCTAGCACTTGTATTTTTAAGCTTGCATGGGATGCAATAATATTTAATTTATTAAATAATAAAATTTATTATATTTAATAAAGTAAGATGTAATTTACCACAGTAGTTTTAGAATATCATACAGAGTTATGTAAAATGATGGTTCTTAATTCTGTAATGTGATCCCTGAGATCTGAAATGAGAAAATTAGAATATAAGGTGAACTACAAAACTGTAAAACTTATGACCTCTTAAGCTTTAAATCTTTAGGTCATGGAGATGGTTTCTATATTTATGTACATTCTATGTATAGAACTTGTCATCATTAAGGATATTTCAGCAAAGTATGGAGATTTCCATGAAAGGAAGGCGGAGGAGGACTATGTGTTTCTTGGTGATGGGTGCGGTAACATCATCTGAAGCAGTGTGATCCAAGGCCTCTGAATTTTATATACAAAGTTTTGAACCAATGATGGTTCAATAAAACAAAGACATTAACTTAAAAAAAGAGAATATTTTGGCAATAAAGTAAAGAAAAATACAACCCAAATATGTTTAAAAAATTAAAGAATGTATGTCATATTAGAGATTTTATGATATAATTCCTTAACAGCATAAGTTAATTCAGTATTGAAAAGTATTAAAATCTCAGGAATTTATATTTTGTTTGTTGTAAACTTTGTGTGTGTTAGCATTGTCCTCAAGGCAGTTACCCTTATGATTACAAGATTCATCAACTCAGTGTTTTAAAAAATCTCCAAAGAATGTAGAAATTTTGTTTTCATATAGTTTTCTCTTAACATCTCCAGAGACTTTCTCTAATATTTTATTGTCTAGAATTGAATCAGTGGCCTGTACCAAATCAGTCACAGGCAAAGGGAATAAGAACACGTATTTCAGTCAATCTGCCTGTTCTGCTCCCACTCTGTCTCTGGTGGGTCCTCTCACCCCATGCACCTCTGACCTGCACCCCAATTCTTGTATGCATAAAATAAATAAATCTTAAAAAAAAAAAAAAAACTCAAAGAGCAGAGAGCTAAGTGCGGCTTCTTTAACACCCAGCAAAATCTGAATGAATTTTAAACTTCAATAAAGAAACAAGGAGAAAGTGGATACTTAGTAGGCAATAAATAATATTCACCACAAATCCTATCTAACACCTTTAGATAGGAGAGATGTGGTTTAGGGAGAGAAAAGGCATTTAAATTACATACACAATTTGTAAGCAAAAAAGAATCTGAGAAATATTTAAGATGTGCTTCAATATACTTTTGAAATGTATATTGTTTTTATAAGCTGTGCTTATTTATTTATATTTGAAGTGGTATAAACCTATATCTTTGAATCATATGCAGTGCTGTAAACCAATGTTAAATAAAAAAAAAGTTGCTTGTTTATTCACATGCATGTTTTATCAAATAACATTTTCTTATACTATACAAACTTTATTAAAAAACAATGACTTAGGGCATATTTCAAAGAGCAGCAAACAATATATATGTATACACACACATATATATATTTATGAAAAAATATTAGAAATTCCTAAAATATCATAGATGGTGAGTTGAAATACTTTGAAAGGGAACAAATGGAGGAATTAGTTTTGAAAATCATTTTTGATTAATGCATGACTAAAGAATAGAACACAATGAGTAGCTTCTATCAGATAGTAAAGAAGGACTTTAGTGTCGAAGTTAATGTGATATATACAGATGTTAACTTTTCATGATTTCCACCTGAACTTTGTATAATGTTTTCACACAAATAGTTTTAATTTAAAAATATTAAAGAATAGTTTAAAACAGCAATAATAAAATGATCAGGAAATAAGAAAGGACTAGAAAAAGCTATATAGTGGAAAATATAGGAAGCAGAAATAATCTGTAACCTTATTTAGAAATTTAGTTCTGTAAATTGGCATCGCACATTATGGTCAGTAAAAAAGTTAATTTAAGTGGAAAGTATGGGTGGAGTTCCAAATTTACAGTCTTGATCATCCATATTACATTTCCACTGCAATAGGCATCTAAACTTCATGGGACCAAAAGGATCTTTTTTTTTAATAATTTACTTAGATACATTTTACATTATTGTTCACTTTTGCATAATGTTTGCTTTCTCCTTTCAGGTGTAGTCTCCGTAAAATCCCCACCACCAATTCACCATAGTCCCTTATATTCTTCCCTCCCCTGTTTTGATCCCTCTCACTCCCTCTTCCCTGCAGAATGTCTCCGATTTATAGTTGATTGTTAATCTTGTTTTTATTTATTTATTTTTTTCCCGATCCCATTTTTGTTTCCCCTATATTCCTCCTCTAAGTGAAACCATCTGATATATTTCTGTGCCTCTCTGGTTTATTTCACTGAGCGTAATCCCTAGCTCCATCCATGTTGCTGCAAATGGCATGAGTTTATTAATTTATTTTTTTGATTGTTGAACAAAAAGGATCTCTTGATTCTCTTCAGTCTTGTCTCTCCCATTTCAACAAATGATAAAACTGTGTAGTTGATTTCTCAAAATGAAAATCATAGTCTTTTTTGATTTTTCCCTTTTCCTCAATTCTAATACTAATGAAACTGCAATGAAAAAGCAAACATTAACTTATTTTTCACTAAGTACTCTTCATTATTCATAAAAATAATTAAGTCCACTGACGAGATTTATATACACAAAAAATACCAATAAGAATTTTAAGTAATACAAGCAAAAAACAAAATAACTCAATGATATTTACATGTAGTTTTATATAGAACAATAAAATAAATGTAGCTAGAATTAAATATAGATTAAATATAGCAGATTACAACTAGAAATTATCTCCATATGATAGTTGGTGGGATATGCTGTTTATCACGTTCCCTTTCTAGACACTCAGGAAGACATTATTTCTCAGCTTAATTGCAGCAATAATGAGGCCATGTGACTAGGTTGGTTTCTAAAAAAAAAAAAGAATATGGGATAAGAGTGATGTAAAACACTTCCAATACTGGTCTTTCAAAAAACTTCCAATAACAGGGCCTCCCCAGTGGTGCAGGGGTTGAGCGCAGGGTTGCGAAGCTGCCCGCAGCCTCTGCAGTGCTGGTTCCATCCGCGGCTGCTCCCCAGCCACAGGAGGAGGGTCTCACATGGCGCGCAGACCTCTCCTGCCGCCCGCTGCTCCCCTCAGCAGTGTACTTCGGTCCTTCTGCCTGCTCTGCTCCCCGCTCTGGCTCTGGTGAATTCTCTCACCCTCCCGCGCTTCTGACTGTACCCAGTGCTTGTATAAATAAATAAAAATAAATCTTTAACAAAAAAAACTTCCAGTAATAAACTCAGAGGCCCCATGTTACTGATGGAAAAATTACAAGATAGATAAAAGCTATGTAACTTTTACCAAACTTTGGTTGAATGAGAAATGAATATTATATAAACATGTTGATTAATATTCCTTGGACATATGATACTGAAAAAATTGACTTCTTATTTCATATGATACTATATTGTAATCTGCAGCGAATAAACCCCACAACTTTGGTAGTATTTTTTCACTGTTCAATGAATATTTTTTATCTTTCATTTTTTTATCTTTATCTTTTTTATTGAGGTAACATTGGCTTACATTGTTTTTGTTATTTTAGAAGTATAAGAGTCCCCTTTCAGACATCGTCACTTCAGTACTTGAACCCCAGAGCACCCATAGTTCACCACCAGTATTTTTGGATCTAGCGTTCCATCTTCATGAGCATATTTAATTGAAATTATCCCTTTAAAGAATGTATCTCCACAGTGGTATTCTGGTTTAAAGCTTCAATATATGAAGCTGGGTGGGTAGGTAGGGAGAGAGACACAATTCAATCCTTTGGATGTAGTAATTTAGGGACTTTTATCTACAAACATCTAAAGGAAAGTTTTTAAAAAAAATGCACTGGAGCTTACTGTGGAACTCAGGCATTCAAGGATGTGGGGAGGGAGGGGAAAGGACATCAATAAAGTGGAGAGGGAGCACAATGGACTCTGGTGGTAGACTATGGTGAAAGAAGGGATACCAGGGATACATGTGCACAGAGCCAGAGCCTGGTGAGGACACAACAGGAAGGCAGCAATTTGCAAAAAAAGGAGAGAGGCCCTCAGGAGGAACCAATTCTGCCAAAACTTTGATCTTGAACTTCTAACCTCCAGAACCATGATAAAACAAATTTCTGTTATTAACCCTACCCAGTCTGTGAAATTTTGTTATGAAATTTTTAGAAAACAAAGCATGCAAAATTTACTTTGTTCATATATATATATATTTTTTCAATCCTATTTTTTTTGATTCATTTATATCTCTGTTATTTGAAACCCACATTTTATTTTTCACTACATATTCTTGGTATGGCCTTGTAAAGGGCAGGACTGACCACAGGGCAGGTTTTCGGATCCCATGCAGACCGGGTAAAGGAGGAGTCAGAGTCCTCAGAGGTTTTGCAGGTTTTTTATTGGGGTTCACCAGGCATATTGCAGGCAGGGGTGCTGGCTGAGGGGCTGGGAGGCTGGCAGGCCTCCCAGCCCCCAGCAAGTCTTTAATCTATCTGGGCTCTCTGGCGTTCGTTCTGCTGCTTCTCGGCTTCTGCTTCGGCTTCTGCTTCTGCTTCTACTGCTGCTCCTGGCGTCCCCATGACGCCGCCCTTAAAAGCACAGTCTTAACTCAGTTGAATCCCATCTACCTATGCCCACACCCCACTCCAGGTGCCCGCCATCAGGCATGCATTCAGGACAAGGATCCATCATCTATCCTGATGGCGGAAGGGCAGAAAAGCCTGATATTTTCTTTACCCTACAGGCCTTTAATTATAATTTTAGTAATCTACATTGCTGGGTTATTGTAGGGTAAGTTATTATCAGGCTTTTCTGCCCTCCCACCACCCTGCGGTCCTGATGGTGGGCACCTAGAGTAGGGTGTGGGCATGTGTAGATGAGATTCACCTGGGCTGATACTGGGCTTATAAAGGCAGCGTTTCAGGGACACCAGCAGAACAGCAAAACAAGCTTCCAGCAGAGTGAAATAGCAGAGTGAAAGAGAACCGCGAGAAGAGAGAGAAAAAGGCCACAAGAGAATGCCAGGGATCCCAAAGAGAGTGAAGACTTACTGGAGGTTGGGAGGCCTGCCAGCCTCCTGAGCTCCCACAACCCCGCACACCTGCCTGCTGTGTACCCAGTAATCCCCCAAAAAAGACTGCAAAAAGTTGCTGAGGGCTCCAGGATTCTCCTCCTTTACCCTGTCTGCTCGAATCAGAGATCCTGCTCAGTGGGCTTCCTGCTGCTACAGTTATATTCTGTACTTTGAGTATGGTAGTTTTTTTTTATGATCTTATGATCTTTGTGGGTGTTTAGGTAGTTACTCATTATAGGATACTAAAAATAAGGTTTTTTAAATATTTCAGTCCTTGCTATTGTTTTTGAACATAAGTATGCATATTTATTGAGTATATAATTAGGATGGAAAATAATCTGGTTCGTAGAGTATGTATACACTAGAGCATGTACAGGACTCAAGAGTTTTTGAAAGTAGCTAAGTCAATTAACACTCATCTTTAGTGTATGAAAGTTCAGGTTACTCCACTTGAGGCCATCAACGTTCAATACAAATTTTCATCTTAGCCATCCTTGTAGGTATTTAAAAACATCACATTTTTTGCCTTTCCATAATTCAAATGATTATTTCAAACAAGATTGTACACAAATCCTACATTTATTCAATGTTCAGAAATATACTTGGAAAACTTGTATCTGTGTGTATAGGTTTACATATCTCTATATGCTCACAAAATCAAAAAAAATATACATTTAATTTCAAAAGATGAATCTGCATACTATAAAAAAAAGCTCATTGTATTTCTTCCCAACTCCTTATATTTATTAAATGAGAATGGAAAGATCTTGAGATGAATGATTTTCAGGCAATTCTTTTTATTGACTCACAGGAATTTTTGAGAAGACAGGGACACACTGAATTGCAAAAATGACCTTTGATCAATGCAGTTTTGTTGACCTCAAATTTTGTTTGTATGTTTGTTTGTCTTAATATACATTGCACATCAACGATAGTGACCAGATTGCTTTATGTGTTTGAAAATAGCCTTTCTTGAGCTCTCATCAAAATCACTAATCTACCCTTGGAAGGTACACTTAAACTTTAAAATTCATGAGCCAATTCTTACTTCCCTTGAATTTCCCTTTCTTTGATCCTTTCACCATAATGATGTTTCACAAAGGCAAAAGAAAAACCAGTTTCCAAATTTTGACAAAAAATACTGAGTTTGAGACAGAAGTCTACAATGTTATTTCCCTCTTAATTGCAAATTCTTCATGGGTCTTTATAAAAATACGTTTTAATCATTACTTTGTTTTTAATTAACATATTTCAACTATTACAAAAATCTGAAATACGAAAGTTCTTAGTAAAGAAATTATATAATACATCCTCTATGGTCATGCATAAATTTACATAAAGATTTTAGATTTTTATGGTACTCCCCTGGTGGCGCAGCGGTTGAGCTCTGGGCTGTGAGGCTGCCCGCAGCCTCTCAGTGCTGGTTCAATCCCCGGCCGCTGGAGAAGGTCCCACATGGTGTGAGGGACCTCTGCTGCCACACCCGCTGCTCCCCTCAGCAGTGTATTTCGTCAGTCAGTCTGTTCTGTTCCCCGCTCTGGCTCTGGTGAGTTCTCTCACCCTCCCATGCTTCTTACTGTACCCAGTGCTTGTATAAATAAATAAATAAATCTTAAAAAAAAGATTTTAGATGTTTAATTTTATATTATGAGTAGAATTTTGTATTCTTCCAGAAATCATATGGCAGAATTTTTCAAACATGCTAACTTTAAACATTAGATTTGCACCAATCAAAGGCTTTAGACTTGGGAAAATTTCAACTAAGATTAGCAGTAAATAACAGACTGATAATTAAGTCAGTTAATTTGTAAGATATAACCTATCCACACTTCAGATGTTATGTTAGGGTTATTTATTCAATAAATGTATATTTGGTGCTTAGTGTGTCACTATTCTAGATTATTCATATACACCTGATACTTGACCTCAAATCCTACCTCTGTATGCCAGTTACTGCCCACCAATACAGTAGAGCATTATAAGTGTTTTAGAGAAATTCAAGACACCCTGAGTGCCTCTAGGATGGGCAACTGATATAGACTTCTACAAGAAAGCAAAACTGTAGATGATCCTAGAAAGATGAGGAGAGGAGAGATAAGGCATAAAAAGGAAGAAAGGCAGTTTGTTTTGGCAGAGAAAATGGTGAGGAAAAAGACAATAGTGCTGAGGACTCAGAACTCAAAGATTTAGTTTGATTTGAGGACAGTGTACGTTGAGAGAGAAAGAGTAGAAATTATATTGCCTCAATCAGCAGAGAAACATTAGGAAGTGTCTGTTGTGTTTATTCGATTAAATTTGTATTACTCTTCTACTTAATAGAAGAAGAAGAAAATCCCAAATTTCTAACTGAAAATAGGATTCTTATTTCTTTTAATTATAAACAGGGCATTCAATTGAAAAAGTACAATCTACTATACAACTTGATGTTAAGATATTTGATTTATTCTCACTTTAACAGGTGTTTATCTTTTGATTTATTTTCATTTATGTTGGGAGTTTTATCTTTTCTTGGCACATAATCATAATATGCCTTGTTTTTGTCAATCACTAGTATCCTAGACTTTAATCCATGTCTGACATTGCTAGAGCTTTCTATTTCTAGTGTAGTGATTATTCTTCATATTTTGTATACAGAGCATTCAAACCTATCAAAACTAGGTTAATAGCAGTTTTATGAACTTATAAGTATTTTGTCCATGTTTAAATTTTATAAAGATATGTTTGCTCTTGAAAATAGGTTTTGTACAACTCAATCTTGAATAAATGAAAAATGTTGTCAAACTGGAAAGCTCTAATAATTCAGACTAAAGTACTCCTGAGAGATTCAAGGTTTGAAATAGCTTTTTAGGAATGGTAAGTGAGGCTTCAAGTCTTAAATATATGATGATTTATAAATTATAGAACAGTAATTGCTGTTTATTACATGTTTTAAAATTTGTTCATGAAATAGAAAAATAAATCACCAGTTTCCTTGTTTTTACTATAGACCAATCTAATTACTACATAATATTTATACTCTCTTTGCTTCATTAATTACATGCAAAACCTATATTTTAACTCCTTTGAGAGTTTAATTTGCACTTAAATCACAACACTTCAATTTATCTTATTTGTTTTGAGTTGCAGCTCTTTAAATATTGAATATGTTATATTATTGCAGAATTTCTCACTACACTAAAAATTTATATCCCAAGTCTCTTTCTTTTCAAAGCCTCTGTGACAGCACAAGCTGTTAAGCCATGCCCTTTCTCTGTTGCAACAAGACTGACCAATGACACAGATACAGAAAATAGCAATAAATATTTTAAAAGAGAAAATCAATGAATGAATAAATAAATTTGTATTGTTTGATTGGGGAGCATAGCCATAAACACGTTGAACACTGACACTCAGAGTGCTAGCAACGATAACCACAAAAATAACACTGCAAGTCTTTAGGTGAGATATCAGTTTAATTAGTTTACTACACATCAAAAATTGACTTCACTCTTAGAAGACACAGATACTAGTTCTTATCAAATTTTGATTGACTGACTCATGTTTTAATGCATACAGAAAGCAGCATCAGCAAGATGGCCAAATGTGATGTCCCTGGCTCTTATTGTCCTGTCAACAATAATAATCTGGCATCATACATAACAAATATGATTGTGTGGGAGCTTTGGGAACCAGGAAATTATGAAACCTCAATGCAGTTCAAGACAAAGCAGAGCAATTCTGAGAATTCAGTCTTAAACCTAGTGGCTGATTTGTGGCCATGGTCTCAACTCCAGTTGGAAATGTTTCCAAACTGTTGGAAACAGTTTCAAAACCCTCAGAACTAGTTTACAATGTTATTTGACTTTGATTCTACCACCAGCATCATTTGGCTAGGGACCCATGAAGAAGTAATGCCCACTAGTGCATCAAAGAACAGGCTTATAGACCTTGGTTCCAGTTGTATAACCTGAAGTGGCTCATAAACCTGCTTTAACCCCTCTCAATCAGTTTGAAAGCCCTTGGAGGTAAACCTGCCAAATAGGTAAGATTATAGATACTGAAAAGACCCTATAACTTAACACTAGTCTATACCAGCTACATTCTACTAATAGTCGTATTGGCACAGGAATCCTGCAAGAGACATTCCCACTTGTGCCTTTAGAGATCCATAAAGGACCCGATACATGCTCCACCTTCCTCACAGCTGCAATCATTTGAAAGTCCTGAGGATCTAGGGTCCCATCTGGAAACACTTCCATCTGTGCCTCTGGAGATTCCAAATGGGCCCTACATCTAATTCAGGCTCCTCCAGTTTCAGTCTGTACAGTCCTCCTACAGGAGACAGTCCTACAGGAGACAGTCCATAATGCAACCCTAAAGGGTCCTATGTTTCTTTTCAGCCCTACCAAAGTAATAGTTAGTCAGCAGACCTGACTATCCAGGAACACATCAGAAGATACACACATCTGCACCTTACAAAATCCTAACTCTTCCTATGCCCAGTTCCAGCCTCTCAAGTCATAGTCAAATCCTGGTTCAATAACCCATGAATCTATAGGGAGTTATACTCAACTATTCTTCCATAGCCGAGTCTACAGATATCAGCTTTGGCTAATTAATCTGAAACAGGCTTGGGGTTCCATTCAAGTCCATCCCAGCCACAGTCCATAGCCAGATATATCCATTCAGGGAACTGGACAGTGACTAGGGAAGTGGGGGTAGCCATACCCATTCATACATCCAATAATAAGCTCAACTGTACACCCTGAAACTGAACCTATTGTTTGAACCTATTCCTAGAGACACCCTATTACAAGGTACTGGAGGGAGTCCCAACCCCCCAAGGATTCAACAGGGGCCATTTGACCTGGACACCTGTTTATAAGTCTTCCAGTGGCCAATCCCACTATGGACTCAATGACTGATTTATAAAACAGATCTAATCCAGTAAGACTGTGGTTCCAGAGATAATTCAGTTAACATAAGGAACACAGATTTCAGGACAGCAAATATACTCACTATGATGTCATCATGCTAGATAAATGCCTTTATACTTTTGTCCTAATACCAAGAGTGAACTCTAATGTAAATTGTGTGCTGTGTGGGATCATTATGTGTCAATGTAGTTTCATCAATTGTAATAAATGTATCACTCTAATGAGGAATATTGATAACTACACTAAAAAAAGCCTTAATTTTCAAAAGAAAAAAAAAACAATGGCAGTAAATTCCACTTGTTCTTGCCTGTATTTTTTATCTACTATTTCACATATTTCATAATATGTTGAATTTATTATTAATTGTTCATGAAATACTATATATATTTTAAGTAATATAAAGCAAATATGCATACAAATGGCTTTTTTTGGTACTCACCATTTCCTGTAGTCATTTTCCAATAGTCATTGCCTTGCATTGCTGCGTATCCATGGTATAATTTACCTTCAGGGCTTTTATATATCTTCTAGTGCCAGTCTGTTGGATCCAATTTCTTGCCACTTGCTTCTCAGATGTCTTTATATTAATCCTAAGAGTTTATTTAGAATACAAAATTTTATTGGACTATTTTATTAGCAATTTAAATATATAATTCTATAAAATTTTGTCATCTGTTTTTTCCCCAAAGAAAAGTCAGCTGTATTTTTTATTGTTGTTCTTATAAATGCAATGTTACTTTTTCAATTCTCACTCATTACCTTACATAACATGCCTTCTGTGTATTCAAGACATTCACTCCTTCAGAACATAGGGGAACCAAATAAGACATCAGGGGGAAAAATAATAACAATACAATACAAAACAAAAACAAACAGACAATTATAGACCAGAGATATCCTGCAGGGGAGGAGGGGGAACAGGGATCAGAGGGAGGGAGGGAGGAGCACAGGGGATTTAGGTGATGGTGCAGGGGTGCATTTGGGAAGGAAATTCTATGGGGACTACACCTGGGGGTGCAAGGGAATCAAACATTGTTTGAAAATGATCAATCATGTAAAATATATATATATATATATATATAATAAAATAAAATTTTACCCTATTAAAAAATATTCACTCCTAAAATACAATTAGAATTACGTTTATTTTTTTCATATTGTCCTACATGTCTCAAACACTTTTTTCCTCCTCTGTATCTTTGTTTTTATGGGTCAGTTTTCAAGGTGTTTGATTATTTCTGTAGTGAAGTTAAACCCAGAGCTAAACTGGCATATTGATTTCTGATATTTTACCATTCAGTTCTAGAATGTCTAGTTAATATTTTTTAGATTGCCCAAATTCAGAAAATTTCTCAACTGTTCACACATTTTGCCCCATTTTTCTACTAATCTCTTCTGCATATATAGCATAGCTGTTGTAAAGTCCTTGTGCCAATATTTCTGTACTTTGTCGTTCATTTTTTAGTTGACTACTTTCCCCCCTTGATTAGATGTTACATAGTCTTATTTTTCTAAAATGTTTTATTTTGAAATCATATCCTGGGTGAAGGATAGTAGAAAGTATATTAAGTAATATTAGTGCACTGAATGGGATGTGTGTTTACTCCTTTTAGGCCTCTAGAACCTGTTGAATGCATATAATGAATTGTTTAGCTGGGTTATTGCTGCTTTTGTGCACCTCCACTTTCCAATGTTTCTAAGATACATGTAATTCTCACTTCATCAATATGTAGGATTTGATCATCAGTGAGATGTTAGAATTTGAGCCTTCTTCTTTTTGGACCTAGAAAACACTTCTCTAGAAATTGATGACCTGCTTCCAGTCTTTTGTCTGATGCGGCTATAATCTATGAAAATCCCTGATGTCTAGTACATCTTTTACTCAGTGAAGGTCTTGACTCTTGACTGGTGATTCTCCCAATGTCCTATGCTAAACAAAACCTTCAGGATACTACTACAGTAAGCTAGTTAAGACCCTGCTATAGTTGGAATTCTTTCTTTCTTTTTTAAAGATTTGTTTATTTATTTATACAAGAATGGGGGTATAGGCCAGACTCACGGGAGGGTGAGAGAATTCACCAGAGACAGAGCGGGGGATAGAACAGGCAGACTGATGAAATACACTGCTGAGGGGAGCAGTGGGCAAGACAGGAGAGGTCTGCACGCCATGTGGGAACCTTGCCTGCCGGCTGGGATCAAACCAGCGCTACAGAGACTGCAGACAGCTTCACAGCGCTGTGCTCAACCACCTGTGCCACCTGAGGAGGCCCTATAGTTGGAATTCTGTAGTCAACCCAAAATTCTTATGTTCTAAATCTAATACCTAATGTGATAGTATTAGGAGGACTTTAGGAAGTGACTAGGTAATTAGGTTGAGTCCTCATTCACGGGTTTAGAGTCATTATAAAAGAGACCCTAGAAATATCCCTTCCCACTCTGCCATGTGAAGATACAAACAAAAGTTTTTACCTGAAAGATGTCTCTCACTCTCGTGCAGGCACCATGATCTTAAATATAGCCTCCAGAACTGTAAAAAAAACAAACCTGTTTTTCTACCCAGTCTATGGTATTTCAATATAACATCCCAAAAAGACCAAAACTGTAACCAGGGACTAAAGCCAAAGACTATTACAGGTGGCCTTCCCTAGAAGGGTTTGCTGTTGAGGATGAATAGCCAGCCCCAGGCGAAATACGAACAAAGTATCAGCATCCGTGGGGGTGGAGAGTCTGTGGAAACATAAAGGAATGCATAAGAGCCTCCAGGATTCAGCATTCAGGATTTCAACATTTTTGGATCTTCAGCGATTATGGGGTCAACCATTTCTGCCCCCAAGGCTGTTGTGCGCCTCTGAAGGACTTGGAGAGGCTTCCAGCAACCAACCTTAGAGAGGAAAAGTTAGGAGGCTTTGCAAGTAGCCGAGTGACTGAAACTGTTTCCAGCTTTGTTGCTGTTATAGCCTGAAAGGAAAAGGTGAAGACCTGGAGCTGGGTGCCTTGCTGAGCTGTGTAAGTGTGGCCGTTTTTCTGGTCTCTCGGCTGCTATTTTGAGTGTTGCTTGTCTGGTGCTGTGCCGGCTCATTCTGGCAGCTTCGGGGAGCATCTACTATTGTGTCTTCTGCTGTGTGAGTTGGATCCTGGCCTATATTCTGGCTGCCATGTGCTCCAGGTCCTCGGGGGTAGGAATAAGGCATCTTTGGAGCCTTTGGATTTGGGAATGTAGATCACTGGATGCTGCTGCAAGTGAGGTAAAGGCCACTTATGACTCTGTTTTCTCTGGTTTGTTAAATACATCCCATTATTGTTCTCTGAAACTGAGTAGTCCCTACAATTTTGTGTGTGGGTGAAAACTCAGACAGTGACCTGTAAACTATCTGGGCAGTGTCTTTGGCCAGTTTTAGTGCCCCTTGCTGCTCTGTATCAAAACAACTCTGTACCCTGTGGAGTGTATCTTTCTAAGGTTTGTTGTTGTTGGTTTTTTTTTTTTTTTTTTTTTTGCCTTCCTCCAACATTTTAACATTGCTTTTGTGGCCTCAGTAAATGAGATGTGAGAAGGAATTAGTAGGTACACTCAAATATGTTCTGACAGACCCTCTATGTTCTGATCCAATAACTTATGTGTCATATTGAAAATTTGCTAAATTTAAGGCATTTCTCTCATCATCTTTTTTCTGTATTCTTTTATTTTTTCTAATTTCATGCTACCATGTATAGAGCAACTTATGGAACTTATTTCTTTCATGAAGGTCACATCCTTTTGAAATTTTTTTTCAGGCATACATACCAGATTTCAGATGGGGGGAGGGTACCAAAACTATGAATTTTCAAACTATCTAGCTTTTTCCCCTTTGTTAGGTAAAGTGCAGTGGTCTTTGAGACTTACTACATCCTTTTTAGAAGTATAATTCATGTATTTTAAACCTTTTTTGTCCTTATACAATGTGCTTCCTTCAAAGAAACAGTTCTTCCTCTTAAACCTATGACTTTTTTTTTCTTACTGGCATATATACTTTATTTACTAACTCCAGTCCAGATTCCTTATTATGAATTCTTGTTTTCCCTTGACTTTCTCTTAGTTTGAAAGTTTGTTTTACTTGCTAAATTATGTGCTTAAATATATTTTCATAAAAAGTAATCTGATAACAGATAATGAAAAACCCATTTAGTTTTATGTAAAGTTATATTTTTTTGTAAAGTGACCACAACAGAATCATTTAAGTATACTTTTGACTTATATCCTCCTTAAGATAGATGTATTTTCATTAGTATGAGAGAAATGACTTTAATAGACTTATGTGTAATGTTAAAAACTTGATAAAATTTAAGGCATTTCTCTAACCATGCTGGAATTACTGTCTTTTGTCTCCAAAAACTTATTTGATCCTTGAAAACAACTCCTGTGTCACTCAAATGTTGGTCATTGAGTGAAAAGTAACAATGTTAATGCAACAGGGTGGTCCCCAGGAAAGGGGGAGGTTCCCTGCCCCACCCAAGGGAGGGTGGAGCTGAGCAGGAAGAGGAGAAGCTGCAGAAGAGACTGAGGAAGGAAGCAGGATGGAGCCAGGAGACCTGGAGGAGGCGCATGGAGCCTAGAGACACGTGAAGAAACTGCGCTTGTCTTTTGGTCGTGGACTAGGTGACACAGATGTGGGTGAGACCCGTGGGGAGGTGACAATGGCAGCTTTTATTTTGATGTTGATTTTGTTTTTTTTCTTCCGGGCTTGTCTGGTTATTTTTGACCCTTTGCTGTGGGTCCCCACTGGAAGATGTTTTAGACTTGTGGCAGGCTTTGGGGTTTGCTCTGGGCCAATCCCATTTGGATGGACTTTTACCCATGAGGGGACGGGTAACTTTGGGTGCTTCATTTAGAAACTAGACTTTTTGCCTTACCTGTATTGTTTCCTAGTTGTATTAAAGTTCCTTCCCATTAAAGTCTCATATGTTTTGTGTTGATGCGGCAGATGGCAGAACCCATTTAGAATAGGCAGGTTTGCGGGGTTTGGGCTGACCCTCTCCCTGTCCTATAACATTAAGAGTTTGGTTATGATTCGGAAAGGCCTGGAAGAGTGTATGACCTTACTATTGCTGCAGTGACAAATTAACATAATCTTAGTGACTTCATATAACTCACTTTTTTTAAAGTTCACATTCTGTAGATTGGAAGTTTCAACTGGATAGCACTGGGCTATCTTTTTGTTTTGCAGGGTGCATTTATTTCTAAAGGCTCTTAGAAGAATTTGTTTCCTTGCCTTTCCACCCACATTTCTTGCCCCATGTCCTCATCATCCATCTTTCAAGTCAGCAATAGTAGATTCAGTCTTTCCCACAGCATCACCGTGACAACCTCTTCTGCCTTTGTCTTCTGCTTTTCAACACCACACCAAAAACCCAGGATAAGCTCCCCATTTTAAGGTTAACTTAATTGGCAAACTTAATTCTACCAGCAACTTCAGTTCCCTTTGTCATATAATCTTAATTTTTCATAAATCCCAGGGATTAGGATGTAAACATCTTTGAGGAAAAGTTATTCCACATAGCACAAATCACATCCTGACCATAGCTCTTAGAATGTGTTTACACTATTATACCTAGTGGTATGATGGTGGATGTGGTATGGGAACACACACCTGGAGAGATAGGATCTTGTATTTCTGAATCATTTCAGTGTTATAAACCAATGTTACCCTAACAAAAATAATTTTAAGCAGCAAACAAATATGTTTCAGTTTACTTATTTGTAAAACAGGGGAAAACCACGCCATTCCTAATTTGTTATTAGGAGATAACGTAGAAATAAATGTGAACAGTGTAGTATAGAATTTAACAAGCCAGAAATTATCATGTGATGTTAGGTATGCTATTATTAATCATAAATAAAACTAAAGGAAGAGGACACATGAAAAATATCCTAAGAATATATGTATTTTAACTATATCTCTTGCACTTTTATAATTTGTTGATTAGCCATAAATAGTTAGCATAAATACAATTGGAGATTGTTTAAATGTAAATAGGAAAAGTATGTCATCAACATAATACTTACAGTTTAGTAGTGTAGACAAAATTGATAATCATAAAAACATTAAATTGTTTAACAATTTTTCTATTAGTGTAGAGCTTAGCATCATGGATGGGTCCACAGAATACTAATTGCTGTTCAGGAAGACCCTGTGGATTTTTCAAGGATGCTAACGCCACCCTGGCATCTGCCATGGAAGCAGATGCTATTTGCATCTGTTTTCTATGACAGTCACTGATGATGGAAGAAAAAAAATTACATTTTAACACAAGCTGCTCAAATATTCAAGAACATACTTGTTTGCCAGGTCATTTTTTGAGTGATTGTTAAGAGATGAGATTTATAGGAGATACAAATTTTAAGAAATAAAGAAGCATATTTTTTTCTGAATTTACCTGTGACTCTTTCTAATAATTTGCTTTCATTGAATTCTAAAAAAAATAAAAATTTTAAAATAAAGGGAGTGAAAAATGAAATAATTGTTCTTCCATCTTAAGACTTAAACTAGAAATGACCAAATTTACCATATATTGCATAATTGAAAGTTAACATATCTGTTAGATATAGTTGTATAGATCAATATGGTTCCTTCAATTTTAACATTTTCCCCCATAATAACCTTGTTAATTTAGCTCTAATCCCAAAGAAATTTTTAAGTAAGATCAAAGATATCATTGTGGCTGAAGTATATGGAAAAAATCCTAATGAAGTCTAATTTTCCAAGGGGTGCTTCCTAATGAGATTTTATCACTCTTGGGTCACAGAAGCTAGATGGAAATAGCAAATTTTTCAATATTTACCCAGTCCACATATTCTATTTGTAAAAAAAAAAAAAATACTGGGGAAGCATTTAGTGTCAGGATATTGCAACAACAACAACAAAAAAGGAAGATAACTACATATATGGAAACAACAATTATTTCAAGAATTTTGAAATTGAATTAAACATAATTTTACACAATAGCTAAAAGGAGGATATGGTAGATTCAGCTTTGAGACATTTGTTGATAAGTAAAATTATTTTCATTTTGATAGATTTCATTTCTACTGAAACAAATATTCTAAATATCCATGATTTGCAATAATGACTTGTCTTAATTATATTTAGTTCTAGTTATGGCATCTATATCAGTTTGCATGGACAGAGAACATTTTAGTCTTTCTAAAGAGAATATCCTGTGTTTCAATGGAGAAAACAATTTCACCATTTCTATCCTAACAGAAAATAGTTACATGTCTATGCAGGGTAAAAAAGAAATATATATATATATATATATATATATATATATATGTATATATATATATATATATATACACACACACAATTCTTAACTCTCTAAAACAACTAGTGATCACAGATTTTCCTGTTTAACTTCTTACCAAAATACTCAAACTATACTGTTTACAGTGTCAGGCTACCCCTGAATATGTTGATATTAATTAAACTAAACATGTCATTTAACATCTAGGCAAAATTCTTTGTATATCTTTAGATTCAGAATGCAAAGTCTCCTTAACAAAATATAATACAAACTTTATTATGTTAAACCTATGAATCTGTACAGTTTAATACCCCAATCAAAGCTTACCTGATCTCCTAAACAGAAAGTAGTAAACTAATTTTCCATTCTTAATGTGAATTTGTATTTTATGTAAATGCTTTTTCCAATTTTTCCTTCCTCCTGGAATTATATATATGATATGACTGAACTTTATTATAAAGGATGCAGGAGTACATGAAAATATGCTTATGTACTCATTATGATCCTAAGGTCTTATCTAATCATTCAAATTATGTGCTAGTTTTGAAGCAAAATATAAAATCATGATTAAAATATTGATTACTTTAGAGAGAGCACAAGGTTGTTTAGTCAAGAACATCTCAATTCTGCTTGGATTAGAAAGAGTTAAGGTATTAATCTCTTATATGAATACAGTACAAATAATAATGTAAAATAATACCCTATTGGAAGTTTAATTAAAACTATAATTCAACATATATATTTTTATAGTTTTCCTTTATCAAAAGAATCATTCCTTAAAAAAATGTTGAATTGGCTTAAGATTTCAATGCACTTAAATGTATAAATTCAAATATTTCAGTTTATTTGTAGGAAATTTTATATTAACTTTTAAGAAAGCATCAGTTGACTCATCACACAAATGTGAGGTTTCCCTTATGTGAAATATACTAATCATTGAAAAATTAAAAATGCATATGGTCATTTCAACCAATTTGAAATATAAAGCAAGTTAATCAGGAGGATAATTTTCATATTAATATGGAGAAGGAAGAACTTATGATGTATTAGTAAAATTCATAGCTAAATAGTATCTCAGTGATTACATTTGGATTTTCAAGATATGAAAACTACCACTGAAACAAGATCATTATTTTTTACACATACACAAATATCATACACGTGTGTGTGCACACATACACAAACATAAAAAAACCTTGCATCCAAGGAAACCTATGGAAGGAAGAAAATATTTTCAAATCATATATGTGATAAGGGATTAATCCAAAAAAAAATATTGAACTTCTACAATCCAAGAACAAATAAAACTTCAGAAGATCAGATTTAAAAATGAAGAGACTTGAGACACAGTTCTCCAGAGATGATATTCAAATAGCTAAAAAACATATGAAAAAATACTCAATATCATTAATCGCTAGAGAAATCCTAATGAAAACCACAATGTAATGTCATTTTACAACTGCTAGAATGATTATTATCATAGCACAGAAAAGACTTGTGGGCAAGGATTAGGAGAAATTGGAACCTTGTACTATATCGGTGGGAATGTGAAATGGAGCAGTCACTATGGAAAATAATATGGTGGTTCATCAAAAAGTAAAAAATAAAAATAAATATTGATAGCCTATGTATTAGTCTATTCAGGCTGCCATAAAAATATACTAAAGACTGGGTTGTTTAAATAACAAGAATTTATTTTTCATAAATTTGTAGGCTGAGAGATCTAAGATCAAGGAACCAGTTGATTTGGTTCCAGTAAGAGTCTAGAGTCTTAGAAGACTTACTGGAGGAAAAGTAAGGCTTTGCTTCTCTGCTTGTACAAAGAGGCAAGGGAAGATATGGGCTGGGTATAGAGTTTCCGTTTAAAGATGAAAAAGTATTGACAGCTGCTGCACAATAATGTATATAAATTTAGAACTACAGAACTGTATACTTTAAAATAGTTGAGGTGGTAAATTTTAAGTAATGTGTTATACTATAATTAAAAACAGAAAATGCTATTATATTAAATATTAACTCTTTAAAAGTACATATTAATAAGGCAAATTTTCATTTATGGATATTTTCTTAAAGATTGCCCTTCATTTCCCTAATAATCGTTTTGAGATTTATTTGTAGTATATTTGATTTGGATTGCCAAATAAGAACACTGATAGACATAAAAATGTATTCACAAAAGAATAAGAGTTTAAAAATAGCATTTCTATTTTAAGTCTACGGTTATAGGTGAATCTTTCCTAATCTAAGGAAATGATTTGCATTACGAGTTATTTGTTTTTGTTTTTCCTTTTAAATATTTATTTATGTATACATACAAATATAGGCCAGAGGTAGAGGTGGGGGGTGTGTGTGAGAGGATTCACCAGAGACAGAGACAGATTTACATTAAGAGTTATTTGTTTTTGTTTTTCCTTTTAAATATTTATTTATGTATACATACAAATATAAGCCAGAGGTAGAGGTGGGGTGTGTGTGTGAGAGGATTCACCAGAGACAGAGTGGAGAACAGAACAGGTGGATTGACTGAAATACACTGCTGAGGGGAGTAGGGGGCGAGCCAGGAGAGGTCTGCTGCGCCATGTGGGTCACCTCCTTGGCCAGGGATCAAACTTGTGTTGCAGTAGCTGCAGATAGCTTCATAGTGCTGATGCTTAACCCCTTAAGAGTTTTTTTTTTTTACAACAAAACAAGTTATACTAAACAATATCAATATGTAACATTTACTATATGTATCACACCAAAACATTTTCACTATTTTAGGACAGAAAATAAACTTGTTATTAATTAGTATGTAGATGCAAAAACAATTGTTAGTTGATCTAATGCTACAAATTCAGTTACTATGATTTGTCAAAGCAGGAGGAAAAACAAACAGTAACAAAAACGCCAGGGAGGTCATGCGTGCATTGGCAAAGAAATAGCTTGGCCCTCATTAATCACAAGCACAATCAAAGAAAGTTGATCCTTTGGGGCTTATTCACGAGGAAGTCTGTGTCTTTTCCTTTTGAAAACCTGATCCTATAAGTGCTGAATTGAAGTCTGTTCTCTTGTCTTGCTAGTTAGTGATGCTCTGCCTTGCCACCATCTCTAAGGTCGCCTGTTACCCAGGGTAGGGGTGCCAGTGAAAACTCGTTATATTCAAAGGAAAAAGCAGGAAACCGCGAGTTTACTGGGATGCACACTTGGTCTTACAGGAAGGTAATGGAAGAGGGAGGAATGCCTACTACTAGGGCAATCGGCGCTCTCCAGGGCAGCGTCCACTTTGCCCGGAGCAAAGAGCGCGGGGCGGGCGGGGGCGCCCAAGCTGCAGTTTCCCAAGCGCCCGGCAATGCGGGGGGCGCCCTCGTCCCGCGTTTGGTCGCCCCTCCCGCTTTGCTCGCAGGCTGTTCTCTTGTGCAAGATGGGGTGTAGCCCAGGGCCGGCTACCTCATTCCGTGGGAAAAGCTGTTCATTTTTTGCTTCCGAAAGCCGAGGCAACAGTGCGTCTCGGTGGGCGGTTGGCTCGGGCCACGCCCTCATCTCCGCCCCCGGGACCGTGACACTGCCGGCCGCCGGCGCGGGGCGCGCGGAAACTGGGGTACTCCCCTTACCGGCAGTTGCGTTCACCCTGGCCTGCGTCTCTTGGAGGGGACAGCGGAGGGCGAGACCCTTTCTGCATCGTTTCGAGTCAGAGTCACCTCGGGGGGTTGGGGAGAACAGGGTAAAGGGACTTATCAATATTGTTAGAAAATCTCACAAGAAAGAGGCGGCCTTTACGATCTTTTTTTTTTTTTTTTTTTTTTTTTTTTGGTTTAATTTGGCTCAATAGCTCAGCCGGGACCGCGTTTCGTACTCAGAATATCAGCAGGTGGGCGCGGGACTGACCCTGCGGGTCTGGGAGGTGTCCTATGGGCCAAGGCGGACTTGCAAAGCGCTCTGCTAAAGGCTGGTTTGGGGGCGTTTGAAGATTCGATTCTAGGGGTTGAAGTGCTGCCTTCCTCCTAAACCGTAAAGATCCGAATGAACCAAGCAGGCACGTCCTCGTCCTCGTGAGTCCCTAGTCGCACGAGGATCCTGGGCAGAAAGTGGGTTCCAGTTGTGTGTTTTTGCGCATCAGCGTTTCTACCTAAATGCCTGTTGCCCTTGCTCGGCGCTCTGACTCTGAGTCAGGAATAAAACTGGGCAATTTCCCTTCTCTGTTTGCCTGGTCTGGCCACAAACGATGACTGAAGTCACTGAGAGCCGAGAAAGCCATGGAGATAGGGGTATGGTGAGTGGGCTTGGGTCGGGACAATCCCTGTTCAAGGGAACTGACTCAGACAGCCAGAGGCCTTCACTGTCCTTAAGGTGAGGATGCCTCCTCCCCAAGCCAGAGCGAAAGCATTTTGAAGGGTATAGTCATCAACAAAACAAGTTTTGTCCCCTGCCTTCTTAGGAAGTTTCACTTTGGAAAACTACTTATTGAAAGAAAAAAAAAATGTTGATCTTTATTAGCGATGCTTTTCCAAAGTCCTTTCGACTCTCCCAACTTCTCTCTGAATTTTCTGGCTGTATTCACTAGAAAGAGCAAAAATGCAATCGCTGTGGGCACTTTCCAAAGTTTCCAAGGTCTTGACTGTACTGCCTCTCCAGAAAGTTTGACTAGACTTTCCAGCTCAGGGTCAAGGTCAGAGAATTGGAAGCTCTGATGTAGCTCTTAAGATGTTCATTCCAGGTGAACGGTCTTGAGTAGGAGGAGAAAGGAATTACTGAGAGCGGACAGATTTTGCTGGGTGCTGTCAATGATCAACCCTCCCTTTTACAGACATGCGCGCACGCTCTCACACGTGTTCGCTCTCTCTGGCTTTCTCTGGCTCTCTCGCTCTCTCTAAGTGTTTTCCCGGGACAACCACTAGAGGGAGGGGCCGCTGGGCAGTAGCGGGAAAGGAAACAAATATGGATCTCTCTCTCTCTGGCGCAGTTTGTCACTTTTATAGTGATTGTGATTAAGGGGAATCTACCTTGGTTAGGTTAGCACTATATACACAAGGGGGAAAATGCACGTCATCTGTCCTTCACAACCACAGGTTCCTTTGGCTTGGGATCTCTTTTCTATTAACCCATTCTCACTATTCTGGACACCAAATAAGTGCCCAGGACGCCAAATAAATCTGCTAATATGGTAATCTTTTCCTAAAGGCAAATTCTATTTTTATTTATTTTTTTCGCCTTTCTTTAACCTTACTCTACACATTAATAAATATAACTGATAGAACATTGTTCTGGTAGAAATGTAAAAATCAGAAACAGGTCATTTTGCACAGGATAAATAAAAAATACCTTTTATCATATTTCTGAGTTTGAATTTAACTTTCACCACCAATCTGGAAACAGTTACAAAAACCTTAGAAAATACCGTGCATTGTAAGTAATATATTACTTTAAGAAATACTACCTTATGCAGACTCCTAAGTTCCTAATGGATATCTAAGCATGAAAATCACCTAAGAAAAAGAGTAAGGGTAAATTGAAAACGTCGAATAGTTTAATCTATTATGGCTGAATTAGGAAGTAAATATGAGAGGGTTATGGGAAGATTTAAATATTATCATGATTGGAATTTCAAGATTCAAAAGTCAAATACCGCTCACGCAAAAAGGCTTCTCTGTGGATTTGAATTAACTTTGTGAAATGAATCAGAACGATGACTCAACCCAGAGCGGAAAAGTGGTTTCCTAAAAAAAAAAAAAAAAAAAAAAAAACCAAACACACACACACACACACAAAACAGGTGTTGCGCGCGTTGGTGACCCAATACTGGTTGTGCACGCGCAGTGTCCAGATCGCTCTCCACGCAGATCTGGCTCTGTACAATTCGGCGAGCGCACCCGCCGCAGAAATGCCGCGGGTATACGGTTCCCGGTCGAAGGGCCGCGGGGGCTGACACTCCGCAGCGCCACCAGCGCTGCTCTCTCCCCAAGTCAGCCACTCCACTGCGCGAGCTGCAGGCCGTCCTCTGTGCACTACAACCCGCCGGGCGGGGAGCCCTGGCGCTCACCCGGCGAGCTCAGCTGGTGCTGACGTCTGTTCAGGCCTTTAAATGTGTCTGTCCCTGCGCAAGATGAACAGACTTTGTAGCAGTCACTTTGCCCGAAGGGAGTAACGTCTTTGCTCGTGCAGGCGGCCGCTCCGGCTCCCCTCGCTCTTACTGGATCTACGTTTGTTTCTGCCCTCTTTGCACGAGTCCCCGCCAGCATCTCCAGCGGGAGGCGCATTTCATATTTGCACCCCACGCGTGAACCAACAGGGCTTCCCAAACCCTGCGCTTTTCCAGTGGACTCCAAGACTAGAGATTACGAGATGCTCTCGGAGATCGCTCAAGGAACAGGGAGCTTCTTCCCAGATTTTAGTTGGGGGTGATTTTTTTCTCCGTGCTGGTGAGAGCGTTCTCCCTGCCCCCCTCACCTGCAACTTGTTTTGGTTTCTTTTCATTCCTGTGTGTGCGGCTCCAACATCAAAGTTTTTCCTCCCTTACCCGAACGATTTATCCGTTTAATCCATCCTCCTCCCGCCGCGCCGTCTCTGCCTGGCCTCCTAGCTGTGCGGCGAGCGGATGGCCCGGCGCGCGGTGTAACAGCGGCGGCGGAGATTGGAGATCCGGCGAGCAGAAGGGAAGGAGCTGCTGCTGGGGACTCCCTGAGTAACCCTTTGACGGGCGAAAGAGCTGGGTAAGGGTACAGAAGAGCAGCGGGAGCCTTCCGGGACGCTGGTGCCTGAAAACCGGATTTTAATCACCCTCCTGGTTGCGCGTCTCAGTCCCTTTTTTTCATTTGGTAACTAGTCCAGAGAAGCGCTTGGCACTAGCGCTCTGCGGGACCCAAGCTCCCGGCCGCTCTCGGGATCCGTGTGTCCGCTGCTGCGGAAGGAGCAGAGGGGAGGAAGCCAAAGGAATCATACTGGAGTCTGGAGGTAGGCAAGGGGGTGGGATCCAGATTTCTAGTGATCTGCCGGTATTCCAAAAGGGTATCTGGTTTCATGGAGTGGAGGCATTTTTCTCCCCCCTCGTTTCCCATCACACCCTCCTCTTCTTCGGATTCAGGCTCAGGGATAACCAGATTCACAGCACCCTCGAGGTGGACAGCCTTCCACCTCACATCAGCTTAACGCCTTGATCCTTACATTTTGACAGTGTTGGGGTTATGTGAGCTTCCCTGGGAAGTTGTTAGTTTGCAGATTTTGAGAGGGTCCAACTTGGTTTTATTCAGTTTCTCAAAGGATGTGTTTCCTGTGGGCAAGAATTATGGGAAATGAATGTCAGTGTCATATGCAACTGCAATAGCACCTCGGAAATCACCTTCGTTTCCCCCAAAAGTTTTCCCCATGCAAGTTTTTGTAATGCAGATGAAGTGCACGAAGACTTAGATTGTTCCATTGTATATAAACTGGAGAAGAGGCTCTCCAGTTACAAAGTGCAGGATATCAAGGACATTGTAGTTTTCTTCTTTTTTTCTGTGCTGCCTATGTAACAAAGCACTGTGAATGTAGGAAGAATGTAACATTCACAATCTGTAAGAATGATGAAAGGCTGCTGTTTTTAACCTGTTTGGAATTGTTATTTAAATATCTAGTATCTTTTAGTCAAGAGAGGTAACTTGGGGTAAGACTAAACTAATATGTTGTCATGTAATTCAACCTGGTGAGATTTTGTATATATTGTATTTAATTGATCCCTATATTTGCACATTAGTTCATGATAAGCAATGCATGAGATGATAGAAAGAACCCTTGAGTTTTTGGCAAATGGTATTGTTGGGCTGTTGGGAAATGTAAAAACTCAACATTAATATTTACGTGGCAAGAATATGGATGACTAGATGAAAGCAGAAAGGCAAGTTAACTTTAAGAGGGTAGTTTATTGAAAATTTGTGCCTGAGATTTCATATCTACATATGGTAATCAGTGAAGTAAATGAACCAGTTAGTATTCTAAGCTTGCAATACTTGGCTCTGTGGAAAGACTGCTATTACATTTCATTTCCAATCTCATTTGTGGAAATAGAATAATGTTGAAAGAGTCTATTCACTTCTCACATATGTGTACTGTACATAACAGGGTGTCCTAAAAAACAGAGACAAGTCCAAGACCTGGCCCCATTACACAAGATATCCTTCACATAAGCTGCAACTAGTGGAATCTGGAGCTTCTTCCTTTCCCTGCTCTCCTCTTACTATCTTTCTCCTTTTCGTTTTTCCTGAGCACTTGTAGCTTCTAATTTGGATCTAAATCTTCCTTTGTGCAGTAGGTCCTGTCATTCATGTGTTCTTTCTCATAGGGTAGATCTGAGTTGGAGTTACTCTGAATTGAAATGAGTTAATACCCCAACAGTAAATTTTGGGCAGATTTTGGGTAATTACTGAATGTGCCCAGGTCTCCAGCTAAGCCTGACTGTGGTGGTGAGGGGAGGTGGGTATATAAGGGGATGTTACAGTACAGCCAAATTGGTAAGATAGTAAGGAATATGGACTGTTCTTCAGGAGAATTGTGGCACTATGTAAGAGGGGAAATAAAGGTGAAATGTAAGGTGTGTGTGTGTGTGTGTGTATTTAGAGGATGGATTATCTTCAGCAGGAATCAGCCTTATCTTAGATCTGCATGAGCAGGTTTATCTTAAAGGTCAGACTCTGCTTGAGAGATGCTTTAAAAAGAATTGAGAATCCCAAGAAAATAAACAGCTCTCATTTGTAGTTATTGACTTACAAATAAACTCTTAGTCTTAAGGCTAAAACAGTTTTTCTCAAATTTTAGTGGTTAAGAATGTATAGCAATTGAGATTTATGACCCCTAACACATGAGAAATTGGTTCAAGAGTATCCAATTAACTGCCTGTATAACACCATGGGTGATTCCAATTCTCCCAGTTCAAAAATTATCCTGTTAAAATATAGTCTCAGAGTTAATGAACTTGCCTTTGTTGGGGAGAGTATCATGCAAGCATTTTAATCTGAAAACATTCCCTAGTATTGATATATATGAATTTTCCTTCTTTTCCATTATCAGTGCCTTCATTTTGACAGTTTGGTCCTGTTAAGAGATAACTATTGTCAAATACCAAACTTCTATCGTTTGTATATTTGAAGTTCTGAATGGTAATCATGTGAGATTAAAACCAGGACACACTTATACTGAGGTGATGGGAAAGCATCAGGATTATTGAGAGCTGATGCTTTAAAAACAATCAATATGCTGAATTTGGTTGGGAGATAGCTTTAAACATTATAATGCTTTCTCACTGGAGGAAGGACAATTTTAAATTGCTAATCTTTATAGTTTCTATAGTTGTATATTTATATATTTCCTAATACTCTACAGTAATTGAGCAACTGCATGAAATTAAGCAGAGGAAACATAAATAAACATCCCTACAGTTTTTCAATTAAGTTCTTCATTTTTGTTGGTAAAACTTCACAAAGATGACAAAAAAGTGAAGAAAATGATTGCTCAAATCCTAAACCCAATGATCGGTCATTTCTTTTGGAACTTCTTTTGACAAGCGACATTTGCCTGATTTTTAATTTTTTTCTCCACTTTTCCAATCAAAAAGGGTCAATAATTCATGGTTATGGTCTTCAGTCTTGTAGTGTTTATGCACATCTTGTATTAGATATTATACAAAACTACCTATACAGAACATGGTTTTGTATCAGTACCTTTTTAGAGCTTTCTAGTTCTTAAAAATTTTGTGCAATAATGACATTACATATGGATAGAGGAAAAGGCTATGTACTTGCTTATTTTCTTAAAAAACACTTTATTTAGAGCCAATTGCCTTATGCTATTTTTAAATGATGGTTGAATACCAATTTAATTAGTGTGCATGTTGAAATATTTTAAAAGTGTAGCATAATACTTGAATAAAATATGACTTCTCAAATAATACACAGTACAGATCAGTGTGAATTATGTGTTATTTTTTTAGTTGAGTTTTGTTTTGGCTTTTGGCCGAAACTCCCCACAATAATTTTGATATTTGGTTGGGAAGTGAGAAATCTGAGAAGAAATTTTTTTTTAAAAAGTAGTGAACCCTATAAAGGTAAACTTAATTAACCTTTATAGAAAATGTTTCAGCTTCATATTAACCTAAATCTAAGATATTTTGATTGATATATTGAAATTGCAACATAGTTCCACATCATCCAGAATTCCTGTCAGAATTTATAGATATTTTGTAAAGTGAGGACATCATTGAAAACAAAAACAATCCATGTCTGTGTATAAAAATATATAAAATTTTGCTAGGAAGTTCCAGAAATAACTTTTTTCTGTTCCAGTGGCCCTCTCTCCATGGTTGAAACAGATAGTAGCACACAGAGTGGTGCTCTTAGCATGAATACTATTGTTTCATAATTCTACCCTTGAATCATCATTTGTTACATTTATATAAATGGAAACTGGACTTTTCCTTAATGATACATTTTAGAACAGTTTTTCAAATTAAAACAGGATTAGTAGTTGTGAATGCCCATTATTGCCAAAGATGGCCTTTTCTAAAGTTGATTTCCCAATCTCTGTCTAAAAGAGAACTTATAAGTCATGACTCCTATATTTGTTCCCCTCCTCTCCTGACATAAACCACATCATCACTATTATCTATATCATGTACTGAAGATATTTCACAAATATCTGTAAGGCATGTTTAAATACATAGATTACAGATATACAGGTAAGTTTTATGTGTGTATATGTTATATTTGGCATTGTGATTTTATATATGTATATATTAATGACCATAGACATTTTTATATATGCTCAAAATCTAGAGTATTATATATATTCTTATCTGTATTCTATGTTCCTAAAACCAGAATGACTTTGCTTCCACATACATCAATTTTGTTTATGTTGAATTCATTCATGCTGCCTGAAAAAAATCCACTCACACTATATTAGTGATTTAATAAAATCCTTAACAGGTTGTTTTGCATTAAAATGAGTACCAGTAGAAGACAAATCCTAACACGTATTTTAATGTAGGTTTGGGAGTCTTTAGAAAAATTCCCTACAAGTTAAAGTCTCACAAAGCACAATCACATTGTATATAAGGTCAACTCTACAACCAAGTTGAGGTCTGCTGGTCTCTGCTATGATATTTGTGTTTCAGATGTTATCTAAAGATTTCAGATACAAATAAGAAACAAGATCTTGAGTGAAAAACTCAAAATTGGATGAGTAGAATAGGACATTCATTAACCTATGAATCAGAAGAGGAATTCAGGGTTTAGAGATACATCAAAAAAGTTGTGCTAGATCACACATTGTGCCATTGGCAAGGTTTATAAAGGAGATCAGAATAGAAGACAGAACCATGGCACAGAGGACAAATTAAAGAAGCAGGAGAAATTATCATGCTGGTTTCTGTCCATATCATCCTTGGGAGCAAAGGGAGGACATTTGCCTGTTTCTTGAAGTTCTTTTTGCTAGACAGTTTGACAGACTGTTTTATAGGTAGCATCATCTGAAAATTCAAATTTTTGTGAAAAGCAAGTCTTTAATTCTTAACACTATAACACAATTGTCTTAAGACTTATTTTTCCTTAGTTAAATGTAGAGCAAAATGGTTGTGGATGGTCAACCACATAATTTAACTAAAATGTCATACAATTTATGTAAAAATACTCTTACACAAGGTGTTTCTGGACTACATCCTACAACTGTATAACATAGGGTGAAATGAAAATATTGGCTGCTGTTTTAAAGCTTAATAAAATATTAGAAATGATTTATGTGCCTTAGGTGTTTTCTTACTATTTCACTTGTGAATTACTCACCTAAATTCCCACCTGGTTTCCAGTGTTGACTTCTTTTTAGAAGTGAAGCAAGGAAGAGAAAGAATGGTCAACCATTAATTATTTTATAAGATACTTAACTATGAATAATGTAAAAATGATCTCTCAAAGATATTTTCTCACATTCATTTTTCCTATATGAGATATTAATTAGCACTTCATAAATATATTTCAAACAAACTAGACTTTCCTTTCAGATTTATTGGAACTTTTATTCTTTTTACCATATCTAACCATTTTCAGCCTTAAGTCCTTTTTCCATTGCTACCAAGGATAGCTTTTTCTGAGTAATTACAATTAATTACTCATTAATCTAATGTTGGAATCAAAATTTCTTTATAAAATAATTTTTAAAGAATAGCTAACAATCCAATATGCATAAGTTAAAAATCCATAATATCCTAGTTCTTATTTTCTCTCTGATGAAGCACATAAAGCCAAATACCATTCAAATTATTGTACTGTGCATACTTGATTTCAGATACTTCGAAGAGTAAAAGTTATGTCTGTTCACAGATGTTGTGATTTAATAATTTGATGATTTAATAGATTCTAATTACTGTTTTACAAATAATTTTGTATTATTATCACACTATATTTCATTCAAAACAATTTTTAGGTAATGTGTTATATATCAAATTAACATCTGCATAGCATTTTATGTTCTTATAAGTGAGTATGTAAATACTAAAATTTAAAATTATTAATGGGATCCTCAAATGCAAAAATGTGTATGTGTATATACATATACATATAATTGAGTTGATATTAGGATTTGTTTTACATTTTATACAGCTTAATTGAAATTATTGTAGGTATTGAATCCTAAAACTTAATTCATTTGAAAAAATAATATATTAACTACTCTACCACTGCAAAACTAAATTGTATCTGGAACTCCAATAAACCTGGAAACATTGTATTCCATGTTTACAGTTGTTAAATTATTTCTTCTAAAAAAATATTGTTCTGCTTATTGAAAAAGCTATGATAAATTTTTAGGTTGTAAATATTCAAATGTGACACTTGGAATTACTGATTCCCACCTTTTAAAGTTCTGTAAGATGTAATGAATATATTTAATAATGTTCAATTAAAAGTGAAACAACAAAACAAAACAGATTAGTAAAAATGATTAGTAAATGTAAATCATTTTTACATTTACTGGAGTTCTACTTTCTCTCTCTCTCTCTCTTTTTTTAAGAGATTTATTTATTTATGCATACAAGAGCTGGGGTAAAGGCCAGAGATCGGGGGTGAGAGGATTCACCACAGACAGAGTGGGAAGCAGAACAGGCAGATCGACTGAAATACACTGCTCAGGGGAGAGACAGGAGAGGTCTGCTGGGCCATGTGGGTTGCTCCCTGGCTGGCTGGGGATGGAACTCATGCTGCAGAGGCTTCAGATTGCTTCATAGTGTGGTGCTTAACCTCTTGCACCACCAGGGAGGCCCTGGAGTTCTACTTTCTTTGGCTTTGAATAGCTACAATAAAAAATTTATATAAAGCAACCTTAATTTCTTTAGGAATTATATTTATTTTATATCCTTATATTAATGAAAATTATCTGAAATGAAAGCACAGTTATTAGAGGTAATTGTAAATTTATCTAAGAACTACATTTTATCCTGATTTCATTAGAATTGCATTTATAGGGGTAACATGTCTTTCCTTATTTGTTTTCCCAAACAAAGCAATGGCCTTCAGGCTCCCTTACTACTCAGTAGCATCGATTAAAAGTTAGAGTAAAATTAACTTAAAAGTTTAGATGGAACATAAAATCTTGGAGTTGTGATAAGCTCTAAAAGCTGATTACTATGAAACAGATTTGCTTCTCAGGTTAAGTCTTCTACTGTGATCTGCAGCCAAAGTGTCTTACCCACTGCTACTCTGAACTGAAGGATGTAATCAGAGCTTTTCCAATTTAAGTGATCACTATCAGACAGATAATTGGAAGGATAAGAACTTAAAGAAAGCACACCAGAGAAATTATTAGACAATTTGACTCTAACACAATATGGAATCAATACTATTGCTCTGGATATGTGTGCACTAATTGTTACGAAGAGAGATAAATGTAGTGATTGCCCTGACATGGATCTATCTGATTTTGCTAGTGGCATATTTTGATCATAACATTCTACTGACACTAATTGATCTATTGAACTGGTCACTGTTTTTGTTTTTTTTTTTTTTGTAGTTTCTTAGAAGCAAAAATATGACATATTACTGGGCTTTCAAGAACACATTGCATATTAGAGACTTTCATTGGTTGCAGATATTGTAATGAATATACCTTTTTAATAAGAGAAGTATTATTAGTATGAGTACACTATAGTACTCAATCTCTACATGGGGGTCTCATTTGATGTGGAAATTACAAATTATGTGCTCAGTCTCACTCTCAAGGCAATGTAATGAACACCTGATTTAGAAAGAAAAAAGGATGAGAAATATATCTCAAACAATGATCTTTGTGGAACATATTCCATTTCATTCCAGCTTGCAAGTGTCATACCTCCCTAACTTAAGCATCAACTATCAGGCAATGCTACTATTCTGTTATCTCACCTATGTTTTCTAACACTAAAATTTCAGTAGGTATACAGCTCTTTTTCCCAAGTGATCTCAGTCCACAGTGTTAATAATGTTCACTGCCATGTGACACCAGTTCCCATACTCTGATAAAATTTTACTTCTTGCCCACCACCAATATACCTTACTCCTCTACACTAATTCCTATATCACTGAGAAATTACTTTTTAATTCCAGGATAATACATACCGATAATGAAAACTTAAAAATAAGAAAAAAAATTTATAAATCAACTATTGAAAGATCACACTGGCATTTTTATGCCAGTGTCTTTTTTACCATGCAATGGGTTTACCAATGTTATACACATCTGTTTTATCTAGTATTGCAACTTGATTTGTGATTGAGTAAGATTTTATTGTATTTTGTTGTTCACAATTTTTTAAAAGGTGACTTTTTGCCAATATTTGTAATGTGAAAATTTAATCAAATTTTCTGCTTCTTTTCAAAATATGGAACACTCAGAAACATCACAACAATTTTGCTGTATAGTAGTGATGGTATGCAAGAGAGAAGTTATTATTTTTATATTATAATTATTTTATATTTATACAATATAATTATTTTATATTATAATATGTAAAATATAATATTTTAATGATGACATTAATTTTAAATATATGACTATATTTCATTTTTATACTTCTGTTCCTGAAATAATTGCATGTTATTTGGAAGTTTTTCTAATGAATGATTCAATTTTACTGTTTATTACTATTTTGACATCTTCAACCTTTAATGATATATGTGAATATTTGAATGTATTTATTGCTTACATGTTTATGTCATGTCTATTATTATTTCCCATTACATTTGTGTCTTATGATTTTTATAAAAAGCTTTCCACTGTGTAGTCATTTAAATATCCACAATTATGTATTTTATTTTAAGTTTTGTTTTGCATTTACTTAATATTGAGCTAAATATCAGATACTAAAATGGTTCTTATTTTTTTTTTAAATTCCAAGTAGGTAACCAACTATATAATGATGGTTTACAAAACAGTTTAAATTATTTACTAAGGTATAAGTCCATGATAATGAGGACTTTTTTAATATTGAAAAGCACATTTGTTGTTATTTGAACAAGATATTTTGCATATTTTAATCAAATGTAATTAAAAGGCATTCTGTCAACCTCTACTAAGATAATTTTGATTGTCATACTAACTTAGTATGATTAATATAGAACTCCCTATTAAGTCAAATTTGATAAAAATCTATATAACCCCCCTAAGATGTCTCTTAAAAATGAATTATGCACTTTGATCCATTGAAATATCAATGGCTTGAGGTTGATCTTACAGGAATCTTGACTTATCCACGTTAATAAAATATATGTGACAAACTTTTAAACATCAGTAGAAAATATTATTTCTTCAAAGGTCTTTCAAATTCAAATCTTGGTAATGTGCTATTTAAAGTTGTATTTAAATTTTATATGGAAATAACCTTCAGGAGAGAGGGTATTTGAATTATTTTACTATCAGTCATTTCTGTTACAGAAACACTATTAGGATGAAACTGTGTAACAAAAATATATCTAAGCCTTGCTTTATCACCCATACACTTAAAACAGTAGAACAAATTTCTTCTCATCAAGTATCAAAAGAGGAAGTTGGCATTCCTTCTTAAATGATAAACAATTTTATATTTCATTGATACTGAAGTGGCTTCTATAAAATTAATAATGTTTGAATTCATTAGAATCCCTAACATGACTGTCCCCCCATGTCTGCTGAGATGAGTATAAGAAAACAAGTATTTCTATTTTACATAATGTCTGCTCAGAGATTGAGCTTATACTACACTTCATTATCATTAAATAATATACACCTAATAATTCAAAATTTAAATAAAACTTCAGTAATGAAAAAAATTCCTTCTTTTTTTACTTCCTTGTCCTATTGGAGTGGAAACATATAGCTTATCTTAATTAAATTCCATTTATATTAATAAAGGGCTGGAAATATATTCAGTAATTGAAACTTGTAGTAGCCTTTGCATTTTGATGGAAATATAAACTTTCCCTGGTCCTATGGAAAAAAACAGTATGGGAGTTTCTCAAATATTTAAAAAAAAAATCCAACAATCCCACTCACAGTTATTTATCCAAAGAATAGAAAAATACTAATTTTAAGGGATATGTGGACTCTCATGCTCATTGTAGCATTATTTACAATAGCAAATGTGGTATATGTACTCATTGGAATGCCATTAAAATCTTTCTAGTGGAGACAGCACAAATGGAACCAGAGGGAATTCAACTAAGCAAGATAAGGCCAGGAAAAGACAAATAGCAGATTATTTCATTCACATGTGGAATATAAAGAAAACAATGAATCAGACAAAACTAAATCAAAACAAACTCTAGAAATTTGACTTCAAAATTGAGACTATCAGAGAGCAAGTGTGAGGTGAAAGTAAAAGGAGAAGGTTGCCCAATTGGACTATGGTGAAAGATTATGAGTGCTTTGGTGGGGATTGTGTAGTGGTAACATACATCTGAAGAAGGGTGAACCTATATTCCTAATCTCATAAGATATTGTAAAACAATGCTACCCCAATAAAAATAATATAAAAAAGAGAGAAATAGGCTTTAAACAAAGACATGAAATGCCTGAAATAAAGGATATTATGGAAAAAATTGTCCTTTGATCAATGGATGTGTCTTTTCTGTTCAGTTTCAAGCTATAGGGGTAAGACTTTCTAGAGGTTAGAAACGAATAATGCTAGGTACTTAGAAGAGGAACGTTTACAGGTTCACTCCAGATACTTAGTTTGCAGATCAGCTATATGTTAGAAAGGCAGAAAAATGATGACTGTTGCTACCATTACCATAAGTAATTATTATTTTATTTCTATTGGTCTTTATATTTTACTTTTTTTTTTCATCATTTGGAAAGAAAGGGGAAAGTTATCATTTCACATGGAACATACCTGTTTGGAAGCTAAATGTCTGGAAGTGAATAATTAATTCACATGTTATGAGACTGGGTATAAAAGTAGTTTATATTCCAATTATTCTTTTTTGTTGCTGCTACCTCTGTAGGACCCAGGCAGACTCATGAGAAAAATTCACAGCTGCTTATGAGCACTGAATCCCAAGGAAACCACCAAGGAAAGGTTATAGAGTCACTAACTCCTTTCAGAGAATTTTTATAATAAATAAAGAATAAGGGCCTCCCTGGTGGCGCAGTGGTTGAGCGCTGGGTTGTGAAGCTGCCTGCAGCCTCTGCAGCGCCGGTTCGATCCCCGGCCACTGGGCGAGGGTCCCACATGGTGTGCAGTCCTCTCCTGCCGCCCGCTGCTCCCCTCAGCAGTGTACTTCATCAGTCTGCCTGTTCTGTTCCCCGCTCTGCCTCTGGTGAATTCTCTCACCCTCCCGCGTGTATAAATAAATAAATCTTTAAAAAAAAAAAAAAACAAAAAACAAACTCTGGCAGAAAGAAAGAAAGAAAGAAAGAAAGAAAGAAAGAAAGAAAGAAAGAAAGAAAGAAAGAAAGAAAGAAAGAAAGAAAGAAAGAAAGAAAGAAAGAAAGAAAGAAAGAAAGAAAGAAAGAAAGAAAGAAAGAAAGAAAGAAAGAAAGAAAGAAAGAAAGAAAGAAAGAAATGAGAAAGGGAAGGATGTTAGGACATATGAGGCAGAACCAATGCTGATTTACAAAAAGGACCCATCTGGGGATTCCAATAGGGCTCTATTTGGGGAATAAAAATTCTCGAAGATTCTCAGTTTTCCAAGCTGGGAAAAAGTGCCATGATGTAATAACTTGAGACCATTGTATTATAACATACTTAATAATGAAATTTACATGGTTGTCTCCATGCATGAAATGTGAATATTTGAATTCAATGAAATCACTCAGGAGCCATGGAGATTTGTTAAAAGCAATTCTCAAAGAGCTATGTGAATTATAGTTATGCATTGCTTCATAATGGGGATACATTTCAAAAAAAGGCATCATTAGGTGATTTTTTCCTTTGTGTGAACGTAATGGATTGCAATTACACAAACCTCTGTGGTATATCCAGTTATACACCTAGGTTATATGATGCACTCCATCAGGACCACCATTGTATATTCAGTCTGCTCTTGGCCAAAGCATCATTAAATGACATTACTTTAGTTTTCAAAGACATGAATTGGTGCAGTGGGGATGAAACACCAAGAATTTGACTTTGTTTTTGACATTGGCACAATTCTGTCATTTTGCATATAAGAGTCTGAAATACATATCTGTGTTTTGCTAGTTTGAAAGATTTTGGTTTCAGAAATTCAACAAAGACCTTTCTGTACATCTACTTCGAATTCTATATTTTGAGGTTTTCAGATTATTTGTAGAAGTCCAATAAGGCAATAGTGATAAGTACCTTTTAGAATATCTGCTTTTCTTTTAATAAGTTCTTACACAACAAATTAAATAATATAAAATTAGATGCAGCGGGACCCCAAATTCCATTTTTATGATCTATTCTTTTGGGCATACTATGTCTAATTTAAATTTCCAGGAAGCTTTTGACTTGATAGGAGGAAATGACACATCTGAATTAAGAGTTTTGTATACTTGACTCAGCTTCATTTTTATTAGCTGTTTAATCGTGAATAGACCCTTTAAAATTTCTGAATGCTCATTTATTCTACAAATACACTTTTTATTATATAAAATATCTCCTCTTTTGATAACTTGCATGATATACTTATGTATAGTTTTTCCTCCTTTCATCTAAAATCCCATATTGTACTTAAGTACATTAGACAAACACCCAAATGTTCCATTTATGTGTCTCAGTGACAGAATTCTGGCAAACTGTTTAGCATGTGAATTATTGTTACCCGGTAAACACTGATCATTAGACATTTTGATGACATGCAAGTTTGACTCTTGGGGTATAATTGAGTTGTCAGTGATCACTGTCAAAATAAATGTCTAATCACACCATTCAGTAGATTGACTGCTGGATTCTGAACAGTACGTTTAAAGCTCTTCAGTAAATACACCAGAAGTCTTAGTACATTTAAATAACTTTAGGATTTGAAATAGCTTGACTTCTTTTAATGAAAGCTTCAGCGACTTGCAATGACTTGTACTTTTCTTTTACCATCTACCAAAATGTTATTTCCCCCAGCTTTAACACTTTCTGTAACTGATACTGAAAGTTAAAGTGAGATAAAAACCAGTGAGTCAAAGCCAGGCTAAGTCATTAGAATAGCTCTTTACCCCTTTCTGTCAGCTGAACATGTGAATAATCACATGGCACCTAAGGGCATGAAACCTGTATCACAGTGAATAATGAGTGACTTAGTTCCAATTAAGAAGTTTCCTTTTCAAAAGAACAAGTGTAATGGCCCTCTTATGAATAAATTAAAGTTAGTTTGAAAACAAGGTCTTGTTAAAAAAAAATGAACTGCCTTTCCTTCACTTCTGGGGAGTTAATATACTGACTGTTTGACCTTCCAGTTTTTACTTTAGTACTTACAGATCCCCTGGTTGTGGAGTCAACTATGAAAACTCCAGGTGATAAGTGCAAGCTAGGATTTTGTTTGTTTGGTTTTGGTCTTATAATTACCTGAGGGATAGCTCCAGAAGTTTTCAGTATAACATGCATAATGTTTGAAGAACATACTTTATTTTGCCTATTGTTTAAGGAGAGCTTGAAATTTTGCTCTTTATCATGACAGTTTAAATATTGTTTACAGAGTTATTCCTACTTGCTTATGTATTGCGCTTAATGTGTGATTGGTATTTATTTTTCAAATCTTTCTTTTACAGAGCAGTGCTTTTTCAGAGCCATTCTGCACATAAAACCTCTGTGTAAAATAAGATTATTTACACTGTAAAGTATTAGTTTATTCCATGCATTATTTATTATTTCATAGGTATGCTTGGGCACAAGTATACTGTTAAACAGATATAATGATTACATTTTTGGAAATTTTACTTAAGTATTAATTTTGCATATACCATGTAATGAACACTGTACATCTCGCTTAAATATTTGATGATAAAAGATAATATCTCTATACATGGAGGATGATGCTTTTAATTTAGACATTGATTCCAACAATTAAATATACAGGAAGATATAAAGCTCTGAAGAGTGGATACAACTTTTAATAATACCTAAGGGTACAGTACAGATTACAAAGCACTTTTGCATATGTTGTCTCACATGATCATTAAGAGTGCTGCAAAGATGTTAGGGTAGTTATTTATGGATAACTATCTTCAGTTATAAAAATCAGAGTTTGAAAGTATACTTTACAAACTTGTATTCTTGTAGTAATCCAAGAACTGCAATAAAATTCACATTTCTTGCGTCTGGTGTAGTGTCTTTTTTTTTTTTATAATGCATACATTATACAGATACATCTAGATTGGTTAAAATCATTTGCAAAAATGCAAATGCTCCCTCACCTTTTAATTTTTGCATATATGAGATCTACAAATGTTCACATAAAGGTCAAATTTCATTTTGACCTTTTTGAAATAGCCAATTATGAAGCATTTAAGAATGGACACACATTGAGAAAAGAAAACTGTACAAATATCATATGTGTATGTGAAGTATATAGGTATGTATACTCAATTATTTATGAATAAGAGTAAACATCGTTTGAAATGCATTAAGGTGAAGTGATCTAATTTTGTGACCCAATGTGTGTGGTTCACAATAATTCATTGAACCTGATCCCCCTTTGTTCCCCACCAACCAACCTCCCCCTCTGGCAGCCCCAATTCTATAGTCAGAATTTTAGAGATTGTATTGGTTTATTTTTGACTGTTTCCTTGTTTTGCTTCTTTCTCTATATTCTATATACAGGTGAAATCATGTGGAATTTGTTTCTCTCCCTTTGACTTACTTTACCTAGCATAATCCTATCCATGGTGTCACAAAATTATTAACTGTATTACTATTAACTATATTTTTAACTCTAGTTATCATGCTTTACATTAGATCTTTAGAACTTTCGTATCTGTATCTTTATACCTCTATGTCATTTTTCTTTATCTGTTCATCCACCCACTGGTATTGAGGTTGTTTCTTTGTGAATAATGTTTCAGTGGACATGGAATTGCAGTTACCTCTTCAAGATCCTAACTTTTTTCTTTCTGCTGTATATCTTAAGTGGAATTGCTGGATGTTATAGTCATTCAATTTTTCAATTCAAGTTTTCAATTTTTCTGAGGAATTTCCAGGTTGTTTTCTAAGCTATTTGTGCCACATTTATATTCCCACCAACTACATACTCTTTTCTCTACATTTTCATCAACACTCGCCTCTTGTCTTTTTGATAATAGCTAATCTAATAGGCGTGAGGTGATATCTCATTGTAGTTTTGATTTACGTTGTCCCAGTCATGAATGGTGTTAACAGGAACATGAGTTCCTGTTCCTAATCTATATAACTTTTTTTGGAAAAATGTATGTTCACATCATTTTTCCATTTTTTTGGTTATTTTGTTGTATGAGTCCCTTATGTATTTCCAATATTAAATCCTTATTTTATATATAATTTGTACATAAAGTATCCCATTCCAGAGGTTGTCTTTAAAGTAATTTTCTTGATTATTTTATTTTCCACCCAGAATATATTGAGCTTGACACAAAGTCCTACTTTTTCCTTATTTTATTTGCTTTGTTCTTTTGGTGTCATTTGCAAAAACTTATTGCCAAGACCAACATAAAAGTCCTTTTCCCCTGCATTTTCCTATAGGAGTTTTGCAGCTTCAAATCTTAGATTTGTCTTTGATCCATTGGAAGTTAAATTTTTTTTGAGAAGTGTCAGGTAGGGGTCCAGTTTTGTTCTTTTGCATGTGGATAACCAGTTTTCTCACCATCATTTATTTAAGATACTGTTCTTTAAGCACTGTGAGTTCTTGAAGTCTCTAGTAAATATTATTTGACTCCATGTGTAGGGTACGTTTCTGGGCTTTTTTTTTTCTTTTTTTTTTTTAGATGTATTTATTTATTTATACAAGCCCTGGGTACAGTCAGAAGCATGGGAGGGTGAAAGAATTCACTAGAGCCAGAGCGGGGAGCAGAACAGGCAGAAGGACCAAAGTACACTGCTGAGGGGAGCAGCAGGCAGCAGGGGAGGTCTGTGCGCCATGTGGGACCCTTGCCATGGCCTGGGATCGAACCAGCTCTGCAGAGGCTATGAGCAGCTTGGCAGCCCAGCGCTCAACCGCTGTGCCGCCAGGGGAGGCCCCATTTCTGGGCTTTATATCCTGTTCCATAGGCCTGTGTGACTGTTTCCATGCCACTATCATCTGTTTTGATTATTATTGCTGTGTTTCAAATCGATGAATGTGATAACGCATATTTGTCCTTTTTAAGATTAATCTATTCATTAATCCATTAATGACTATTTATTAATCTATTTAAATTGTTTCCTAGGTCCATATGAATTTTAGGATTGATTTTCTACATCTATGAAAAAAAATCCTTTTGCATTTTTTTTAATTTTATTTATTTTTATATCATTTCTCATTTTTGTACAATGTATGCATTATCATCTAGGTTATAGTCCCTGTAAAATTCCCATTACCCTTGTTTTGATCCTACTTCTTTCTCCTCCCAGCACTCCTCATCCCCCCATAGTATGTCTCTGGTTTATAGTTGCCTGTTGATTTTTACTTTATTAGAATTAGTTTTTTTTCCAGATCCCTTATTTGGGTCCTCTACATTCCTGCTATAAGTGAGACCATCCAGAATTTTTTCTTTTTCTTTCTGGCTTATTTCGCTGAGCATGATCCCTTCCAGTTTCATCCATGTTGCTGCAAATGGCAGGAGTTTATCTTTTTTGATAGGAGTTACATTGAGAGCCTACATTGATTTTAGCAGTATGGACATTTTGGGGGCATTAGTAATTCTTCCAACACATGAATATAGAATCTACTTATCTGGGTTTTATTAAATTTCTTTCATCAATCGTTTAGTTTTCAGTGTGCAGATATTTCACCTTGTTATTACTGATTCAATCTCCTTTCTTAGTTATAGGTGTATTCAGATTTTCTATCTCTCCATGATTTAGTAAACAGTGCATTTCTAGGTAGTTATTTCTTCTAAGTAATTTAGTGTTTTTGGTGTGCAATTATTCATAATTGTCTTTTATTATCCTTTGCATTTCTGTATCATTTAAAGTGTCCTTTTTCATTTTGACTTTGTTTTAGCCTTTTCTATTTTTTTAGTCTAGCTAAAGTTTTGTCAATATTATTTATCTGTTTGTGTTCTTTTATAGTCTGCTGACCTTCCTTAAAAACAATTATTTTGAATTCTTTGTCCAGAAATTTATATATCTCCATTTCTTTGTGGTCAATTACTGGAAAGCTATTGTGTTGTTTGGGTGGTATCATGTTTCCTTAATACTTCGTGTTGATATCTCCTATTTGCTGGAACAAAAATATCTTCCTGTCTTACAGGAGGGTAATGGCTGTGTTCAGTGTTGTGGCTTCCACTCCATGCAGCTACATCAGTTGAGGTCAAGGTTGGCAAAGATTGCAAGTGGCCTCAGTAGTCAGGGATGTGGGTGTTGTAGCAGTATGAGGGCCATGCTTGTTTTCTCTTTCTCCTAGGGAAATATAACCAACGTGATCTCTATTGGTGCCAGGTCCTACTCAATGGCACCTTCTCAGTGTTGATGACACTGTGCTGTGGAGCAACCACAAACCTTTGTTCTGGAGTGAAAGACAGGCTATAGTGGGGCTATAGCCAGGTGAAAGGACAGTGCCCAGTGGAGGACAAGTCACTGTGTGTGGGTTTTTACCCCCACCCATAATTGTAAGACCACTCAGGCTCAGGGAAAAATGGAGTTTATTTAACATACAGGGGAGACAAAGAGCTTCTAAGGCCACAGGTGCCTGGCTATCTCATCCCACATAGTATCCACAGTGTCCAGAAGTCCCATAAAAAGGTCACTCTTTCAGCATGGTGTCATCCCATCAATGAGGGCCTGCAACTCGTGGCATACCCATAAACAGCTGGAGGTGATCACCGGTGGGGCCACTAAGATGACAGAAACAATAGCAGCCCATAGCAACAGTCTGAAGGTTGGGATGGACAGCACTGGGAGCTTGGTCAGACAGCAGTGGAGGGAGTAGCACCTGGAGGAATTCTGGATGATCTCTGTGAGTGCTTGGCCCACACCAAAATCAAACAGCTCTTTGCGACACCAGATCCAGGCCCTTTGGTACTCTTTTTAGGCGGCGACAGCAGCCAGACTGGAGGCAGGTGCAGCCTCCCAGTTGCTTCGAAGCTCTTCGCTTCTCTTTTCCGACAGGGGCTGCAGGATGTTTCTTTCTGTTGCCAGGTACAGAGTGGGAGGAGTGTGGGGGACTGGGCATCTCAAGATGGCTCCTGCCCTGCCTTATATCCTCTTTCAGGCTCCCTTGCGCTAGTTGATACCTGCTGAGTGGAGCATTTTCAATTCTAAGTGACCAACCAATTGGACCATTTTGGGACCAATCAGTCTGTCTGGTGCCTAATAATTAAACTAATGAGCTAATGAACATGATTGGTTCGTTTTGCTCACACCACATTGGTCCATTCTACAACAAATCAGGGACCAAATATAAAAAGGCTAGTGCTGGGCCACCATCAAGCCTTCAGGCTTGGAACATCTGTGTAGCAGTCCTGGAGGCTGCTTGATGGCCTGGTTGCTACTCAGAGGCAGCACTTTGGACAGCCCTGGGGCTTCCCAAGTCGGTGGCGCCTGGGGCAGGGACTACCCACTGGCAGCAACTTCTGGGCATGCTTTTGCAACAGCTCTGGCTGGCTTGGGAATGAGAGTCTGTTTTGCCTGGAAGTCCACACTCTGGGGCCCCAGTTTCATAAGTACTTGTGAAAAGACTGAATATTGGTGATCTTGGCCTTACACAGAGGAGGCTGCTGAATACATGAGTGAATGTGGAGCCCCTGAGGATCCTGGTTCCGAGCACAGGTATGCACAGAGCAGTTGCAGAGTAGCGATCTAAAGCATGGGCACATGGGGAATATCTGTGTCTCTGGAATCCAGGGAGTGTATGTTATTGGGGCAGGGGGAGTGGTAGGGGTGGCATCCCTGGTTCTGGAGAGGCATAAAAGCAGCTTATTTTTCAAGCATGCATAACAGCATCTCTGTCTCTGTCTCTCATCTGTGACAAAATGGCTGCTGGTTACTTCAGTTGCTAAAGCTGCCAGTGTCCCCGGCAGAGCAGCTGCTGGGGTCTGTGACAATGAATATCATGTGTTCCACACTGAAAGCAGTTGGTGGTCTGTGGCTTCCACAGGAGCTGATGAAGTTCTCAGAAGTAATGGGTCCACTGCAGAGCAGGCCACCAGCACTACAGTGGCATCTGCTATGGCTGATACTGATAAACCTCACACTAGTTGGTCATCTCAGCTTAATCAGTCTCCCCAAACAATCCTGTCTGGGGGATAATTTTCTGTTGTGTTGTTGTGCTATCCTAGATCCATTTTCATTCAAAGGTAGTTGTCTAATTTGTGTGTGTGTGTTGGTGAGGGAAGACTATTAGTGTCACCTACACTGTCATTTTCCTAAGATTCTTAACTCGTCTTTACTCATTTATTCACCATATCATTGCCACTATATTTCTCTCTGCCTCTCCCTGATCCTCTCCTTCCCCATTTCTCTCTACATTTCTCTCTCTCTCCTTTTCCCTTTTTTGCCTTTCTCTTCCCTTTCTAGATATTGTTCTTTGAATCTCCTTGCTTGACAACATTTATAGTATAATATGTAAAGTTCTAGTCTACCATGTAAGGAGTATAATCTTATCAGCGCGCTCTCATTATCCCCATCTGTGGTTCTGCAACCAGTGACTTTCCACCCCAAATCACAGTTATCAAAATACTTTAGTCACACTGTTTTCATAGAATTTACTTTTAACTGTCTTTTTAAACTTCTATTCCTAAAAAATCCAGTTCAAATGCCATCTGTTATGTAGATTTTTATAATCTCTCAAGATAAAATCTGTATATGTATTGTCATCATTTTGTTACAGCTTTCTCATAGTTCTGCATTTTATTGAAATTCTTTTTGCCTACTACTCAGTCTTCCTGATGTACTAAAAACTCTTGGGGAGAGAAACTGTGTATAATAATACCTCTGTGAAGTCCCTGCCCATTGCACAATGTAAAACATTCTTAATGCTCCCAAATAATTTGCTGAAGCAATAAGAGATCATAGGAAAAGCAAAAGAAAGTAACTCTTCTCTTTTATTACTGAGGTGAGGTGGGAAACTATTATAAATATGGATGAAATATCCTGGTCTCTGTGTTATCGCAATTCCCAGGCTGAGTTTGTGTTTAGGAATGAGAGTAATGGAGGATAGTTTGACTTAATGAAAGCATAATAATCTGGAATTCATGAGACTTGGAATATGTCCCCCGATCTTACTTCAAAGTCAAGTTGCTTGCCCTCTTTATTCCTTTTCTAAAAATGAAATCAATAGATGGTAAATATTTCCATAATGGTATTTACAGATTGGTGGAAGAGTTGGAATCAATTTTGCCAAGGTATTTAGGGGGGAAAATAAATTATTTAAAATAAGAAAGTTTGTGTCATCTTGCTTTGGAATTTATTTCAAATTGATATCTTAGGTGTTATAAATGTGATTTTTGAAGTTCCTCAATTTAATGTTGTCCCTTTTTTTCAATTTATGTTTATAGAGATAAGGTGTTTTACATCATAATGTCTGCTTTGCTCTACAAATGAATATTTTCACATCATGCCCTCAACCAACGCCCCAATAATCCTCCACCATGTTCCGCTGGATTTCTGGTTTCCCCACTCCCGCCCCACCACCCTTTCCTTCTGGTTGCCTCAACTCTGTACTCAGATGTCAAGAATTTATTGATGGTGTTGACCAACTTTATTGTTTCTCTATAGCCGACATATAAGTGTGACTATGTGGTAATAGTGGTTTTTATTTTTATTTTTTGTCCTGGCATAAAGTATGAATGAACATAAATTTCTGTGACTTACAGTCACATAAAGCATAAAACTGATAAATAATAAATATCTATTAATTTTAAATAGAATCATACCTTACTTTCATTATGGCCCTTTGGACTTTGAAAATATTTATCTCATTATATTTTAAAATAATCATATGGGACAGGTAGAGTGGATATTATTTTCTTTACGTTACATAGACTGAAAATGAGGGAGATTTGTTTTTAAAGATTTATTTATTTATGCATACAAGAACTGGGGTACAGGCCAGAGGTGTGTGTGGGGGAGAGGATTCACCAGAGACAGAGTAGGTGTAGTGGCAGGACGGGGACAGAGCAGGTTTTCTCTGATCTGGCAGACCAGGTAAAGGAGAGTCTTGGAGACCTCGGTGGCTTTCTGAGGCTTTTATTGAGCTTTTACATGCAGTACAGCAATCAGGTACATGGCAGGCAGGGGTGCCAAGAGGCCAGCAGGCTCCTGGGCCCCTGGCAAGTCTTCACTCTGGCCTTCTCTGGTCTTCTTTCTTTCCCCTTCTCTCTCCTGTTCTTTCTCTTGTTCTGTCTTCTGCCTCTCTTTTTCTCTGTGATTATCTCAATACTGCTGCCATGGCCTACAGAAGTAAACAACACAACAATGTAACAAAATGCAAGTGCCCCATCAGACAGGGCAATCCTAATGGCAGGAGGGCAGAAAAGCCTGAGAATCATTTACCCTACAGTGGGGAACAGAACAGGCAGATTGACTGAAATAAACTGCTGAGGGGAGCAGCCCGCCTGTCAGGAGAGATCTGCTGGGCCATGAGGGTGGCTTCCTGGCCAGGGATTGGGGATCGAACTTGTGCTGCAGTGGCTGCAGAGAGCTTCTAAGGTTGCGTCTTAACCCTTTGCACCACCAGAGAGGCCTGAGGGAGATATATTAGTTTCCTCAATTATCAAGTCATGATTTTGTAAAACTGAAACTTAACTGATCATATCACAAATTTTCTAAAAGCTGGTGAGGTCTATGGCTGAGTCTAATGCTCAACATCCCTGGTTTATTCCTCCAGATATTGATTTATCTTTTTGTTAAAACATGTAAACAAAATGTGCAAAATAAAGTTAGTCAAGTAAAAAAAAATGGTAGGTTTAGAATCACAAAAAATAAATCTTGAAACCAATAGAATGTTACATTACTTTTCTTTTATGTTTTTGAAATTTATTAGTTTCACTATCTCTTCATGGTGGTATAATCAACAAAAGCCTAATCACACATGTTCTAATTGCAATCATTAAGCATAAATTTAGAGCAAGATTTGACCAGGAGCTAAATTTAGTAGTCCTTAAAAGTATTCCACTCTCATGTCTGTCCTTATGACTCCAAATCACGATGATTGTTAATTATGCAACTAAGATTAACAATAATTCATTTCTTATTAAGCACTATGAACGTTTGCTAGAATTTCTTACTGGGCAGTAAGATGTAAATCTTGAGTTTACTTATTTCAAAACTCTTCATGAACAAGAGCTAACAAGAAGTAGCAATGTTTGTTTAAATTAATTTTAGAATGTTGGAAATGAGATATAAAGTTTTTGTTTTCCAAAGAATCAACATAAGAATTAACATTAACATACTGTTATTTGTACTTAAAGGACATTGATTGATATTTGTAGGATAATATACATACAGATACCTCAATTTCCAAGTCTGATATTATCTTTGAATGAGTTGTCATAGTATGCCAATTATATGTAAAAATGTCCAATATAAACTCAATGATTTTTTTGAAATTTCATGTGGATGTTGCATGTATTATTGGCACAGTGGTCCTCAAATTTGGCTATACTAGTAGAATTTTTAAAATATTGATGTCTGAGTCAAAGGAGTCAGTGTGAATTACTTTGGATGTAATCTTGTCATCAGGAGTCTATGCATTTTATGTTTTGTTCTAATGTGCAGATAAGTTTGAGAAAAGTTGTTTTAGCATTCTATTTTGAAGCCTAATGTGCAAAATTTTAAATCTGAAAAACATTTTGGTCACATAATCTGGTCACATTTGGTCACAATTGGTTTATATAGATAAAACTTTAAAGAAAGTAAGCTCTCATTTATTGACAATATTAACAGTCTATAGGAAGCAAGACCATTTTCAGATAATTAAAAAGAAAAACATAAGCTTTCTAGAATATTCAAACTATACTTTATGTTCTACATTTTCCATATTATGTGCTTTTGGTTGATGGCTAGATTGAAATTCTGAGGAATCTTAAAGATACCCTAACATACAAGATTATATTTGCATAATTTTCCTGTTAAACATATTTCAGTGAATTTTAATGATTAAAAATCAATAATCTGTGAATGATAGATATGATAATTCTATTGCCAGGACTGTTTTATTAGTGGAACAAGTCAATTCCCAATTAATCTGAAATTCAGTGTTGCAATTTGAGGATGGTTCCTAAAGTCAATATTGGAACGTGCATATGTGATTTTTTTATAATCTCCTGACTACTGCAGGTTAGTCACCTTTCTCATCACACCATCAGCCAATGAGGTAGAGTGCACCACAGGAGAGTATTAACTGTCCTCTTTAATAGTTATGATCCATAGTAAATATTTGGTTTTAATATGGTGGAGTTTATTGAGACATATTTAATGTTTACAATTGTAACTTCTGTAACATTTATTTTATTTTTTTAAAGATTTATTTATTTATTAATACAAGCACTGGGTGCAGTCAGAAGCGCGGGAGGGTGAGAGAATTCACCAGAGCCAGAGCGGGGAGCAGAGCAGACAGAAGGAACGAAGTACACTGCTGAGGGGAGCAGCGGGCGGCAGGAGAGGTCTGCGTGCCATGTGGGACCAATTGCCCAGTGGCTGTGGCCGGGGATCGAGCTGACGCTGCAGAGGCTGCAGGCAGCTTCGCAACCCAGTGCTCAACTGCTACGCCACCGGGGAGGCCCAACTTCTGTAACATTTAAAACACTATATGCATTGATTAAATTTCAGCTTATTGCTATCATACCTGTATAGTATGTACGACTCAGAATTACTTTTTATGGCATTTAGCATAGTCTCTGTTGCAATTAGTCAACTCTACCCTCCAGCATTGCCCAAATGAGCTGATTTTTTTTAATCAGTTGAAATATTTGAATTTATATTTTTGTTAATAATCATTTTATTTGTGATTTTTATGTTTCCTTTTCCTTTTCCTAGAATTTTATTTGAATAAAAATTTGAATTTTCTTATTTGTCTGCTATTGAACAACATTAAACAGACTGTGTATCTGTAGAATGCTATTCATCTGAAAAATCATGTTAGCAAATCTTTGAATTGATTCATAATCATTTCAGTAATTAGGATGTTTATATGTAAATGGACACAAATTTCTTTTTTAAAAGAATGTTTACTATTATTTATAAGCTAGAAGCATATTTTCCAAATAAATCTTTGCATTATTTGTATTTATATTATTTTAATTGAGTCAGTAGCTGAATTACTATGGCAATTTGAAGATAATTTGAAATTTCAGACTCCTAACACATGCTTTTTACATCTTTCTCCTATTTGGCATCTACTGTGTATGTATATCTTAGGATGAATAGTAATTACATTCACAAAAATTGCTATAAGTTGACGTGTATGAAATTGTTCCCATACAACTTAACCATTCAAATATTTAGATTGTCCTAATTCCATTATATAAGGTGGATTTAAGCATCTTATGAAGATATCAAGACAATTATTTGCTTAATTGTACATAATAGTTTTCAATGTGTTGGTATAGTGTTTTCACAGAACTCTTCAATTGTAAGCTATCTTTTGAACATTTCCAGTGGTTGATATAAGTGATAATATAATACTTATATTTTGTCAAAAAACAAAACAAAACATTGATTTATCTTATTATATGTTAGGTATTCAAAGCCTTTTATTTCCAGATCTAAACAATAAATTTCTTTTTTGTAGCTTAGAGTTGTGACTAGAGGAAAAATTGTTACTCTTCGTAAATCATGCTCTCTCTTTCATTGGATAACGAGAGAGGCAAAACTCATCTTCATCTTTATCTACTCTCCTCTATTATGTGACTTTTCATTTTTATTTTAAAATTTAAATTTATTGATGTTGATATATAAATTACATATGCTCAATGCATATGATATAAACAATAAGAAAACTTTAAGGCAACTTATAAAGCAGGGACATTTTATTTTAGCGAAAATATTACCTAACAATATTTTTACCTTCCCTAAAAGTAAACTCTTATATCCATGTACCTTTCTAAAAAGAAATAGCTTAGTTATGAACATTCTTTTTCTTTCCCATGCATTTTGAATGTATATTTGGATGTTATTTTAAGAGCATAGTTTTTTTTTCCCTAGTGTTCCACAACTGAAAAATATAAATATGGACATTAGTTCAGTTATTTACATCTATAAATGGTTATAGTGACTGTCCTTGTAGTTAAATTTAATCAGGATCAACGATTATTTCTTTAGAATACATTTCTAGATATGTTACTGTTTCTTGAAAGGGTATTAATAATGTTAAAGTAATTGATTTACATTTTAAAATCCCCTTTACAAATGCCTTGGATAAATTCTACTCTGTCTTGTATTATAATTTGCATCAAATATATTTTGATTTTCATGCCGTAGACACAAATTCAAATGAAATTAAAATAGCAGGCATAATAATTAAACAACGGGTTAACATAGTTTTAAGGATATTTTAAAAATTACTGTGTTTAACTTCTGTTCCTTGAGTATCTAAGTAGTTCTTGGAAAAGATACAGATAACAAAGTGAAACCATGCAAGGTTGGAGAAATATCAGGGTTTGTATGTTCTCACTCGTGTGCTCACAATTGCAAAATATGACTCAAGCTCAGGGTACAACAACAAGAGGAATGATTTACAAAAGGGTGCTCGAGGTAAGAAAAGAGTTTTTAAGACCACAAATGGCTAGCTGTCCTATCCAGGAAATGTACATCTTGCTTGTACAAGATAGCATTTTCCCTCCAGTGAGAGCCTGGAACTGGTGGCACACCAGTAACAGTGAGCTGGGAATCAATTCACAGTAGCAGCTGGAGGTAGTCACAGGTAGTGCTGCTGGGGCAGCAGGGCAGAAGTGCAACAGCAATCAGAAGCCTGGACTGAGCAGTGCCAGGCACCAGACTTGATAGCTCTCAGAGGCAGTGCCAGAGTTCCAGTCATCAGTAGCATAGCTGTTTACTGATGCTGGGTGTAGGTCTGTTGCACTCCTGATGAGTGAAACTGAAGCAAAGGTTTTGGATGTCTCAGAGGTTTCAAGGGGCTTGGGAATCTCACTGAAAGTCTTCCCAAGAAAGAGTTTGGACAAGTCTCTCTGAAGCCAACTGAAGCCCCAGTTTATATTCCCCTTCAGGGTACCTGGCTTTCAAACCTCATTGGTCCATTTTCCAAGCCAGTTTGTTTCCAACATTTGATTGCTGCTGGTGAGACTTGAACCTGATTGGTGCCAGTGAGCCCTCTAACCTGATTTGTCTGTTTTTAAAACCAGCCTGGAATTCAAAATCAAAACCCAAGAAGTACACCCAACCTGCTTTTTTCTGTCTGGCACTGGTGTGGAACTAGGACTTTTGTTGTACCTGGCTGCTGAGGTGGGCAGTCTCATGCTGGCAATGGGTCCCTCAGTGGAGCAGAGCAGGCAGCTCTGTTATATCCAAATGGTGCTGGTCAGGTTTAAACCTGACCCTTGTGTCTGCAAAACCACGCCATTATTTAAAAAAAAAAAAAAAAAAACACAAACCCAGTCACACCAGGCTGGGCTGTCAAACCCTGCTCATGCTGGGACAGAGTCAGGAAAGTTCCTCTACCTCTGGAGAACCAGGAGCCATGAGGACCTCTCACAAAAGTATTCAAATTTCCAAATATTATAGGCTCACAATCAGCTTCCCAGTGGAATATTGTTGGTATAATCAATGTTGTAATTTGAGAAACATGTCAGAGTGACATGGGTATCCTGCAGGGAATTCACAGGAAGGTTGCTTGGATTAGTAACAGAATACTTGTAGAATTCCTATTCCTACAAGGGAGAGCTAAAGAAGTTACCAGAATTCAGAGATAGAGAAAGGACTGCCAGACAAGATATATGACTTTTGGTCAGAGAAAATAATTAATGCCAGAAATTGCAGAAGAAGAAGGAAGTCAGGAATATAATTAACCAACCTCACTCCTCTCTCCATCATTTTCCTGCTTAAGTTTCCATTGACTGAACTCAACTAAAGTCTGACAGCGATGGAGTGCAGGAAAAGTCTCTTGTTTATTCAACCTCCTAAGTGCTCAAAGTAGGTTTGAGAAGAATGGAGATTAGATTTGAAGAGAGAAATGTAAGATATTCAGCACCATAGGAAATCTCAGTAGATATTTTCCTTCTTTTATTTTTTTCTCATGACTGATTTTAGACTAACAAGTAATTTTCCTACTTGAAATATTTATATGATTTTTACTCTTGTGGCTAATATGTTTAGTGATAGCTTGATAATCCAAGACTAATCTCCGGAATTTACATAGGTAGAACTCTACATCTATAAAACAAGTTTAACAGAAAAATGCATATATGTATAGATAACGTATTTTCATTTTAAATATAACATTATAAAAAGTAATTAATTTAATTATCTAAATAATAATATAGAGAACCAATCAATATATAAACTAAGGGTATACACATATATCCAATGGCTTTTTTATTATCTATTATGTTTCCAATTTTTATTATCTATTATGTTTCTATTTGCAATGTAGTGGGCATGCAACTCAGCTGGATTGCAATTTCTGTTAGATAATAAAGCCTAAACACCCTAATTTAAGATATTATTATCAATTTATTATTTATAGAGGCGCAAGGGGTTAAGTCTCAGTACTATGAAGCTATCAACAGCCAATGCTGCACAAGTTCAAACCCCAGCCAGGGAGCTAAACCACATAGTAAAGCAGACCTCTCTGTCTCGCCCGCTCTCCCCTCAGCAGTGTATTTCAGTCAGTCTGCCTGTTCTGCTCCCCAGTCCCTCTGGTGAATCTCCTCACACCTCCTCCCATACCTCTGGCCTGCACCCCAGCTCTTGTATGCATAAGTAAATAGAATCTTTAAAAAAATTATTTACAAAATAAATAAAAGTAGACTTTAACATCAATCCCTCTAGCCATCTTTACATACCTGTACTTTTCCATATAAACACACATTTTTTTCAGGTGAAATTTTTCAGAACAGGAAAGCAAATGTTGGTTAAAAATAGTGTTTTTTTTAATTTTAGATTTCATTTTAATCAATAATATTGGTTAAATTTTAATTGTTTAAAGTTTTATTGTTCCTTTGCCTTTTTTTTTCTGAAAAAAATGTGATGGCAATAGCTATCATAACTTTAAAGATTGGTGAAGTAATGCATACAGAATGTCAAGTAATTAAATATCTAAAATGAAATAGTCACTTGTGTTTTTAATGGAAATTAAGTGCTATTATTTAGATTATGATAAAAGGGAAAATAGAACCTCTTTGTGAAGCTTTGTTATTTTACTCCTTTATTACTAAGTATTTTACAGTATAATTAACATACACATTTTTTTCCAATTCTCTATTCCCCATCTCTACAGGAATATTATTTAAGAGATTGTAAGATCACAGATGTTTGATAATGATAGGAGACAGAACTTCAGAGAGTCAAAACTGATTCTGGGTGAAACCAGTGGATGCCCAGGATCCCAAATTGTTAAGGGGAAAACCCATATTGCCTTTCCTGAAAGTTCATGCCATCTGCATGCATCAAACCAAAGCGATCTCACTACATTACATGCAAAGATTTTTAATAAAGAGAGAGAAGAAGGGGAAAGAAGGATTTCAAAATACAGATACCGGATTAAATAAAATATAGCCATTTCCTCCTGGGCACATATCAGTCAAACAGGCAAGAGCAGGAGCAGATGTTCTAGGATTCCAAGGCAGGAAAAACAAATAGTAGATTGGACAGGACTCAAAGAGTTGGGAGAGAGGAGACCCAGACTAAAATTATACCACTCAAGGTGGACAATCCACTTTAAGATAACAATGGTGGCCCCCATAGTCAATGAAGACAGCTAGACACAAAGGGCTAATGATATAAAGGGCAAAGACCAGGAGAAGCGTGCCCAAATGGCTGCTGTTCCTTCTCCTCCATCAACAATGGCCACTCCAGTCCTCCTTTTATCCAGCAGTTCCCAGTTCACTACATGCCAGAAGCTATAATGCAGCTGCCAGGGTAGGGGGGAGTCCAGAGTCCATTCCTTATCCTCAAACAGCAATATTAAGGGTCTTTTCTCTTTTCTTGTCACTTTTCTTGGAGTTTCTTCAATTGTTCTTTAAGTGACACATGATCATTATGACTCTCATATTAATGATAGAAGTTGAAATTAGACTACATTGTCACAGTTAATACTAGAACTAAACCATGGTTTCTTGGATTTCTGACATTGTGCGTGTTTGCTTTCATTTTATTTTTGATTGTTTTGTTTTTATACAAACCATCACTCATTCGGTATTCAGGTTAGCCAAATCTAAATCCTTAGTGACCCTGAATTAATATGGGCATTTTACAATAGAAATCTTTGGGAGCATGTCCTTTATAAATCTGAGAGTTTGTGCATTTTGCATACTCAGATAAATAAGACTGTTTAAGAAGTAAGCAACTTCTTTTCCTTATTTTATTGCTGTCTTTGCCTTAAATCTTTACCAAATAGTAAAAAAAAAAAAAATCAGTTTGCATTTGCTAATAAGGTGTCAGAGACCTATGACAAGAGGAGGCCAAGTAGCACAACACCTCCTATATCAAAAGTATTAAGTGCTTTTAAAATTAAGGATTGGAGTTGCTCTATTAGGAAAGGTCAGTCCAGATTTATCCGTCTTTGCCACTCACATAATTCTTATACTTTGGCAATATACGGTGGATTCAGAACTTGTGACAGTTTCAGAATTGAAACTATCCTTTTGCTCTGCTTCGTTTCTTTTTCTTAACCTTTTTACCCCTTATGACTGACATTAGTCCAATTCAATTCAACAAACATGTACTAAGCGTCAGGTTTTAAGGTGCTCTGCCATTTCCAGGTTTCAAAGAACTTAAAAGTTAGGACATGACCTTTTAACAAGAACATCTTGAAGAAAATGCTTAAAATAGCATAAAAATCTTCAAATCCCATTGAACTTTTTTCGAAGTAAATGGACCTAAAACCAAAATTACCTGTTTTTTAAAAATCAAAACCACCATTGTGGAATGTATTCTTTACAGTTGAAACTGAGACATCGCCTTGTACTTTCAATCTTTACAAACATTTTTCTTTAATTCACTGTATAAAATTTTGATATATTGCTACGTTTGAAAAAATAACTAATGAAATATTATGGATGTCAAAGTCAATGGAGTGGTGAGAGGCATGAAGAGCTATGAGACAATAGTCTTGATGGAAGCACTGAAGGAAAGGAGTTAATTAACATCTTCTCAGCACTAAGATGAACTTGTTAGCACAAAGAATAAGAATCAACTCTCAACATTTAATACATGTCAGGCAGAATGCAATGCATTCTCAGGTGGTAAGTCATTAATTTCACACAACCCTTTAAAGTATGTGCCAAAATTTTCCCCACTTTAGAGATGAGAAAACTGAGAAACAAAGTTTAAATAGCTTTGTCCAGATTACACAGGTAGCACAGACAGACTTTGGACCTGTACGATCAAGTTGTAGATTCTACACCCCTGATCATATTGAAATACTTGTAATTCTGTACCTGATGACTTCACAACTGTTTCTTTCAATAGTTGATAAATAACGTGACACAACTGATAATTCAGATCTCTTTGTTAATGCAAAACTAATTTTAATATAAAATAAATTATCTTAAATATAAAGGCAAATCACTACTACAAATGTATTTTATGGTATTGAAAAAACATACTCAAAACCATGTTCATTAATAAATAATAAGATCTAATTTTTGCTAATAAGGTATTCTAGATCACATCACATCATTGGATGAGGAAATATATTTGAAAATACAAGCATGACAAACACTTTGAAAGCACTTTTATCACACAGTAGAGATAAAGTGGTAGAAATCAATTTATATTTAAGTAAAATATATGTGATTCATTGGCAGTACTAAACATGGTGAATTCAAACCCATTTTAATAATAAAGGACCTGAAAAATGAATATTGTTACCATTAATGTTGATTTTTAAATAGAATACATACATAAGTAATGTAGGAGAGTTTGCTTGATAAATAACAAAACCTTCATCCTCATTATATGAACACATTTATACTGAAGGATTTTAATTATAAAAATATTTATCTCCAATATGAAATCGTTTTCTTATGTATGAGATGTATAATATATAAATTACCTTTCATGTTATTATGTTTCCTGCTTCTTAGCAATAAACCAAGAGGTATATACCTGCGTAGTCTTCATCTTCAACAAACAGAAATCTTAAAGACAAATTTAATTTTAACACTGGCAAAGTGTTGGCCTTTATTATCATTGTACTTCTGCCCTACTTTAACCTGTTTCTTTAGATTCTGATTTTCTTTGATGTCTGTGTCCTTCAATTACTTATTCTGTAAGAATATAAATACATGAATAAATACAAATTTGCTGCAAATAAAATAAAAATAGAGGGAGAACATATAATAACATAATTTTTTAAAGCAAAGCACATCATTCTTTAGTCACACAGCAAAATGTATTTACCATAGTAAACCAAATTAGTAATAGACATTGATAAACGTAGCCAACCATATGCTTAATCAACTTATAACACATTTGGAATGACAAACTTAGCTACATAAATGAAAGAGTAATGAAGTTAGTTACAGACTTTTTTGGACACGTTTGCCACTTTCTCTAATTAAGAAGATTAGTAATACTAACATTTAATGCTGCTTTATATTTTCAAAGGACTTAGCTCATTAATGATTATAAATTTCCCTGGCATCTCTGCAATTATCATCATCCTCAATTTTATAGATGAGGGAATTTGCAGAAAAAAGTTAAATACTTGGAATAGATTTTGATTCCACAGGGTTTTAGTTAGAAGCTGAACCCAGGGTGGTGCCCTGAACTGGTGACTTGCTTTCATTATAGTAAAATAAGGCAAAGTGTATAAGTTCTCATCAAATTATTTAAAATGCAATATAGAGTAATGTTTGAGTTCAGGGATTTACAGTTAGATGAGAGTTCAAAAGTAAGTTGTCTAGTTATGTAATTTTGAGTGTGTCATTTTTTGAGTCTCATTCTCCACATTTATTTGATAGATTATCACAATACTTATGACATTTTTGTTAGAGATTAAACAAATACCTTTTTGCACAAGACTTGAAACATAGTAGGCATCTGATAAAATTGTGTTCTATTATTTTGATGATGATGATGATGATGATGATGATGACAACAACAATCAAATGGATGACTTGGGTATCAGGCACAAAAGATCTAGATAGGGATTCTTTTTCATTTAAACCAAACTATAGAGACCTGTGCTGTAAAAAGGCCTCAGAAAGTGAGAATAGCACAGCTGATACCAGAATTTGACTAACAGAACAGTAGTTAAGTATATATATTTTTTTCCAATTATATAAACCCTTCCTAGAGAAGTCAAGTATGGTGATAGAAGTTTGGTATCTGTCAAAAAGGTGGTTTATATCTATATTTTTCAGGGAAAATTAAGCTGAAAATCTAATTTGTAAAAATTTGAGAAAACATGATTTTTTTATTAAGGAAACTTGGTTCTTCTTCTCTAAATACACACATATATTTGTAACCTAACTTTTTACCAAATTTGAAATACATATAATTTTGCTCTTCAACAAAGTCCTAATAATCAATAATGGTCATTTATAGCTATATGTTTGTGTAGTTATCTATCTATATGTGTGTGTGTGTGTGTGTATAACAGCTGCAAAGGTTGAATTCTTGGATTTTAATTGATTTATCTAAGGAAATAACCAGAATTAAAAACTCAAGTCAGTACTTTACCACTTAATATGATATACTCCCATTCCTATGATGAAGCCTAACTTTCAACACATCTAGCAGCAGTTGCAAAATCACATAAATTTCACCCCTAAAAAATAAAATAAAAATACATTTACTTTATTTTTAGAAAATATACATAAGCATTTTAATACTGCTTTGCAAAAGTTGTTCACGTAGTTGCAGGTTTTGTTAAATTATGGTGATTTTTTGGAACATAGTAAGAAGTTTTGGTTTATGAAATTAATGATAGAATTGTCTCTACCAAGAGGGTTATGATCAAACAGAACATTCATTACAAAACCTAGAAGCTGATAAGAAACATTATAGGTCAGATTGAATTGTATTGAAACCATTTAGATTATGGCACGTGTTAAAGATGCAAATTCTTTATATTTGCATAATTTCTCTGTGAAAAGTTTAATTTTTATTTAACTATAAACATGTGATTGGTTTTAGTGCCCATTACACTCATTAGTCTTGCACTGTGATTAATGTGCAAAATAATCAGAATGAATGTTAAGATTTCTATAATTTTATTTTAATCATTTCTGGAGATTCATTACTTTTCATGAGAAGTTTGTCTCTTCATTATAAAGCAAAGCTTGATGATTTATAGGAAAGCATACATTTTTACATTATGAAAGCAATGGTAAAATTTATGGAGACTTTTCTGTCTCTCAATTTATGCAATTTATGTTAGTTGTTTATTGATAACTTACTAGAAATATTTTTTTTTATATTTTTAAAAAATATTTTATTTATACAAGAACTGGGGTACAGGCCAGAGGTGTGGAAGGGTGAGAGAATTCATCAGGGACAGAGTGGGGAGCAGAACAGGCAGACGGACGGAAAACACTGCTGAGGGGAGCAGCGGGCGAGGCAGGAGAGGTCTGTCGCACCATGTGGGTCTCTCCCTGGCTGGCTGGGAATCAAACTTATGCTGCAGAGGCTGTGGACAGCTTCAGAGCAAGGCACTCAACCCGCTGTGCCACTGGGGAGGCCCTAGAAAGATTTTAAATGTCTAATAACTTCTCATGAATATAGCAGTGCCAATTATATTTAAACTATCAAAATCTACATCTGCATTCAATTTTAAATATGAGTTTAAATCACTAGCAAAATATTCATCAATTACTCTCATCACATCACTTTATTGGAGTCACCATTCTGGGGTATCGGCTGCTACGGATTTTCTTTTTTTTTTTTTTTTTTTAATTAATAAATTTTATTTTTATATTCCCCATACAATTGCAATCCCCCCATTCTGATCCCAATCCCTCCCCTCCCGCCCCCCACCCCCCAAAAAGTGTCTCTGGTTCATAGTTTTTGTTGATTTTGATTTTCACTTTCTTATAGTTATTCATTTTCCTGGTCCCTTATTTAAGTTTTCTAGATCCCTGCTATGAGTGAGACCATCTGGTATTTTTCTTTTTCTTTTTGGCTTATTTCACTGAGCATGATCCCTTCCAGCGTCATCCATGTTGCTGCAAATTGCATGTGTTTATCTTTTTTGAATGCTGAGTAATATTCCATGGTATATATGTACCACATCTTCTTGATCCAGTCATCTATTTTTGGGCATTTGGGCTGTTTCCAAAGCTTAGCTATTGTAAACAGTGCTGCTATAAACATAGGGGTGCAGGTGTTCTTTGGAATTGATGTTTCTGTGTTCTTTGGGTAAATACCTAGGAGTGGAATTGCTGGATCCTGTGGAAGCTCTATGTTTAGTAGGTCCAGAAATCTCCACACAGCTCTCCATAGTGGTTGGACCAGTTTGCACTCCCACCAACAGTGCAGAAGAGTTCCTTTTTCTCCACAACCTCGCCAACATTTGTTGTTGCTAGTTTTTTTAATATGTGCCATTCTCACTGGTGTAAGATGGTATCTCATGGTAGTTTTGATTTGCATTTCCCTGATTGCAAGTGATGTTGAACATTTTTTCATATGCCTGTTGGCCATTCGCATTTCCTCTTCAGAGAAGTTTCTTTTTAGTTCCTCTGTCCATTTTTTGACTGGATTCTTTTCTTTGTTGTTGTTGAGTCTCATCAGCTCTTTGCAGATTTTTGTGATCAGTCCTTTATCATTAGTGTTGGGTGCAAAAATTTTCTCCCAGTTGGTGGGGTTTCTCTTTGTTTTTGTTATTGTCTCTTTTGCTGTGCAGAAGCTCTTTAATTTGATGTAGTCCCAGCTGTTTATCTTTGCCTTCACTATCACTGCTTTGGGTGATGGGTCTGCAAAGATGTCTTTGATATGCAAATCACGTAGTGTTTCGCCTATATTTCCTTCTATGTATTTTATGGTTTCAGGTCTTATGTCTAGTTCTTTAATCCATTTTGAGTTGATTTTTGTATATGGTGTGAGGTAGTGGTCAAGCTTCATTCTTTTGCATGTAGCGACCCAGTTTTCCCAGCACCATTTATTGAACAAACTTTCTTTGCTCCAATGCATAGTCTTTGCTCCTTTGTCAAAGATTAGTTGACCATAAATCTGTGGGTTTATTTCTGGATTTTCTATTCGATTCCATTGGTCTGTATGTCTGTTCTTGTTCCAATACCATGCAGTTTTGATGATTATGGCTTTGTAGTAGAGTTTGAAGTCTGGGAGTGTGATGCCTCCATTCCCTTCTTTTTTTTTCAGGAGAGCTTTGGCTATTCGGGGTTTTTTGTGATTCCATATGAATTTCATCAATAATTGTTCTATTTCTTTGAAGAATGACATTGAAATTTTGATTGGAATAGCATTGAATCTGTATATTGCTTTTGGAAGGATGGCCATTTTAATAATGTTTATTCTCCCAATCCATGAGCAGGGGATGTCTTTCCATTTCTTTGTGTCTTCTTCTATTTCTTTTAACAGTGTTTTATAGTTTTCTTTGTATAGGTCCTTTACCTCTTTTGTTAGATTTATTCCCAGATATTTGATTTTTTTTGTTTCAATAATAAAAGGGATGGTTTTTTTGATTTCTTCTTCTTCAGATTTATTGTTTGTATATAGGAAGGCTACTGACTTTTGCGTGTTGATTTTGTATCCTGCCACTTTACTGAACTGATTGATGAGTTGAATTAGTTTTTCTGTGGAGTTTTTGGGGTTCTCTATGTATATTATCAGATCATCTGCAAAGAGTGATAGTTTGACTTCTTCTTTTCCTATTTGGATTCCTTGGATGTCTTTCTCTTGTCTTATTGCTCTGGCTAGGACTTCCAGTATTATATTGAAAAGCAGTGGTGAAAGTGGACATCCTTGTCTTGTTCCAGATCTTAATGGAATTGCTTTCAGCTTTTCACCATTGAGAATGATACTGGCTGTTGGCTTGTCATATATGGCCTTTATGATGTTGAGGTACGTTCCTTGTATCCCAAGAATTTCAAGGGCTTTTATCATGAATGGGTGTTGCACTTTGTCGAAAGCTTTCTCAGCATCTATTGATATTATCATATGGTTTTTATATTTCTTTTTGTTGATGTGTTGGATAACGTTGATTGATTTTCGGATGTTAAACCATCCTTGTGTCCCTGGAATGAATCCTGCTTGGTCGTGGTGAATTACCTTATGGATACACTGTTGGATTCTGATAGCTAAAATTTTATTGAGGATTTTTGCATCAGTGTTCATTAGGGAGATTGGCCTATAGTTTTTTTTTTTTGTGTTGTCCTTGTTCGGTTTTGGTATTAGTGTAATGTTGGCTTCATAGAACGTGTTAGGTATTATACCTTCCTTCTCAATTTTTTGGAAGAGTTTGTGAAGGATAGGTACCAATTCGTCTCTGAATGTTTGGTAGAATTCATTTGTAAATCCATCAGGTCCTGGGCTTTTGTTTTTGGGGAGGTTTTTGATTACCATTTCAATTTCGCTAATTGTAATTGGCCTGTTTAGGTGTTCTATTTCTTCTTTATCTAGCTTTGGGTGATTGTAGAGTTGTAGGAATTTGTCCATCTCTTCTAGATTGTTAAACTTGTTTCCATATAACTGTTCATAGTAGTTATTAATAATTCTTTTGATTTCTGCTGTGTCCGTTGTGATTTCTCCTCTTTCATTTATTATCCTATTTATTTGTGCTTTCTCCCTTTTTGCCCTTGTGAGCCTGGCAAGGGGTTTATCTATTTTATTTATTTTTTCAAAGAACCAGCTCTTGGTTTCATTGATCTTTTGGATTGTTTTTTTAGTTTCGATTTCATTTATTTCTGCTTTGGTTTTTATTATTTCTTTTCTTCTACTGGTTTTGGGGCTTTTTTGTTGTTCTTTTTCTAGATCTTTGAGTTTCGAGATTAGGTTGTTTCTTTGAGTTCTTTCTTGTTTCTTGATGTGAGCATCTATTGCTATATATTTTCCTCTTATTACTGCTTTTGCTGCATCCCATACATTTAGGAAATTGGTGTCCTCCTTGTCATTCAATTCAAAGAATTTTTTAATTTCTTCTTTTATCTCCTCGTTAGTCCAGTGGACTTCCAGTAGTGTGGGTTTCAATCTCCACGAGGTAGGAGAATACCTTGCCTTCTCTTTATGGTTTATTTCTAGTTTGATGCCTTCATGGTCAGAAAAGATGGTTGGTATGATTTCAATCTTGGTGTATCTGTTGATGTTTGTCTTGTGCCCCAGTATATGATCGATCCTAGAGAATGATCCGTGTGCACTTGAGAAAAATGTATACTCAGATTTTTTTGGGTTTAGTGTTCTATATATGTCTGTTAAGCCTAAGCACTCTAGATCCTTATTTAGAGCTTTAGTGTCTTTACTTATTTTTTGTCTTGTTGATCTATCCATTGTTGATAGTGGTGTGTTGAAGTCTCCCACTACGTATGTGTTTTCTCTGATGTCTGTTTTCAGAGATGCCAATAGTTGTCTGATATATTTTGGTGCTCCTTCGTTTGGTGAATATATGTTAATGAGTGTTATTTCTTCTTGAAGTATTATCCCCTTGATCATAATGTATTGACCACTGGGGTCTCTTTTTATCTTTTTAAGTTTGAAATCTGTTTTATCTGATATGAGTATAGCTGTTCCTGCCTTCTTTTTTGGTCCATTTGCTTGTAGAATTGTTTTCCATCCTTTAACTTTGAGTCTATTTTTATCTTTTGCAGCTAAATGTGTTTCCTGGAGACAGCAAAAGGTTGGGTTTTGTTTCTTAATCCAGCCTGCAACTCTGTGTCTTTTTATTGGAGAGTTTAGCCCATTTACATTTAGAGTTAGTATTGATATGTTAGCATCTGTATTTGCCATTGTGTTTGTCTTTCCTTTGATTTTATTTATTTATTCTTTTAATAACTTTCTTTGGCCTTCTTTTGTTGTTATTCGTCCCTCTGAGGTTCTGGCTTTAGGACTCCTTGTAGTATTTTTTGGAGTGGGGGTTTAGTCGCAATGAAATTCCGGAGTTTCTGTTTGTCTGGGAAGGTCCATATTCTTTCTTCAAAGAGGAAGGAGAGCTTTGCGGGATAGAGTATTCTTGGTTGGCATCTGTTTTCTTGGAGTCTGTTGACTATGTCCCTCCACTCTCTCCTTGCCCGTAGTGTTTCTTCAGAGAAGTCTGATGTCAGTCTGATTGGTTTCCCTTTGAATGTTATCTGTTTCTTCCCTCTTGTTAGTTTCATTATTTTTTCTTTGTCTTGGATTCTTGGGAGCTTTACTATTATGTGTCTTGCTGTATTTTTCCTTTCGTCATGGAAGTTTGGTGTTCTTCTTGCTTCTTGTATATCAATTTTCAGATCCTTCTTAGCGTTTGGGAAGTTCTCTTCAATTATATCCATGAATATTTTCTCTGTTCCTACATCTCTCTCCTCTCCTTCTGGGATTCCTATAACTCTTATATTTCCTTTCCTCATGGAGTCAGATAGTTCCCGAAGTCTTTCTTCGGTCTTTTTCCTTCGTACTTCTCCTTCCTTTTCTGTTTTAGTTCTTTTTATTTCTGTGTCTTCAAGAGTACTTATTCGTTCTTCCATTTCATCTATTCTGCTTTCACTGCTTTTCCCAGAGTTCTTTAGCGTCTCCATTAATTCTTTGATCTCCTGCATTTCTTTTACTTCCCTCTTTAGGGACTCAATTTCATTCTTCTGGTCATTAATTATTTTCCCCTTATCATTGTTTTCCTTTATGACTTCTGTCAGTTTTTTAATCACAGCAATTTTAAATTCTCTATCTGGAAGGCTCAGAAGTTCTTCCAAGTTACTGTCGTTGCAATCTGGTAGATGGTTTTCTTTTTGTGGTGTGCTATTTTGCTGAGGAGTTGCTGGGTTGCATGTTGTTTTTCTACTCCCTACTGCCTGTTTTCTAATTTGCCGTATTCCTTGTGACACTGTGTTGCTGGTACTGGCCGGCATCTTGGGCGACCTTCCCAGCTCACCACTGGCTCCTCTGGGGAACTTCTGCTGGGTTCACAAGTCTCCAGCAAAGACAGGTCCCTGCTCTGTCTCCTCGGTGAGCCTTCTGCTGGGTTCACACAGTCTCCAGCAAGAAGGGTCCCTGCTGCAAAATGCCAGAGCCGGGGACGCGCTCCCCTGCACGCCCTGTCTGCCCCAGCGGTGGGTGCTGCTCCCCTCTGGGCTGGAACTGCAGGCTAGAAGGTGCCCGGTGTGGGCAAGCCTCCCAGCTTAACCTCTGTCTCCTTGGTGAGCCTTCTGCTGGGTTCACACAGTCTCCAGCAAGAAGGGTCCCTGCTGCAAAATGCCGGTGCCGGCGACGCGCTCCCCTGCACGCCCGGTCTGCCCCAGGGGTGGGTGCTGCTCCCCTCTGGGCTGGAACTGCAGGCTAGAAGGCGCCCAGCATGGGCAAGCCTCCCAGCTTACCTCTGTCTCCTTGGTGAGCCTTCTGCTGGTGCACACAGTCTCCAGCAAGAAAGATCCCTGTTGCAAAATGGCGATGCAGGAACGAGCTCCCCTGCACGCCCGGTCTGCCCCAGCGGTGGGTGCTGCTCCCCTCTGGGCTGGAACTGCAGGCTAGAAGGTGCCCGGTGTGGGCAAGCCTCCCAGCTTAACCTCTGTCTCCTTGGTGAGCCTTCTGCTGGGTTCACACAGTCTCCAGCAAGAAGGGTCCCTGCTGCAAAATGCCGGTGCCGGCGACGCGCTCCCCTGCATGCCCGGTCTGCTACGGATTTTCTTAATTTATTTACTATAAACCCTTATTATTTAAATGATTCAAAAAGATTTATTAAGTGTATTTTTGACTAGTTGATGTGTGATCCAAATCCTATTTGTACTAGGTTTAGCAGCTTTAGCAAATACAAATGCAGGATGTCTAGTTAAGTCTAATTTTAGATAGCCACTCATAATTTTTTAGATCAAATAAGTCCCTATATTTCCTTAAATATATCCCTATAGTTTTCCTGGCAACCCTTGTTAAGGCACACAGTACTCCCAATTTCTCTTCACTTTGCAAATTAGAAGCTATCTATTTACATCAAGTAATAAGCATGATAACCTTTGATTTGTAGCTAAAGGGGAAGGAATTTGTAGGGCTAGAGGAAAATAGGAGTGCTCAGAGAATAGATTCTGTGGTAAGTTTCCTTTTTCCAAGTCTTTTAGGATTAAAGGCAAATGAAGGTAGCAATTCATGAAGCTATTGTGCCTGGCTACTAGATAGAAAAGATTTTTGGTAGGAAAGAGGCTTGGTGAGACTCAAGCCTGAGCAGCCTCTAAATTTATAGGTGAAGCACAGTGTTGGTGCTAGGGATGCCATTATTTTAGTCTGTGGGCAGGTCATGGAAACCCTCTCAGCCTCCACTCTCCCCCCCACACCCCTGCACTAGAGTGAGAAACTTGTGGCAGTCCCCAATCAGTACATTAGCATAGGACAAGGAAAGAAAATAATTTTTGGAGGCTATGATCAGAACTCCCCACATAACTCTATAAGCAAAACCCATGGGTATGTTGGATTAAAAATAATCATACTGAAATATAATCAAGAAAGTATTTATTGGAGAATAGGTTTGAGTCCATAAACAGGGATATTCCCAAGATGTATTTTACCAGGGTCAGGGCAGAGGGTTGTTTTAAAGGATCAGAAGTGAATTGTTCTAGTTAATTTTAGGTTGTTTGAAACTTTTGGACTGGTTGACAGAAGTTTTCAGAGAGAAAACTACAGTGTGAGGTCTTCTGTAACAATCTAAGATAACCTTCCTATTTCTTTTCTAATCATCCATTAGGAGAGAACAAAGTGTTTCTCCTCTTTTGTAGACATTCCTAAGGAGAGATCAATGAGTGGGTGGTCTTTCATAGCTGCCTGCAAGGAGTCAGGCTGGCTTCTGAGTCATATATATATATATATAAACTCAGTTTATATATATATAAACTGAGTTTATATATATATATAAACAGGCTGAGAGATAACTTATAAATTCAACTTATAAATTCAAGTTGACCATCACACCAAGGAAAGTGGCTGTGAGATCCCACGTGAAGCATAGAACAAATTGGAGATGATTTAGAGGAGCTGATGGTTGAGGTGTCTGTCTCATAATCCCTTCCTAATAATTTAAAATCACAATTATTCCTATAATGATTATGTCATCTATCATTTGATAACTTTAAAGTACAGTTATGATTCATTTTATCGTCATTGTTACCCACATTAAAAGGAAAATTTATATGTTTATGATATTAAATAGTGTGATACTTCTGTGTAATTCTGTTTTAAATTACTACATTCAGTAACTGGATGTAAAGAAATAAACAGCAAACATTTAAAACATTTAAAATGATTACTTTTCCCAAATTTTAATTTTAAAATTAAAATCTAAAATAAAATGGGTACCTATACTATATTCAGCTTGATAAAACTAAAAATGAACAGCAGTAAAAGTACCATTAGTATATGTCAACTAAATATAATGAATTACACATTAGGAATTGTTACCTGTAGCAATTGAAAGATGTGTTACAAGTTCATTTGAGCTTTTAATCTTTACTCAATAAAGTTTTGCAATTCAGATCCAAAACAACTTCCCATGTTTATTGAAATCATAAATTAGATTAATCTTACCTGTTTAGACTGACATGATTAAACAAATTTAAGAAACCTAAATTGACAGCTTTTCACTCTTCACTTTTTGTTTAGTTCCATAGACTAGAAAAAAATAAAATATACTAAATCCCTATTCTGTCTTTAACACTACTATATTTAAAAGTTTGACTTTTTAAAAAAGACCAAATTCTCTTTTCTCAGGGGCTTAGAAATTGAGCAGTTATTGAATGGGCTGCTGTGAAAGGATTAGTTCATTATGACATATAATTTTGCATATACACTTTCAAGTTAACAACCCAATTCATATTAAAGAAAAGTGGCTAGACATTGGTTATATAGATTGGTCTTCTGGATGAATTTAATTTTAGTGCTCTGTTAAACCAATTTGTACTCAAACTAATGATAATTATCAAATTCAAATAGATTTCAGTCTGTTTTGTTATTCACTATGAGTGTGGTGGTCACACATAAGAACAGTGTTTTCGCTTTGTGTAAAACTTAATAATATGAAATTTTTACAAAATAGTTACTACATAGACGATAAAACTTTACTTGATTTATGTAGACTAACAAGTCTGTGATTAATGACCTAGAATAAATAGTTTTAGGGTAAATGTATAATGATTAACTTAAAGTAATTATTCTTACTTTTTTCAAGTATCCCCATAGCATCTAGTATAAAGTAATATTCAGATTGATGTTAAATATATACTGCTGGCATAAATTATCTAACATATTTCAAAGCCTTCATATATAGATGAAAATTAAATCTAAAGAATAATTTTTTAAGATTTTTTTTATTTATTTTATACAAGAACCGGGGTACAGGTGGAATGCACGAGAGGGTGTTCCAGAGAGTTTTACCATTACTGAGTTTAAATGCTAAGTGCATACTGAAGTATTGATTTGCATGTAGCACTGGAACAAACATGCAAATATATCACAAGTCTAACCTATTCAATGCAAAGAAACTTAAAGTATTGAGTTAGATGATGAACAGAGTAAATGTGGAAAATTTGCTATATATATGAGGGCTCCATACTCAGGGATGTTAAATGTGGAAGATGTAAAACGCCTGGCAAAGCAATTCCCCTTTCAGGCAGTATCTAAGTTTGTTTAGTTTTTTTCTTTCTGAATGGATGGCATTTTAAAAAGTGCCTTGAAGAAGGAAGGCTTGTATTCAAGTACTAGTTCAAAGACAATTGATCACATGTTATCCTCAAGTGTCTAACAAATTTACAGTGCAATATCTTTTGGCACTATCAGGAAAGGGAAATAAACAACATCTTAAAGAGAAATAAACTGTGGTTGCACTAGTATAAAATGATAATTGTAGCTTTAAAAATGCTAACATATACTGATATTTCAGTTCTTAACTTCCATAAATGGAACAACAGTGAAAGAACACTCTTGGAGATGCTTTACCTATGAACATTAATTTTTTTGTGTGAATATTGCTTATTTATCTTGCATTGTTTTCCTGTAAGGAATAAATGACACCATTTGATCACCATTGCACCAAAATAATTTTCTATGAAGTACTATCAGCCTTCTTTTAACTCTCTTTGTAAGGACTGATTTTAAATAATTATAACATTCTATGTTCAGCAAGTTAATTAAGAATTATTTGAAGGGCCTCCCCGGTGGTGCAGCAGTTGAGCGCTGAGTTGCGAAGCTGCCCGCAGCCTCTGCGGGGCCGGTTCGATCCGCGGATGCTCCCCAGCCACCCGAGGAGGGTCCCGCATGGCGCGCAGACCTCTCCTGCTGCCCTCTGCTCCCCTCAGCAGTGTACTTAGGTCCTTCTGCCTGCAGTGCTCCCCGCTCTGGCTCTGATGAATTCTCTCACCCTCCCGCGCTTCTGACTGTACCCAGTGCTTATATAAATAAATAAACAAATAAATCTTGAAAAAAAGAAAAAAAAAGAATTATTTGAAAGCATTTTCTTTGGAGATAAGTTTAAGGCAGTGTCTTCAACCATTTCATATACCAATCAATGAATTGTATAGGAATCTGTTATATTACTAAACTAATGCATATCATTACATATGGTAGCTAATTATTTCCATTGTAATTCTGGCAAGAGTTGAAAAAAGCAAAGGAAAAGTTCTGATTTCTTGAGTAAGCACTGAGTTGAATATAATTTGCAGTATTATATCCTTTATCATTAAATAAATTCCTTTTGTAAATATATATAGGAAATAATGACTTTTTTCATTTATTTATTTATTTATCTAAAAGATTTTATTTATTTTTATACAAGAACCAGGGTACAGGCCAGATGCGCGGGAGGGTGAGAAGATTCACCAGAGACAGAGTGGGGAACAGAACAGGCAGACTGAGGAAACACACTGCTGAGGGGAGCAGTGGGCAAGGCAGGAGAGGTCTGCTTCGCCATGTGGGATTCTCGCCGGCCAGGATTGAACTGGCACTACAGAGTCTGCAGACAGCTTCACAGTGAGGTGCTCAACCGCCTGCACCAGCAGGGAGGCCCAATGATGACTTTTTAGATAATCACACATTTTCAAGGTTCATCATGCATACAGTAGATGTAACTAAAAATCTATTAGTGAGGTAATATAAAGGGAACTGAAGATAATTAGAATAAGATAAATATGTTCCTACTCTCAAAAAATGTTAATGCGCTACTTACCCTCAGAGTTTGCAGCTCACTCTTAACATCAGTCACATTTGACCTAGGGACATAACATTCTTATTTACTATTACAATTTTGGTGTTAGTAAAACTATTATTGCCAGGTTCTTTTTCATTACAAGTCTGGAGTATTAGAAACAATAATGAATAGCACCATGAAATTAAGTCTTGATGATTGATTACAAATTTGGAAATTTTGTTCTTTTGTAATCTTGTAATAAAATTCATTTTAAGGGGAGAAATTGACTCTGCCCAAATTTCTACATAGAAAATCCCCCATGTTGTCAATCAGAGGGGATTTACACATATACCAATAATATTTTATGATATTAAATTATTAGTTCCAAATTTGTTAATTGGCTAAAGTTTGAAAGGAAGAATCTTAAGAGGAAGGAAGTTAGGGCCTCCCTGGTGGCGCAAGGATTTAAGATGCAGCTCTATGAAGCTATCCGCAGCCACTGTAGCACAAGTTCGATCCCCCACCAGAGAGCTACCCACATGGTGCAGCAGACCTCTCCTGACTCGCCTGCTGCTCCCCTCAGCAGTGTATTTCAGTCTGTCTGCCTGTTCTGTTTCCCACTCTGTATCTGGTGAATCCTCCCAACCCCACACCTCTGGCCTGTACCCCAGTTCTTATCTGCAATAAATCTTTAAAAAAAAAAAAGAGGGAAGAAGTTAGAATAGTTAATTTTTTTACCTGATCTTAGGAAACTTTTAATGCAATATTAAACTCTTCCCATACTCTGCTGAATGAACTAATGTTTTATGGAAGTATGAATAGGTTCATTCAAGATAAAATCTCTCTGTGGCCCTGTGCCACTTTCTGCATTGCCTTTTTGTTCATAGGTTACATAAGAAGTTCTATAATAAGGAAAGTATTTAATCCATAATCTTGCCAAGATGTGACTAAAGAACCATTTAGCATTATCCATATTTGCATTCAAGGGCCCTAGGTTGATTATTAAATTTGAGAGTGGAAAGTGTTTGCTATATGAACAAGATTAATTAAACTGCTAAGACAAAACCTCAGAAAGAGAAATATTTTAAACTGTGGGTGTAGTAAAAACTCACCAAATATTATATAAATAAGAAAATCCCACATTTCTGGGTCTAAAGATATAACCAATGCCTTCGTTTTGAAAATGTATAGTTGAATTAGGTTATAAAGATAAATTACTTTATTTGTTTTGCCCACATAGAATAGCTATTATTGTTGAATTTGGCTTTGCAAGAGGGAGTTTCCATTTTAAAGTTGAGGAAATTTATTTATGGTCAGTATTTACTGCTTGGTTGCCAAGATTTAAATAAGATATTTCTGTATCTGTCTCTTTGTAGTGGTAGAAATTTACTTTTAATTTTTTTAAAATATTTATTTTTATTTATTTATGCATAGAAGTACTGGGATGTAGGCCAGACATGAGTGTGGGGGTGGGATGAAGTTCATAGGATTCACCAGAGACAGAGTGGGAAGCAGAACAGGGAGATCTGCTGAAATAAACTGCAGAGGGGAGCAGTTGGCAAGACAGGAGAGATCTGTTGCTCCATGTGAACTCCCTGGCTGGGTATAGAACTGCTGCCACAGTGGCTGGTGACAGCTTCATAGTGCTGAGACTTTAACCCATGTGCCACCAGGGTAGCCCAAATTTACTTTTTTAAAGCAATATAATAGCAAGAATAAATTTCAAATCTTATTGCAACATTGTATTGTAGAAATAGGGATACCAAGATATAACTCTAACGTGTTTTTATTTAATGATTTAATATGAAATATCAATGTATTTATCAATATAGGTAAATTAATGCTATATTTAGCTCAGTGATTCCGACAGTTAAAACAATATGTGAAGTAGGACCTCCCCGGTGGCGCAGCGGTTGAGCGCTGGGTTGCGAAGCTGCCCTCAGCCTCTGCGGGGCTGGTTCGATCCCGGGCTGCTCCCGGGCCACCAGAGGAGGGTCCCACATGGCGCGCAGACCTCTCCTGCCGCCCGCTGCTCCCCTCAGCAGTGTACTTCGGTCCTTCTGCCTGCTCTGCTCCCTGCTCTGGCTCTGGTGAATTCTCTCACCCTCCCATGCTTCTGACTGTACCCAGTGCTTATATAAATAAATGAATGAATCTTTAAAAAAAAAAAAAAAAAGATAAAAAAAAAACTGTGAAGTAATTGATTTCAGATGACAAATGGAAATAATCATAGACGTTACAGTGTTCTGCACAGATATTGGCAGTGTAAACCATGAACTAAAAGCATATTGAAGCCCCCTCCCACGCCCCGTGGCACAGCGGGTTGAGTGCAGTGCTGTGAGGCTGTCTACAGCCTCGGTAGTGTGGCGGGACAGACCTCTCCCGTCTAAACAGTTGTTCCCCTCAGCAGTGCTTTTGGTCCATCTGCCTGTTCTGCTCCTGCTCTGTCTCTGGTGAATCCTCTCACTCTTCCACACCTCTGGCCTGTACACCAGCTCTTGTATAAATAAAAGAAATCCCTTTTTTTTTTAAAGGCATATTGAAGCAGTAAGCATGTCTTTTTAGTATTAGTGTTAAAAAAAAGCTACTCAAGTTAATATGTAATTTGATATTTCATATGAAATATTTTTTCTTTTGATTTTATTTCCTATAGTTAAAATATCAACATTAAAATACACTATTAATTTTATTATTTTCCGATAACCCAGCTTTCCATTGAGGTCCTAAAAGTCAATGGAATCATTGAAGGACCCAAGGAACTTCTATTTGAGTTAATAGTACTGAGAGCAGAGGGTTTGTGGACTTTCATCTTGAAAGTCAGATGCAGGTGTCTCACTTTATTCTCAAGTGAATACTTAGGAGGCAGTTGCTGTTAGAAAATAAAGGACTAGAACACATTAGATAATCTACCAAGTCCTTTCAAGTACAGCTATGCTGCCAGTTGGCAATTGAATCCTCCTGGCATTTAACTACTTTTGCCTTTGCTTCTTTAAAGTTTTTGGAATTTTTATCATCCACTTTTTACTCAGCTCTTTTTCAGTTATGAAGAAGCAATAATAGAGAAACTCATTATCTCCACATCTGCAGACTAATGCTTTCAAAATGTATTCCCTTGATGCTATATCATAGTGATACTTTATCTTGAAACAGGTGTTTTTTTTTCTATCCCTTTATTAAAGATGCATTATTCTCATACTGCATCATAAACCAACTTAATAATACAATTTAATAATTACCAAAAATTTGAAAATGAGTTTACTGTACACAAAGGATCAATGTATTTACCTCAGTTACCTCTCTGATGTCATTTTCTACTATTTATACCATTTTTTGCTTTAGCCATACTTGTCTTCTTACTATTCTTCAAGGACTGAAAGCACACACCATTTTGGGACTTTTCAATTTCATCATTGCCCTTTGTGTGAACACTATTTTGCTTAATAGCTTGTTTACTCCCTTGCCTTATTCAGCTTTGTGCTAAAACAGAAAATTCACAAAGATCTGCCTACTCTGGTATCTAAAATATTACTCTTGTCACCCATGTCACTATATCTGCTTTATATTTCATCACAGCATAAATCTCTAACTAATATATTCTACGTGTGGTTGTTTATTTGTTTATTGTTATCTCTCCTTATTCACTCAACAATAGACTATGAACTTCAGGATTAATGTATCTTTATTTGTGTTCATTGGTTTCTCATACATATACAATGATTTCTTATACTTACTCATTTACTGTAAGCAGATCACTATTTTTCAACTAACCCATGCTTAAAATTTGGTAAATCTAAATATACTTTTATGCTGCTTTAGTACATGAAAAAAAATCCTTCTTTCTAAATCCTTGTGTTAATAGTCTCAGAGTGTGACACCAGAGTGTGACACAAGCATGTGAGAGAGAAAATGCACTGGATCTTTCCAAGTATCCATTATGCATTATACATTATTATGTAAGTTATTTTTATTTCATATTAAATACTATACGGCAAGTCTTATAGGATTGTCATTTTAAATATGGAGTTTCTATGCTCTTAAAGAAACCAGCACAATTCCATAAACCTAATGCAGTGACCATAAAAAGATTCAGCAGTTTTATTTTGTTGATTACAAAAATTCCCTAATATGGATTAATGCTCTAAAGAAGGCATACAACAAATATTTATATCATAATCATTGACTTGAAGATTGTTACAACTTAATGTGATGTTCAAAAAATGATGTTTTAATAAAGTCAGAATTATTTGGAGGATGTTTATAGTGAAAAATATGGTAAATAAAGAAAATTCTACTGGACATATGTCATTCTTGGTTTCCTACATTTACTTCAATTGCTTTGCAAAGTATATAATGCGGAAAACAAGAGAGCATAAATTTTGTGAATCTAGGGCAAGCTGACACAACTAAATTCATATATGTGAGGCTTGGAATGTTTTTGTCCAGTTCTGGACCTTTATTTCTGCCTATCAGTGTTCACTTTTGGACTGTCTTCCTCATTGCCATAATTTGTCTATTTGTAACTGATTCTTCCTCTGTGCAATTATTTCAGTCTAAAACAAAAGAAAAATATGTTATATATAATTTTGAATGATTAATAGCTAATTTGAAAGAACGTATTCTAGTTGATATTTTCTGGTGCTTCTATGGTACACTCATGTTTTGCATAAGAACATTTTCACTATAAAGTTCATAAAGTATTACCTAAAATGATACCATATTTACATATTACCTGTTTTTTTTAATTTAGAATTTGTATTTAGTATTTATATAAAATTCATGAATGAATACACTCACTTCTATTTTTATAAAGTGCATTTAAAAAACTTTGCTTTGGGTTTGATAATTTGAAAGAAGAAATAACTTAGATAAGATAATAAGTGATTTGTTTTTAGAATTTAGTTTATTTTTAGAAATTCATAATTTGTGTTAATGAATGTAATGCAATAGAATTTGAAGATGCTCTCTCTTTCCCACAAATTTATTAGCACAAATACCTGCATATATAGCATATATTATATAGTAATTATGTATAATAGTGAGCTATACACTTTATTATAAATTGCTTGTGAGTACATATATATTACTTTATACAAAATAAGTTTTTGGTGTAGCAACATAAAAATAAAGAGGTGTGAACCTGTTCCTCTAAATCATATACAGTATTGTAAACTAATGATCTTTCTCTTGCTCTTTTAAATCATATATAATCAGGCTCATGCGCTCTGAAAATTAAGTCATATTTTCCCCCTGATTAATAATGTAATTTCAGAGACAAGCTCCCCAAGACAAAATTTGACTCCTGAAACTCATAAAATATCATGTTAGAATTTAGCAAAACTCATACAATCTAAAATAATTTTTTAAATAGCGTATTTATAGTAAGTTGAGTCGGATACCATGCCTAAAATCTATAAAGGTATTAGAAACTTAGAAAGACTGGTTCTTAACTGTGGAGAAGACAGCATTACCTTTTTTTTTTAAAAATGTACTTTATTTATTTATGCATACAAGAGCTGGGGCATAGGCTAGAGGTGCAGGGAGTGGAAGGATTCACCTGGGATAAAAAGTGGGGAGCAGAACAGGTGTATCCACTGAAATACATTGCTGAGGGGAGCAGCAGATGAGACTGGTGAGGTCTGCTGTGCCATGTGTGTCAGATCCCTGGCTGTGGATCAAACTTGTGATGTAGTGGCTGCTGATTGAATCATAGTGCTGAGACTTAATCCCTTGCTCCACCAGGGAGGTCTGAAGACAGCATTATCTTATATGCAATTATTTTCTTCCTAAAAGTTATCTAAGAACCCATTTATAGTTAACTCTGTTGATTTCATAGAGGCTCTATTTGATCACTTACTGATATTTTCTAGAGATGGTCTTTTCTAGACTTAGTCGTTACAGATGATAAAGTTAAGAACTGCAACATTGGGTCTCCCTGGTGGAGCAAGGGTTAAGACACAACCTATGGAGCTCTCTTTAGCCACTGCAGCATGAGTTCAATTCCTGGCCAGGCAGATACCCACATGGTGTAGCAGATGTCTCCTGACTCACCTGCTGCTCTGCTCAGCAGTGTATTTCAGTCACTCTGACTATTCTGTTCCCCACTCTGTCTATGGTGAATCCTACACCCCCCTCACCACTGGCCTGTACCCCCGTTCTTAAATGCATAAATAAATAAATCTTTTTTGTTTAAAGAAATGCAATGTGATTTTCCATACTTTTACAAAATATATGAAATTTTATAAATGCAAATTGAATGAACAATTTACAATGTATAAAAATACACGAAGGGAAATTTTCTTCCTACTATCCCATGTTTGAGAACAAACAAAACCATATACATGCCTTTCAGTTTATTCTGAGCTTTTGCTTTTTGTGGGAAAAAATTAAAAAATATAAACAATGGCAGTGTTAACTTGTAAGGTGGTTCCATTTCTGAGTAATTATAGTCATATTCTCTTCTGCCAAAAAGAGTAATTTTTGGTTTAAAAATATTTAGTAGTATTAAGCTGATGATGCATAGTCCCTTCACAAAATAGGTTCTTTTTTTTTTTTTTTTTTTTTATTTATTTATTTGTTTGTTTGTTTCGTTTATACATGCACTGGGTACAGTCAGAAGCACAGGAGGGTGAGAGAATTCACCAGAGCCAGAGCGGGGAGCAGAGCAGGCAGAAGGACCGAAGTACACTGCTGAGGGGAGCAGCGGGCGGCAGGAGAGGTCTGCGCGCCATGTGGGACCCTCCTCTGGTGGCCGGGGAGCAGCCGGGGATCGAACCGGCGCCGCAGAGGCTGCGGGCAGCTTCGCAACCCAGCACTCAACCGCTGCGCCACCGGGGAGGCCCCACAAAATAGGTTCTTGCTTGCCAGATTATCTGTATGAGTTTATATTAAATATCATATCCTTTATTATTGTGCTTTTCTGAGGTTTATGTTTTCTTATTTCTAAAAATAGATTATTTTGAGGAAAATCAGACTGCTTTTGGAAATGTAAAACAAAAGAGCTTGCCCTTATTTCCTCAGCTACAGAATAAAATGATCTGAAGATATTCTCATGGCAGTGTTTCATTTGAAGAGTTTTTTTCTGTTCTTTTTGACAAACATGAGAAAAATCAAAGATAAATTTGAGCCTTTAGTACAATTTAGAAATATTTTTTGTTGTTGTTTTAAATGTATTTTTCTTAAGAAATTGAATTTCCTCAAATGAATACATGGATATTTGCTGCTTTGTTTGCCTAAAAGGTGAGACAGAAGGGGTGAATCTAACAGAAAAGTGAGTAATTTACAGAAGGTGGATCTCTCTGATCTGGGAAGCTAAGGTTTATCTTGTTACTTTTCCATATACAACAAAAGATTTTTCATATCTTCTTTGAACACGTTGAAGTATCTTACTGCATAGAAGCGTTTATTATCTTCATGACCCATAAACCATGTATAACCTTTTTCTAAAGGAAAAAATAATAAGACATCCATAGGATAGTTGTAGTTACAAGATCTTACTTTTCGATTAGTTTGTCTCAGCGTGTCTGCTGATGTCAATATGCTAAGAGCCATACATTTACCTCTTTAAAATTGTTCCGTAGTATTTCATTTAATGAATGGATATCAGTTATATATTGCTTTGAAACAAAACATCCCCAAACACAGTGGCTTTAAAAGGTCAGCTGCACAGTTCTTTTGGTCTAATCCAACTTGATTGATCACTGATAAGCTTTCTCATGAATTTGTGGTCAGCTGGCAATTCAACTGGTGGCTGGATTATCCAGGATGGCCACTTTGGAGGTTGGCAGCTGTTAGCCAGTGGTCTAAGTCCTACTCATGGCCTTTAATCCTCCAGATGGTTGGCTCAGTGACACCACATTCACATGGTGGTGCCAGGTTCCAAGTACAGAGAGAGAACTAGCCCCAGTGTGCAAGCATTGTTCAGGTTTCTCTTTCAAACTTCGTTAATATTTCATAGTCAAGGAAGTCACATCACCAAGCTATGTTTAAGAGTTGAGAAATAGACTTTTGCTGTTGTCAAGACTATTTGCCATATCACATTGTGAGGGCATAGAGCAGAGAGGGTAAGAATTTGGAACCAAATTTACAATCTACAACAGTATGATTCATATTTTATTCATTTAGTCCTCAATTCATGGATATTTTGGTTGCTTCCAACTCTTATTATAAAAAGTATTGAAACAAACATATTTTTGTTTTATTAGACTATCTTTAGATTAGTTTTTCATAGAGCAAAATTAAGTAGAAGGTAAAGAGATCTGCCATATACCCTTTGCTCCAACTCCCACATAACCTCCCCATATCAACTCCACCAGAGGGATATGTTTCTTACAACTGATGAACTACATTGACATTGTTGTCACCCATGAAGTCCAAGGTTTTTGTTAGGATTTATTCTTCATGGTGTACATTCTGTGGGTTTGAAAAAAATTATAATGGCATGATTCCACCATTACAGTTTCATACAGAGTAGTTTTACTCTCTTAAAAAAAAAGTTTTCTGCTTATTTATTCCTCCCTTCCTAGCCCTGGGAATTACTGATCTTTTAATTGTCTCCATAGTTTTGTTATTTCCAAACTGTCATGTAGTTGGAATCATACATATGTAACCTTTTCACATTGGCTTATTTCCCATATTAATATGTATTTATTTCCCCCTTAGCTTAATAGCTCATTTCTTCAAAATGCCAAATAATATTCCATTGTCTGGATATATCAGTTTACTTATCCATTAAACTACTGAATGACAGTTTGTTTACTTCCAGGTTTTGGCATTTATGAATAAAGTTACTATAAATACCCATTCAGGTTTTTGTATGGATACGTATTTTCAGCTCCTCAGGAAAATACCAAAGAGAACTATTGCTAGGATTGAATAGTAAAAGCATGTCTAGTTTTATAAGACATTGCCAAGCTGTCTTCATAAGTGACTGTGCCTTTTAGCATTCTTACCAAAATTGGATAAAAGTTTCTGTTATTTAACATCCTGACCTACATTTAGTTTCAAATTTTGGGCATTCTAATAGATGTATTGTGGTATCTTGTCTTAATTTGCATTTCCACAATGATATATGATGAGGGACACCTTTTTATATGTTTTCCTCTGTGTATTTTCTTTGGTGAACTGTTACCTCTTTAGTCCACATTTTGATTGGGTTTCTTACTTCCTTATGATGGAGGTTTAAGATTTCTTTGGGTATTTTGGATAACAATTCCTTGTCAAATATATGTTTTGGAAAATATTTCTCGCTGTCTTTGACTTGACTTTTCTCCCCTCTTGACAGTGTCTTCTGCAGAGCAGAAGTTTCTAAGTTTAACAAAGTCCAACTTATGAATTATTTCTTTCATGAGTTGTGTCTATGGTTTATGAGGTTAAAAGTCATTGCCATACTCAAGTTCATCTAGGTTTGCTCTTATGTTATCTTCTAAAATATTTATAGTTTTGATTTTATATTCAGATCTTTGACCTATTTTTGCAAAGGGTGTAAGTTCTGTGTATATATTCATTTTTTTGCATGTAGATTTCTTGTTGCTCCAGCACCTTATGTTGAAAAGTCTGTCTTTGTTCCATTGTACTGCATTTGCTCCTTCATCAAAGATCAAGATATGTGGACATATTTTTGAGTTCTCTATTGAATTCCATCCATCTGTTCGTCTATTCCTTTGCCTTACCAAACTGTCTTGATTATTATAGGTATATAATACATATTGAAGTTAGGTAATATCAAATTTCTCCTCCTGCAATATTTTGTTGACTATTTTATAACTAATAAAATGCCAGAATAAACATCAGTATCAAATTATCAACTTCCATAATAACTTGCTATATTTTGATTGATATTGTATTGACTTTATATCAAATTAGGAAGAAATGACAGCTTTACAATACTGAGTATTTTTTACTCATGAGCAGAGAATATCAGTCCATTTATTTAGTTCTTCTTGATATATTTTATCAGTTTACAGTTTTCTTCATATAGAGGAGCCGCTATTTTTTACACATTTTGTTAGATTTACACCCAAGTTTTAATTTTTTTAGCTGGTGGTTTATAGAAAAGGATTGACTTTTGTAACATTAAACTTTATCTTGAAAGTCTTGTTAGAAGTGTTTTGGATTTTTTTACATAGACAATAATGTCACCTGTGAATAGACAGTTTTATTTTTTCCTTCCAAATTTATATAATGTTTATGATATAGAATTTTTATTTATTTATTTTTTTTTTTAAAGAAGAGGTTTATTAGGGAAAGGGACAGGTTTTGCTAAGAGGCCTGACAGTTGCAGATTGGCGGCCTTGAGGAGAGCAGCCTCCATTGAGGGAGGTCGGTGAAGAGAAGTCCCAGCATAGTACAGGTCTTGGGCAGGCAGGAGGCTGCTTCCCTGCAGAGGGAGAGTTGGTGAAAAGAAGCACCTGCACAGTCACAGGTGGGCAGAAGAAGTGCTGCCTGATATAGAATTTTTAAAAGGGAATATTATAACAATGCTTCCAAAAGTATATCCAATAGACAAAGGGTATTAATTACTTAGGAACAACCTGGTTGAACAATATTACCTAAGAGTATGGTAGATGTGGTGGTACATAACTCGGAGAGTGGTGGATATGGTCACTCAGTGCCTGAATCCTTCTTTATGGGAGATCTTATTGACTTAACACAGAGCAGCATTTTCTGCAGACATGCTTTAGATGGAAGGTCACACCTTTTTCCCACAGTGATTTCCCTCATCCTCAGAGAGTTGCCATTAACAAAATCATTTTGCAACAAGTGATGAGGACATTGTTTAAATACCTGGTAATCTTTGCCCAATATTGGATGACTTGAGATTTAGTCAATAAATATCTTTGTTAGTGAGCCTGTGTGCATTGATTCAAAAATATACATTTCCTATTTAAATTCATCTTCTAAGCTTGGAATCTATCAACAACAACAACAATAATAATAACAATTGGCTTTAAAGTTATCATCATTATGCCAAAAATAATTCTAATGTATTAACCTATAATATCCCATTAGTAACTTGACATCCACTTTTGGATATTTCAATAATATTTTCAGTTCAGTTTTAATTAAAATCAAACTTACAATTTCATCATTTTAAATCAGAGCCTTTATAGTGTCTCCATGGATGATATCACTGTCCAAACAGTTATATAAACCAAAAAGCCATGCCACTTTTTCTTTACCCACACATATCATTTCTCAAAAAACTAACTTTAACTTATAAAAAAATCACTTAGGTTTATTTACTTTTATCCATTCAATTTAAATTTGTAAACATTGCATAGTTTTATGCACTATTATTTGATTCTTTCAGTTTTAATGTTTAAATGTCATTTAGTTTTATTTACTTTTACTTGGATGCCATTTTACTGCCAAACACTAATTTCTTACATAAAATCTTCATTAAACATCTCAGCAACCTAGTTTACCTAGGTATACCTATGTGAACAATGAAATTTATAGAAATTTAACACATTGTTCATCTAATTGGTAAACCTACATTTTGAACACAAGATTTTGTTACAACATTTATTTATTGAATATAAACTTTAGTTTACTCAGAAAACAAGTTTTGAAATTTTTCGTATATATTTGGAAAAAAATACAATGTAAGTTTTTTTTCTATCAAATATGTTAATATAAATTTATAATAGTTAAATATTAATTGATTTAATTCTTATACCTTTATAAAGTTGATAATATTACCATTTTGTGATGAATTTTGTATAAGCCATTTATTAAATCAGTAAATTAGCAGCAACAACAGAATTCAGATAAATTTTTTCCAGCTAAGTTTAACTTTTATTGTCTTATAAAACCAATGTGGAAATACAGACCTCAAAATGCTGAAGCAATGGTGCATTGTTAAAATTACAAATGTTATTAACCTTGAGACTGCTAATTTATAGAGCCAGAGTAGTGAAAACATGACAAAAAAACAAAGGATGTTTATGGAAAATTTACTATGATATTAAATAAAAAACACAAAATATAAAAGATTGGTTAAGTAATCACAACTAATTATAGGTTAATCCTAGTTCGTCTGAAATGTCCCCTAGTTAAAATCATAAAATTATATTTGGTATCTCTTTTGATGTTCTGAGAGGAATTCCAGTGAGGAAGGATAGTAGGGAGTTCCCCAAATCAACAAGCAATTCTTTAGACACAACTTAGGTATTCTACAATTCAGAGCAATTCTGATTCCATTTACCCAGAGATTGGGTAAGATTTCACAGGTTCAAGATGAGTCATACAAGAAAGCCCCACTCCAAACTACAATTACCAATTCCAAGACCAGCTGTCAACTGAACTTCTAAATCATGGACTTTAAAAGTCCAAGTTTTCCCCTCTTCCAGAACCCACCTCAGGTTTGATAAATTTGTTAGGACAACTCACAAAACCCAAATAAATATTTTACTTACTGTATTACCTCTAAGGTTAGTATAAAAGACTATAACTCAGGAGCAGACAGGTGGTAGAGAAGCATAGGGCAAGGCTTAGTGAGTTTCCAATATCACTCAAGACATGTTTTCACCAAACCAGTCACTCTCTAAACATAGTATTTTTGTAATTTTGTGGAAGCTTGATTTCATAGACATGATTGATTATCTCATTGGACACTGGTAATTAATTCAATCAATAATCCCTAGTCTCTCTATGGAGTTTGGGGATGGGAAGGATGGAACACTGACATTTCCACCTGTTTAACCATGTGGTTGGCTTTACTGGCAACCAGCTTCCACCTTAATTGTGGTCCAAAAGGCACCTCATTAAAATAAAAAATACACCCATATGCTCTCATCATTTAGGAAATTTCAAGGGCTTTACAAGTTCTGTACTAGAACCAGGGACTTGGGCCAAATATTATTTATTATAGATCACAATATATGTACCTTAATCATGTAATTTATTTCAAACTAGGGCAATCTATGCCTAGCAGATATTATAAAAATAAAGGGGTTCATTTCTTGTTTCTTTAACTGTTCTATTATTTTCTTTATTTCTTCCTGCAAAGATGAATCCTAAATTCAAGAAGTTAAAAAAATAGCAGTATAGATAACTGGAAAAAACATAGGTTCCACTCTCCTCAAACAACTTTACTCTGGTATCCCCATGGGATAGATGATTTGAAACATACCTTGTGAGTGAGCTACCTAAGGCAAGTAGATGTTCAGTTCTTGCAGTATGTTCATGTAATAAGTGGATCATGGTAGGTATTTGGGAATAGGACTTCTTACTGGAAGTCCTGAAATCACATCATTTGAGGATTGTGTTTTTTCAAAGATCCCTTAATGTATACATGGGTGGTGAGAAGGGAAACTATGATTATCATTCGTGAAACTCCTTATTGTTCTGTCCTGCTCAATAGTGTAAGTACTGAACACTTTGAATACATTCTATCATGCAGGTACTTTTCAAGCATGTATGCGGGTGGGTTTTAGGGGAAGATGAAGATAGCTTATCTAAAGACTTCATATTAATCCAGTTTTTCAAAGTATAACATACGTGTTCCTTACTTGGCTATAAAATAAATTTTATATAAAAAGTTTAATGGTGTGGAGAATTGTTAACTTCACAGTTTTCAAAGGTCATTTTAGACTTGTACTTTTACCTTGCTTTCTTCTTAAAGATTTTTTTAATTCCTCAGCTTTTTTTTTCTGTGAAAATATTCTCAACTTCTCAGGTTATTCCCTAAGTAATACCTGAGTTCTTTCTTAAATATGTATTCCTTCATATGTTCATATTTTCTAAATGCCCTTTCCAGATTATCTTAAATGAATTATTAAGTTAGGCAAAATCCTAGAAATTGTTATCAAAGAAAATTATTTTTATTTAAAATGTGTTTACCTTTTGTTTTGAAAATTATTGTAGCAAAAAAGATAATATTACACCTAGTATTTATATTCCTATAAATAGGGCAGATTCTCATTTATAGCCCAAGAATTGTGTAGTACACTGAACCTATATTTATTAGCATAAACCACTGAACCTATATTTATTAGCATAAACATGTATTATTGACTAGAAAAGTTACAATGGATGGCAATGAAGGAGTATAATAGGCAGAAATGTCATAGGACTTAAAAGTAGAAACTTGTGTAATAAACACATTGCCATAAAAAAGAAAAAACTTGAGGATCATTGGTATTATAATGAAATTATATTTTTTTCATGATGGCATTGATTTATAATTACCAGTTCACTACATTTTGATAAGTGATGAGGGTTTTAGTTTCAAAATACCTGTCTCTGTATATACAGTGTCAAAATCATCTGGTACTTCCTAAACTACGATGGAGACCTATGGATCAAAGTTTCTGAGTTTATTTCTCAGCTTTATTTTTTAAAGACCCTTGCATATTTCTGCATATTTCTGATGTCCTAAAAGTTAGACTACCAAATAAGGCAAGTCCTTCTGCACGTTGATGATAGATAGAGAAAAGTATCAGCTATGTTGATTGTACATCAACTTTTGAATGTTGCTGTTATGTATAAAAAAATCAATTGAATACAATGGGAAAATATTGAAACTACTAACCTGAGATTTACTGGATTCTAAATTTTGTATATATCATGTGTTGCTTTGCATTCTGGCCATCGTTCCACTCTTTTTAAAGATTTATTTATTTATGCATACAAGAGCAGGGGTAAAGGCCAGAGGTGTGGGCAGTGAGAGGATCCACAAGAGACAGAGTGGGGAACAGAACAGGCAGACTGACTGAAATACACTGCTGAGGGGAGCAGCAGGTGAGACAGGAGAGGTCTGCTGCGCCATGTGGGTTGCTCCCTGGCCAGGGATCGAACTTGTGCTGCAGTGGCTGTGGATAGCTTCATAAGTTGCATCTTAACCCCTTGTGCCACCAGGGAGGCCCCACTCTTTACCTTTGTTGGTTCCTCTACTAGTTGATTGTGAAAAAAACAAAAACAAACAAAAAAGATTGTGAAAGTTCTCCACAGCTAAAAATATGTCAAAATAACCTAAATTACTATAGAAACAAATTGAACATTTCAAAAAGTGTCAGGCCATCTTCAAAGTGGCAGTATATGTTACTCTGTAAGCCTTTGATGGTAGAGAGTAGAAAGTTCACTGAAAGTATTTTGCTGTAGCTTTTCACCGTCTTGGAGAATGGTTCAGTCTTAATGGTCTCAGTGCTCCATGAGTCTAAGAGTATGATCATTGATTGTTTTATAGTTTATTTGTGGTAGTGTTGGAGACATTTTATTTATTTCTCTATTTATTTTTATTTTTATATCATTGCTCATTTTTAAACAATATTTGCTCACCCCTCCTCAAGTGTAGTCCCCATAGTTTCCTTCCCCAATGCACCCGTGCACCATCACCTCAGTCCCCTGTGCTCCTCCCTCCCTCCTTCTAATCCCTCTCCCTCCTCCTCCCCTGCAGGATGTCTCTGATTTATAGTTGTCTGTTTTTGTTTTGGAGATGTATTTAACAATCATTGAGAATTATGTTGTGGGGAAGTATGGGAGAGAGTGAGGTGTAAGATGAAAAACAGTATTTAAAGAAGTTTCAAGTTTTATGAAGTTTAAAGTAAGCCAAAATAAATGTTTCAAGATGCATAAACATAAAGTGAATTACTAAGAAAGGTATCTAAGCGATAACTAAGAATAAGGGAAGTGGACACTTCAGGTGATGTAAAGGTGAATTATGTGACAGGAGAGTAGTGCTATTGTGGGGAACTATGGAACTGTATACTAGTTTTTAAAAATGAATAATTATTTCCTCCAGGTCTATGGTAAATACCCTGGTGTTGTTTAAGTTATTTTTATTCCTTTAATATACATCTACAGTATTTTAGACTACATTCTTTGAAATATCCAGATGGAAAAAAAAAGGCCATCAAGCACTCTCATTACTTCCAATCTGTCATTCAAAAATTGCAGAAACTGACGGTAGGATATTTTCTCCTTCAATGTTACCATGTATCTTTAATATTTAATTTCAAATATAGTTCATGTCAAATGGCCTTCAATCACTGTTCTACTTCTTTCAAGTAAAAAAATGAAAAGGAATATTCTCTAGGGAGTAATAAACCACTATACACTAGGAAAACTTTACCATATAGCCTTTATCCATTAGTAAATTCAGGATGAAATCAGTTTTAAATATTGGAGAAGAAATTTGAAAGGGGAAAAAACGTTTGCGTATGTTGGAATCTTGTATTATGTAGTGATTGAAAACAGAAGTAAGCAAATTTATTACTTGCTCAGGTCTCAGTTCTGTAAATTATGAACTGTGGGACCATGAGCAAATTTCTTAACTAAAAAACCCATTTTGGCATCTTTTTGAAAAGATGAATAAACATCGTATGAATTAGTCAATGTATGAATTAAATGCATTAGAAACACAGTGCATGGAGAGAGATTTAAACAATAGTAGTTATATTCATTTCCATTCATTTAGAAATACATGATGTCCTAAAAGTTAGTTTTTACACACAATTTTAAACTATTAGCTTTCTTCCCCTCTCTCTCTCCCTCCTCTTCTTTCTCTTCCTCTTCATCTTTTTTGAGGTAACATTAGTTTAAAACTCTATTTGTGATTTAGGCTTACAGGGTCACAGTTTTTCAAATGTATGTTATTACACCATGCCTATCACCAAAGTACCCCCACAACAGTAATATTGAATCCCCTATACCCTGAGCACCAACCTCCACACTTCTCTGATAAATTCAGTCAGAATCTAGGGCTTTGTTTGGTTTTAGTTTTTCTGTTTGTTTGTTTGTTTAATTTCTTCATGTCCCACATATGAGTGAAAGAATCCAATATTTGTTTTTCTCCTTCTGGTTTATTTAATACAACCCCCTAAAATTCCATCCATGTTATTGCAAATGGCAAGATTTCATCTTCTTTTAGGAGCTGAATAGTATTCCATTATAGACACATACCACACCTTTTTTTTTTAATTTTTAAAGATTTATTATTTATTTATGCATACAAGAACTGGGGTGTAGGCCAGAGATGGGGGCAGTGAGAGGATTCATCAGAGACAGAGTGGGGAGCAGAACAGGCGGATCTACTGAGATACATTGCTGAGGGGAACAGCAGGTGAGACAGGAGAGGTCTGCTGCACCATGTGGGTTAGCTCCTTGGCCTGGAATCCAACTCATGCCCCAGTGACTGATGACAGCTTAATAGTGTTGGGATTTTAACCCCTGTGCCACCAGGGAGGCCCATATCTCACCTTCTTAATCTCCTCATCAGTCCTTGAGCACTTAGCTTTTATCCACCATTGGCTATTATACATAGTGCTGCAATGAACAAAGGAGTGCATCTATCCTCTTAAATTGGCGTTCTTTATAATTTTGGCATAGATACTTGAAAGTAGAATAGCTTGATCATATTGTGGCTCTATTTTGAATTTTTTGAGAAACTTGCATACTGTTTTTCATAGAGGCTGGACAGTCTACATTCCCAACAAAAATGTACAAGTATTCCTTTTACTCTACACCCCCAAATTTAAATATGGGGAAATTGAAACCAAAATAAATTGACATCAGTGTCAAGCTGATGCTGGAGAATATATTGTAACCTTGCTGAAAATTGCTTTCTGAGATCAATGATTCTGTATTAATTGTGAAAATATTGTGAGGACGGTTAAGGTGGTGTGAATCAGCATAAGTTTTACATATGATTTTGTGTTTAACTAAATATATGCATTTTCCTGTGTGGAGTATGTAGGATTACTTTCAATTCTCAAAAGATTTTAGATACTTCTCTGTATAAGCTGAATAGTAAAACTTAGTTTTGACACATTTATTTATTTACTTATTTATTTATAATACTTTAAATATTAGCTTTTCTTTCTCTCTTTTTTAAAGATTTATTTTTATTTATACAAGAACTGAAGTACAGACCAGAGGCACAGGAGGGTGAGAGTATTCACCAGAGACAGAGTGGGGAGCAGAACAGGCAGACGGCTGAAATACACTGCTGAGGAGAGCAGCTGGCGAGACAGGAGAAATCTGCTACGCCATGTGGGTATCTCCCTGGCCAGCCGGGGATCAAGCCCACACTGCAAGGCTGCAGATAGCTTCACAGCACTTTGCTCAACCCATTGTGCCTCTGGGGAGTCCCCTAGTTTTTCCTCTTTTTATTGAAGTAGCATTGCAGTATAACATTGATTTGGGTGTTCATCCTTGAGAATAAACAGACAAATATACTGAATTGACCACTAACAGTCCAAATCTACCCTACCTCATATGGGGACAATAGTCCCCATTTTTTAAATTTTGTAACACCTTTTGTCCCTTTCTGGCAAATACTAATAGGTGTTATTTTTATTTTATTTATTTCAGTAGTTTGTTTCCTATGCATATCACATGTGAGTGAAACCAAACACTATTTATGCCTTTAAAAAAAAAATAAGGTAACAATGTGTTTTAGAGGTATAGGATCTCCCCCTTCAAATGTTATTACATCAAACCCACCACCAAACATCCACAATCCATCCTCATAGTCTGTTCCCTCTCGACTTTGCTCTTACATCTCCCCCTCTTCCCTCTGGTAGCCTCATTTTTATGGCCAGCTTCTAGGGTTTGTTGTTAGTTTAGCTTTATCTGATCCTTTGATTGACATCACTGTATTATACATATAAGTGACACTATTGGATATTTGTCTTTCTCCTTTTGATTTATTTCACTTAGCATAATCCCCTCTAGCTCCACCTATGTTACTCCAAATGTCAAGTGTTACCTTTTTGACAACTGAACAGTCCATTGTGTATATCTACCACATCTTCCTGATCCACTCATCTGTATTATTTGGACACTTAGGTTGTTTCCATAGTTTGGCTATTGTAAATAGAACTGCAGTGAACACAAGGAGCACATTTCCCTTGAAATTTGCTTTTTTTTTTTTTTATCCTTTAGGTAGATATCTAGGAGTGGAATTACTGGGTCATATAGTAGATCTATTTTTTAATATTTTTAGAAACCTCCATAATTTCTTCTAGGTCATTCATATTGTGGCAAATGACATCATTTCATCTTTATAGCTATATAGTATTCCATGGTTAAAACATATTTAATTTTTTCCAATTTAAATCTATCTTCCAATGCTTTTTGTGGTTATTTTCTTTAAGGAGTTATAAAAGTCAAAATTATTATTGCCACTAAGATCATAACTTTACCTAATATACATTGATACTATGACTACATATATGTTACCTGTATTAACTGAGTAATCATATAATAGTCTTAAAATGTAGACAAATATTTCATATAAGTTTTAGAGATGAAACTTTTTTAAAAAAATATTTATTTATTTATGCATACAATAACTGGGGTACAGGCCAGAGATGTAGCAGGGGCAAGAGGATTCACCAGAGAAAGAGTGGGGGATGGAACAGGCAGATAGATGAAAATACACTGCTGAGGGAAGCAGTGGGTGAGACAGGAGAGGTCGGCTGTGCCATGTGGCTTGCTCCCTGGCCACGGATCGAACTTGTGCTGCAGTGGCTGCGGGTAGCTTTATAAGTTGTGTCTTAACCCCTACACCACCAGGGAGGCCCCAGAGATGAAACATTTTAAGGTACATAGTTTATGCCATTTTTTTTCACCTCACAACTAATAAGTGACAGGATCAAAATCCAGATTCAGGAAGATAAGTTCAGAGCCTGCTTTTATGAATACTGGATGCTAGTGTCATACACTACCCAGAAAAGAAAACTGGAAGAAGGAGATATGCTGAAAAGACAGAATTTTCATGAAAAATAGAATTTTAATGTGTCTTATGAGAGAATAAGTAATTTTAAGTATACAAGTCCTTTTATTCAATTTATTCTAAGCTTTCTCTAAGTCAAAATGATTTATTTAAATTACTGGATCATATGTAAAGTTTTTGCTTTACAAAAAAGGAGGTTAGTCGATATACAATAATTCAACAACTAGTTATGAAATGCCTCATTTGTGCTAGATGTAATTCTAGGACCAGATATCACAGGTAAACTATAAAAATTACTCTCATTTAGTTTTGATGTTTCATTACTACTAATAGTAATAAAAAAAGAGTCAATAAAACTAAGAGTTTAATCCATAATACATCATGATCTAGGATTATACATTTACTTAATTATAAGAGAAAATTTAAGGGACACCTTGATGTAATTCAAATATTGTAACTTACACATGTGTTACGTATAAATAAATTTGTTCATTTATCTCATTAATTGGTTTCTGTATTAATTAATAGGTGATTGGTATAATTATTCACAAGATTACACTAATAGAAACATTTAAGTTTAAATGATTTCTAAGGATATAAACATCACTAAGTATTCCCTAGACTTTTAGCAAAGAAATCCCTTCTACAGATAGATAAAAATATGATTTGATTGTCCTTTACTTCACATATTTCTAATAGAACCTATTATATTTTATACCTTATGTATGTAATGCATTCATTAATATTTTCAAGGCACATGTGGATTTAGGATTCAGTGACTAATTCTCAAATCATATATTTAAAAGCTATAACCAGGCCTCCCCAGTGGCGCAGCGGTTGAGCGCTGGTTTGCGAAGCTGCCCGCAGCCTCTGCAGTGCCGGTTCCATCCCCGGCTGCTCCCAGGCCGCTCCGCATGGCTCGCAGACCTCTCCTGCCGCCCGCTGCTCCCCTCAGCAGTGTACCTCGATCCTTCTGCCTGCTCTGCTCCCTGCTCTGGCTCTGGTGAATTCTCTCACCCTCCCGCGCTTCTGACTGTACCCAGTGCTTGTATAAATAAATAAATAAATCTTAAAAAAAAAAAGAAAATGTATCCCTTGAAGAGGCTCAACTATTTAAAAAAAAAAAAAAAAGCTATAACCTTTCTTTTCACTAATAGTATGTTGGATACAACAATCATATTACATGCCCCTTAAAAATACTGAAATGCCAATTACTATTTTCATTTGAAGGATTTATTAGCCTTTGATGAGGAACACTACCATAGAGAATAAGTTTATCAATCTAGTAAATATTCATATTTATGATACAGCTTTTTCTTTGACCCAACATAGCACATATTGTATTATACCAATAACATTGTTCTATTTTACCCCACAAGAGTGCACAATAGTTATTTTTGAACAAATCTTGGAAGTAACTTTTATATTTTTAAATAAGTTTCTATTTAAAAAATTTCAAAATAAAGTTTCCATAATAAGTAATATATATAAACACATTCCTTATTTGCATTAACCTTATGACTGGAATCTATCAATTCTTCTCTAATCAATTAAGAAAAAAATTGTTTGCTATTTTAAATCACATTAGAATTTTTAGCTCTGACTATAACGTATATCAAATAATGCTATAAAAAATAAATTCACTGTGAAATCCAATCTTTTCACATTTGGGTAACTATTCAATTTTAGTTAATAACAGCTTTAGATATAATATTATGTGAATGTAAATAATTACTCAGATAATACAATAAAAAATAAGGCAAAGTTATGCTAAGTTGCGCATATAGGTGAGCATAGGGCAATGTGGAGATTTCATTATTTCAAAGGATTTTTTTTCTTTTTTTAAAGATTTATTTATTTTTATACAAGAGCTGGGGTATGGGCCAGAGGCGCGGGAGGGTGAGAGGATTCACCAGAGGCAGATCCCGGAGCAGAACAGGCAGGTGACAGAAATATACTGCATAGGGAGGCCACTATTTCAAAGGATTTTTAAAATAAAGATTGAACTAAAATTAAACATGAAATAGTATTATTCCTCTTGACTTCACAATATATACGTACTCATAGAAAATTTAAATTATAGGGCCTCCCCGGTGGCGCAATGATTGCGCGCTGGGCTGCGAAGCTGTCCGCAGCCTTTGCATTGCCGGTTCGATCCCTGGCCGCCAGGCGAGGGTCCCACATGGCACGCAGACCTCTCCTGCCGCCTGCTGCTCCCCTCAACAGTGTCCTTATTCAGTCTTCCTGCTCTGCTCCCCCCTCTGGCTCTGGTGAATTCTCTCACCCTCCCGCACTTCTGACTGTACCCAGTGCTTGTATAAATAAATAAAAATAAATTTGAAAAAAAGAAAAAAATATAGAAAATTAAAAGTAGTAATTAAATTCAGCAACAATATTATCTCAGAAATTACTAGTTTCACTGATGTGTTGTTTTCCAGTGTTTATTCATATATATCCTTTGATTTTCTTCAAATATTGCGATCACACTATTTTATAACCTGCTTTTCTTACTTCCAGTATTGTCAATATGTTCTGGGAGAACATATCATTAAATGGAATTTTATAAATTAATTTTAAAGGTTATATAGTTTTCCCTCAAATGGTAAGATTAGTATTTGTAGGATAAATCTCTTGTGAGATTTAAAGATTATTTATACATTTTTAGCTATTATAAAATATTATAATGGATTCAATAGAGTCTGACTAAAAGCATGTCACATAGAATGCATATAATTGTAAGCTACATTAGGTAACCATAAAATTGCTGTTGTCAACAGTAATTGAAAGTATAAGGAATGGCCAGCTGAATTGAATTTAGCAATGTGATTCATTCTTACAAAATAAAAATCCTGTGGCTAAAACTACTGCCATAAAAAACTTTCTACAAATAGCTTCTCTTTTCATAATGGCTATAAGAGATAAAAAGAAAAAAAATTGATATTTTGAAGATATGATGGTGCTAAAGTTATAGTGTAATGCCCTTGTATGTTAGCAATCAGTGGTGGGTTGTGAACTGTTGTGTTTCAAATATTAATTAGGTATCTGTTATGTTGAACCTCTCTCAGAAACGAGATTTGTGCCAGGATTTTCCTTGCCTCAAAATGTGCCAGGAAGTTATAATGTAATCTAGTCCTCTAGAGAAAACAGGATTTATTATAAAACCTTTTGTCTCAAATATTGGAAGTGAGATCATCTGTCATTTTTTTATTATATTTTCAAATCTGAACATCGAGTTGTATATCTTAGGGAAAATAATCATTCATAAAGCAAAAGTAGATACAGCTATAAAGGTGGTAAATATTTCTATGGAACTATGGGAAACATTCTTATTTTTTTTTGAAGTTGTTTTGTTTTCATTTTAAGTGTATATACGGCAACTGTATATTTATTTTATTGAGAACAGATTTAACAGAATTTAATTACATGCCTGATGATATCCAAATTAAATAATAGCAGGAAAAAAGATTTTGTTTTTAAAATGTTAAATAATAGTAGGTCTATATAAAATTAACATGTTTAAGTTTAGATGCTTCAATACTTGCATTCAATATCCCAACTGCTCTGCATAGACATTTGTGCTCAAGGACATGGTGACCATATTGAAGACATATTCTCTCTGGCACTCCCAGATGGTGGAGGTTTTTCAAATAAACCACAAATTTCTCATTTCCTTAAGGATGAATCAAAATGAGTGATGACTTTATGAATAGAAAATAATGCTTATAACTTTTTATTAACTAGCACATCCTTTATACCACTAGAATGAGAAATAACAGAGTCAGTTGGAACACACACCATTTTCATAATCTGCATACCTTAAAAAAATACTGTAGTGCTAAACACTATTAACTATTATCTGACAATTCAGTGTGTTGTAATTGTTTTTGCTGGTTAAGGGTCTTTCCTCCATGTTAATGACAGATTGGTAGTTGCTGAAGATTGGGGTGGTTGTGTCTATTTCTTACAATAAGACATCAATGACATTTGCCACATTCATTAACTCTTTTATGAACAGTTTCTCTGTAGCTTGCAATGGTTGTGTTGTAGCATTTTATCCACATTAGAATGTCTTTCAAATTTGGAGTCAATCCTCTGACTCCACTGCTTCTTTATCTACTGAGTTTATCCACTAAATCTTTTGTTCTCAGGTCAACAATATTAACAGCATCTTCACTAAAAGCAAATTCCATCTCAAGAAACCATTATTTCTTCATCCATTAAAAAAAAAAACACAATCTAATATCCATTAATGTTTTATCATGTAATTGCAGCAATTCAGTCATCTTCAGTATTCAGTTATAATTCTAGTTCTCTTGTTATTTCCAACACATCTGTAGTTAATTTCTCCACTTATGTCTTTTTTTTTAAGATTTTATTTATTTATTAATAAAATGATTTTATTAATTTATTTATCTGGGGTATAGGCCAGAGATGTGGGGGTGGGGGGTGAAAGGATTCACCAGAGACAGAGCGAGAAACAGAACAGGCAGACTGACTGAAATACACTGCTGAGGGAGCAGCAGACAAGACAGGAGAGGTTTGCCTCTCCATGTGGATTGCTCCCTGGCTGGCCAGGGATTGAACTCGTGCTGCAGAGGCTGCAGATTGCTTCCTAGTGTGGTGCTTAATCCCTTTCGCCACCAGGGAGGCCCCCACTGATGTCTTGAATCCCCCCAAAATATCCATGAGAGTTGGGATTAACTTCTTCCAAACTTTTGTTAATGCAAATATTTTGACCTTCTCTCACTAATCACAAATGTTCTTGATGACATCTAGAATGGTAAATCTTTTCCAGAAATTTTTCAGTTGACTGCCCAGATCCATTAGAGGAATCACCATCTACGGTAACTGTATCCTACAAAGTGTATTTCTTCAATAATACTTGAAAATTAGAATTACTCCTTAATCCATGGGCTGAAGAATGTATGTTTTGTTAGTAGGCAAGAAAACAACATTATTCTCCTTGCATACCTACCTCATATTCTTGAATGACCAAGTGTATTGTCAATGAACATTAATATTTTGAAAGAAATCTTTTTTTGTCCTGAGCATTATGCCTCTGTAATAGACTTAAAATATCCTGAAACCCATTTTTAAAAACAAATGTGCTATCTTTCAGCATTTGTTGTTCCATTTATGGAGCACAGGCTGAGTAAATTTAGCATAATTCATAAGGACTGTAAGATTCTCATAATAGTAAATGAACATTGACTTCAAATTAAGGTTACCAGCTGCATTATCCCTTAACAAGAGAGTCAACCTATACTTGGAAGCTTTGATGTCAGACTCTAACTTTTTCTTTTTAGTTATAAAAGTCCTAGATATTGTCTTCCAATAGTAGGTGGTTCTATCTACATGGAAATATCTGTTTAGTGTTGCTGTAGGGGCAGAAGGACACTGAGCAGGTTTTCTGATCCAGCAGACCGGGTAAAGGAGGAGAGATTCCTGGAGCCCTCAGTGGTTTTTTACAGGCTTTTATTGGGATTTACCAGGCACATGGCAGGCAAGGGTGCTGGGGTGCCAGGAGGCTGGTAGGCCTCCGAGCCCTCAGCAAGTCTTCACTCTTTCTGGGCTCTCCGGCGTTCTCTGGCCTTCTCTCTGCTTCTCTGCTTTTCTTGGCTTCTGCTGGCATCCCTGTGATGCTGCCCTTAAAAACCCAGTCTTAGCCCAGGTGAATCCCATCTACACATGCCCACATCCTATTCCAGGTGCCCGCCATCAGGCATGCATTCAGGACCACAGGGTTCCCTCATCTATCCTAATGGCGGGAGGGCAGAAAAGCCTGATACTTTTTACCTTACCCTACAGTTGCCATATGCATCAATGATCTTAGCCAGATCTTCTGGATGAATTACTGCAGCTTCTAAATCAGCACTTGCTACTTTACCTTGTAATTTGATGTCATGGAGATGACTTCTTTCCTTAAACCTTATGAGCCAATCTCTGCTAGTTTCATCCTTTTTTGTTGTTGTTGTTGTTTCCTCACCTATTTCAGCATTTAGAGAATTGAAGAGAGCTAGGTATTTACTCAGGATTAAGTTTTGGTTTAAGGAATGTTGATGTTGGTTTGCCCTTTTATCCAGACTACTAAATCTTTCTCCATATTAACAATAAGGTTGTTTTGCTTTCTTATCATTTATGCATAAACATATATGCGTTTATAATTTCCCTCAAATTTTTTCCATTCTGTTTGCAACTTGGCTCACTGTTTAAGGTAAGAGTTCAAACTTTCCGCTTATTTCATTTTCAGCGTGCCTTCCTCACTAAACTTAATAACTTCTAGCTTTTTCTATAAAGTGAAACATACTCTTTTCCTTTCACTTTAACATTTAAAAGTCTTTTCTATTAATTGGCCTAATGTCAGTATTGTTATGTCTCAGGGAACAGAGAATCCCAAAGAAAGGGAAAGAGTTGGAAGAAATGCCTAGTTGGTAGAACAGTGAGAACACACACATAACAGATTTATTTATAAAGTGAAATTCTAAAATATGGTAAGAATTATCAAAATGTGACACAAAGATAGAGTGAACCCAAACTATTAGAAAAATGGTGCCAATAGTCTAGCTTGACTCAGGGTTGCCAGGAAACTTCAATTTGTAAAAATCATAATATCTATAAAACACAACAGAATGAAACACACTAAACTACTTATGCCTGTACATTCATTCATTCATTCATTCATTTTCTCTCTCTCTCTCTCTCTCTCTCTCTCTCTCTCTCTCTCACACACACACACACACACACACACACACACACTTTTTCTCTCTCACCCAAATGATATATAGGGGTTCCTTATCACCTAATCTCTCTCTACCATAGAAATTAATAATGATGGATAGCCCAATAGCTGACATTTACATGAAGTCTTCACTTTTCCCCCTCACTGACACCATTAATAACCAAAGAAGCAGTTATTTCACATTTAAGTTCCCTAAATAACCTCTTTAGAGATTTGAGGAGGCAAGAACCATGATAATTTTAATTCATGAGGAAACATCACCATGGCAGTGCATCTAGTTAGAGACAAACAAATATGTTGGCTAAATTAAAAGACAAAGAAAAATAAATGAAAAAAAATAACTAGAGCGCTCTCTATATTGAACAACTTTTCCTGTGCTTATTGACCATTTTGTGTACATATGTATTTTTGGAGAACTGTCTATTCAAATACTTTGTCCATAAAATACAGTTATGTCTCTTAAGAAAAGACATAATTTGCTGTGGCATTAATATAAAGCTTCCAGATGCTGCAACTCTGGAAAGCTATAGCACCCATTGTGGAATATCTAGCCCCCTGGTTCTCCCCAGTGACTGATGAAATGGGTACTAGAGCCAGGCCTGAGCAGGGTCCCTCAAAAGGGCAGTCTTTGAGTTTACCTGGGAATCCCCCCCCTAAGAAATACGTTGTGCTCTGATTCTTTTCCTGTTCAGTTCCCCTCCATTTTCTTTCTCCTTTCACAGACATCAGGCCTGTAAGCACATACTGAAAACTGTCGCTGACATCTGTTTCCTTTTTATTCATCTGTCCTTCCTGTTTCTTCCAATAAATTTCCTGCCCTACTGTCTTTCCATCTGATTCTCAGAGGACCACAATTGATAAAACCCTGTATCTTTAAGCCTATGCTATCCCTAGGAAAACATGGCATTTCAACTTGCTGTCAATGAAATAACTGAGTGACTGTGTAAATCCATGAAGCTATATGTCTGCTTCTACCACCTGTATAATGTCCAGCCAGAGTAAATAGTCTGTTATTCTAAACTACATGGAACTTGGAATGACAGCATGCTCAGTTTACTACTGTATGCTGCATCTGTTAATAAAGCCCATAATTGTTTATTCATGTATAAAGTTTTTTAAATTTACATTTGCCTTATGCACTTTCTATAAAGTAAAACTAGTAAAATAAGTGATGGTCTTTTTAAAATTAAATGTATTCTTTTTTTTTAAATGACATCTTCCACTTGTAAACATTTTTCATCTGAAAAATATATTCACAAATATTGTTTGACCTTCATATTAGCTTGACAATGTAGGCAAAAGAAAGAGCCAATCTAACCTGAAGCCAGGACTCCTACTGGGGCTCTTAACATAGGACTTTTTCTTCTACCTGTTGCTTCCTTCTCAGTAGATGGTTGCTGTTGATATTTGCTAACAGTTGATTCATCCACCTTTGTCCTTCATATGAGCTCTTTCTTTGACTTGGTCTGCATGGAGATAAGATCAGCTGACACTAGGGAACACCCTGAGCTGAGCCTATTTGGGCAAATGTTGACCCAGAGAGTACAGGTTGTCTCTGAGATATCCCCCTTTTGGAAAAACACAAGTCCTTATATGGTGTAGAAGAAATTCCAGTCTATCATCTCAAAAGACCACTTAGGATGAACAGATTAGGTCCTGTGAGAGCAACTGTCTTTGATCAATAGAAAACAAATGTATGTTAAAATGAGCTTGAATACGGCCCCTGAAACTCTGAGGATGTATTCTGGAAGGTCAATAGGCTGTAGATAGTACCTTCCAGATTTTTGTGATGTGTGTGTTTGTGTGTTCAGACACACACAGAGGTGGTGGCACTCTAAATGATCCTCCCTAAATCACAGCACATTTCTTGTGCCAGTTAGAGGAAAGACATCATGATGGAATGCCAGCTTATATCTATAATTACATCTAACTTTGGGTTTCCTTTATCACTTCTGAGATAACTTCCACAGAAGCATCTGTGAAATCCTGAAAGCAGGTGCTAGTGAGGGAATGGGCTTCCAGCAGCCCTCTGGCAGGGCCTTTTAGATGAAGCCTTATGATGGGTGACTGAAAGTGGCACCTTAGGACCCACACTACTTAATTCTGAATCAAATATCATTTTCTATAAACATGTTTACACAGCACAGTCCTGCAGAATTTCCCGAAGCCCAGCCCCATATATCTGCCATCCATGGAAACTCTGAGTTCATGCCTGGAGGCAGCCAGCAGATGAGATTGTACAGTAGGGTAAAAAAGCACCAAATCTCAAAGGCATCTAAGCGCTCCTCAGGCTTAAAAATGGAAATTGGGAAATCTTGAAGTTCATAGGTTAATATGGTAAAATCAAAAGTACCAGTGAATTCAGTAAAAAACAAAAGGTACATTCATGTTCATGACAGCATTTCACAATAATGGAAAGAATAAAAATATGTTTTTAATGGTTGTTTATAATTATATTACAGTTATTATTTCTAGGTAGACACTATGTATTCTTCAAAAACAACAAAGTACCTTCCATTTTATTTCTATAAATTTGTATTTATTCAACAAACCTGACTGCAAGAAAATATATCTATATAAGTAAAATATTACTTGACTAATTCATATGAGGGAAAATATTACTACTGGCAGTCAGAAATGTCAGATTGTGAAAAAGTTATATTTCTTGTTTTTTAAGGTCAATTGTACACTTTCCTCTATGTACATTTCTCTTCCATGTCAAACCAATTTTGGTTCTAAATATAATCTAATAAAAAAAACTCACTTGTTCTTCATTTTGCTTGCCAAGGTGAATGATATATTTTATCTATTAGTTGGCAACTTCTGGGGATATTTTATATGAAGAGATGATATACATGGATTTTGTATTTTAAATCAATTATATTTTACAAATTATATTTTAAAACTTTCTGTAAATTTTACTATACTCATTACATCATTTCCAAACTTCAAGTATGATAAAATATTAAATATTGGAGAGAAAATGATACTGGAAAATAAAGATAAGAGGGATATTGATAAAAGTATATCAAATCCTCAGTTTTTAGTTTCAGAGTAATTAAAAAAAACATTATATTTGTTTTGATTTTTCACGATACATAAGATTAGAGCTTTTATTATATTTTTTAAGATTTTATTTATTTATTTATACAAGAACCAGTGTACACGGGAGGGTGAGAGGACGCACCAGAGACAGAGTGGGGAACAGAACAAGCAGACTGACGAAATACACTGCTGAGGAGAGCAACAAGGGAGACCGGAGAGGTCTGCTGTGCCATGTGGGACCCTCGCCGGCCTGCCAGGATCGAATCGGCACTGCAGAGGCTCTGGACAGCTTCACAGCGTGGCGCTCAACCACCTGCACTACCAGGGGAGGCCCTAGAGCTTTTATTTTTTATAGTATTGCACCTTCTTTTTTCATTTTTTGAATTTTTTAAATTATTTTTATTGAGACAACATTTGTTTACATTGCTATATATGGTTTAGATGTATAGGATCAAACCCTTCAAGTTAAGAATACACATTCCTTGTTTTTCTGTATTAGTGGGGATTCTTCTTAGACTTCTGTTTCTACATGAACCAACTGTAGTGGCTTGGATTGATCCAAATGTAGACTGACTGCACTGACTAAATTATGTTGTTTCTATGCTGCTTATGTTATTGCAGTTTTCTTTAATGACTCATTTAATTACATGGACCATTTTAACCTCTCTGTCCTCTCTCTCTTCTAACACATCTTCAAATTAATACCAAGTGATCCTGCTTTATATTAATGTAACTAACAGTGAATATATTTTGAGAAAATGTAAAGATAATTGGATACATGTTGAGTGGTCAACAGGGTTGATAAACTGCAGTTTAGAATATTAAATATTATATTCCTAATTCAACCACATTCTTTATTTTTGTTTTTTCTCCCATTATTCTTTTCTGTAAGTCTACTTTTAATTTAGTTTTGCCATTTCAGTCTTGGTGTTTTACAAAATATCAAAATTTCTTTTTGCCATCAGCTTTTTACCAACGTCTAGAATTTTTAAGAGAAAAATGCAAAATAAATTTCATTAGCAAAGAAAAAAATTGAAATATACCTGTTGACACATTCTTGTGTAAATGTTAAAAAAAATAGACTAGGGTGTGATTCGATAAATCTGACTGGCGTTTCTTTGAAGGCAGTCCTTTTTAAAAGATGGGGAGAAGAACCTGTAGTATGTAGAATTTTACAACATTTTATGTAGAATTTTCCTCTTTTTCCTTGTAAGTTTCTTGAAGGCAGTCCTTTTTAAAAGGTGGGGAGAAGAACCTGTAGTATGTAGAATTTTACAACATTTTATGTAGAATTTTCCTCTTTTTCCTTGTAAGTTTCATTGATCCAAGGCTGGTTGTGCCTGAACCATGATGTTCCTTGTATTTCTTAAGATTTAGGGACTTAGAGTTTCCTTGCAAGAAAGTGACTACTACTTTGATTTATTTTTTTTGTTGTTTTTGAATTTTTCAGGTAAATTTATTTTATTTTTTTTAATTTTATTTTTATATTCCCCATACATTTGCAACCCCCCATTCTGACCCCAATCCCTCCCCTCCCGCCCCCCACTCCCCAAAAACTGTCTCTGGTTCATAGTTTTTTGTTGATTTTGATTTTCACTTTCTTATAGTTATTCATTTTCCTGGTCCCTTATTTAAGTTCTCTAGATTCCTGCTATGAGTGACACCATCCAGTATTTTTCTTTTTCTTTCTGGCTTATTTCACTGAGCATGATCCCTTCCAGTGTGATCCATGTTGCTGCAAATTGCATGTGTTTATCTTTTTTGAATGCTGAGTAATATTCCATGGTATATATGTACCACATCTTCTTGATCCAGTCATCTATTTTTGGGCATTTGGGTTGTTTCCAAAGCTTAGCTATTGTAAATAGAGCTGCTATAAACATAGGGGTGCAGGTGTTCTTTGGAATTGATGTTTCTGTGTCCTTTGGGTAAATACCTAGGAGTGGAATTGCTGGATCATATGGAAGCTCTATGTTTAGTAGGTCCAGAAACCTCCACACAGCTCTCCACAGTGGTTGGACCAGTTTGCACTCCCACCAACAGTGCAGAAGAGTTCCTTTTTCTCCACACCCTCGCCAACATTTGTTGTTGCTAGTTTTTTTAATATGTGCCATTCTCACTGGTGTAAAGGTATCTCATGGTAGTTTTGATTTGCATTTCCCTGATTACAAGTGATGTTGAACATTTTTTCATATACCTGTTGGCCATTTGCGTTTCCTCTTCAGAGAAGTTTCTTTTTAGCTCTTCTGCCCATTTTTTGACTGGATTATTTTCTTTGTTGTTGTTGAGTCTCATCAGCTCTTTGCAGATTTTTGTGATCAGTCCTTTATCATTAGTGTTGGGTGCAAAAATGTTCTCCCAGTTGGTGGGGTTTCTCTTTGTTTTTGTTATTGTCTCTTTTGCTGTGCAGAAGCTCTTTAATTTGATGTAGTCCCAGCTGTTTATCTTTGCCTTCACTATCACTGCTTTGGGTGATGTGTCTGTAAAGATGTCTTTGATGTGAATATCACATAGTGTTTCGCCTATATTTCCTTCTATGTATTTTATGGTTTCAGGTCTTATGTCTAGTTCTTTAATCCATTTTGAGTTGATTTTTGTGTATGGTGTGAGGTAGTGGTCAAGCTTCATTCTTTTGCATGTAGTGACCCAGTTTTCCCAGCACCATTTATTGAACAGACTTTCTTTGGTCCAATGCATAGTCTTTGCTCCTTTGTCAAAGATTAGTTGATCATAAATCTGTGGGTTTATTTCTGGATTTTCTATTTGATTCCATTGGTCTGTATGTCTGTTCTTGTTCCAATACCATGCAGTTTTGATGATTATGGCTTTGTAGTATAGTTTGAAGTCTGGGAGTGTGATGCTTCCATTCCTTTCTTTTTTTTTTTTTCAGGAGAGCTTCCTCTTTGCACTAAGCAGTATGAGTACATTTATGTGCACATGCATATGCATGTATGTGTGTGTATGATTTTTGTGCATTTGATGACAAAAGAGACACCAGATTCAAATTTCAACATATGCAATGTCCTTTCCACAGAGTTTATAGAAATTTTCTTTTTCTTTTGTGCATGGTGAGGACTGAGTATAAAGTTGTGATAAGAGGAGGACCAAAGTTATTACCAAAAAAATCTTCATAATTTTAAAAAATAACAAAACCAAACCCAAAGTATTTAGCTTTTCTACATGCAGAAGGTGAAATAGTTAGTGATCTTTATGCCCTTCCTCTCATTTCATGTTAGAGACAGTTTTGGAGGCAATATAGTTCAAAAGTATTAATTTTTTCCCATTTTTTAGGGAAAAAACATGCATTTCACTATTGTACCTCTTTCACTGTCACATATTTAATATAAACAAGATTTGTGAAGAAATACAATACTTAATTTAACATTAAATGGTCTAAGTTGTGTCTCAGGTGATTCAAAGTTATTGGGGAAAGATTAAATGTGCTACTTTGAATGTGTAGCTTGTTAAACTAATGGTAAGCCATAATTGTATATATGTAATTTCATATATAAATGAGTATATATTTTTCAAAATGTTAAGATTCACAAAAAATGCTGTCAATGTAAATTCAACAACAGGTAATTGATGCACCAATCGCAGCTATCTTACAGCAAAGGACCTTACACAAAAGCCTGACAACACTTATTGTTTTATTGGGGTGAAATCTCTTAAGTTTAGTGTTAGATTTCTAAGAGGGATTAAATGGAGAAAAACTGAATATCACAGGAACACTTTTTTCCCATGTATATGTATATGTATCCGTATGTGTTTGCATATATGGGTATGTTGCTCTTCCATGTATATATAGTGGCTACATATATTTATATGTACATAAAATTGGAAGAAAATTAGAGACAACTTTTAAAACAGCTTATCTAAAAATTACCTAGTTATATTAATAAATGACTGAATTAAACATTTTTGTATCAATTTTAACATCTCAGTGACTTATACAAGAAAGTAATGTATATATTTTCTTTTTACTAAATTCTTTTACACACATATTTGGCATGGGAAGTATTTCCAAATCCTCATATACAAATTGCACATTGTGGAAATTTTTGAGGAAGTGATATAAAATGGAGCACACCAAAATCTTGTGTCTTGAGAAGATTAGCAAATTAACATAAGACCTTAAGATATTATAAAGATATTTGTTATTAACTCATTTATTTGCTTTCACTAATTCCTATTTTTGAAAGAAAATGCATATATCACAATCTTACATTGCTCTTTGTCATTTTGGGGAAGTTTATGAGCCAAGGTTTTACTAATCTTTGAAATCCCAACATCCTTTTGTCCAATGATTTAGAGGAAAAAAACAACTTTTCAAATAAACCTGAATTTATACTCCGTATGTTCTCTTTATTATTTGTGTGATTTGATCTCTCTGAATGTTATTTTTTTTCAGTAAAATATATTTTAGTCATTTGTTTCGGTATGCCATTAACAGTTACATACTGGTAGACATCCTGGCATGTCAAGCAGTAGATCAGGTCATTAAATATTGTTTTTTCACTCCTTTTATGGAAAGGTGTGACTTTTACCTATGTACATCAATTTATTTGTGATTGTAAGTTCCAGAGATTCTTCTTTTATCCATTTGACATGATGTTTTATGACTCATATTCTGACTATGATTGTCGGTTTGTTTTGGAAGGAAGTCATATCTCTTAATCCTGCTACATTGGCATGGGAGGACTTTTTGTAGTCCTTACAAGTTCTGACAGGTTGTTACATGTCAAAATTGCATATGATTTTAGCGAATTATTTCTTGTAGCATAGTAGAATTAAATTAATCCATTTAAGATACTACAATGAGAATTTTCCTCTGCCTATATCTTGAATGTATCATTTTCTTAAACTCTAACTTTTGAGAGAGGTCATTGTTTTAACATCCTAGATATTAGTGCTAACCTTTTGCCTTTCTGAAATTTTTTTGGAAGAAAGAAAAATGTAATTTAAGTGAATAAATAAATGAGTACATGAGTGCTGAATAATGCCACTCTGCTGTTTTTAAACAGCATTTAATTTCAATCATGCTATATTGAAAATCTATTGATTTTTCAGTAGCTTCAGAAAATGTAAGCAACATTGATTCAAAACAAACCTATGGATGATAATTTTCTTAATACACTAAATATTACTTTTTAGATAAAAACAGAAATGAAATGAAAACCTAACCAGCGCAATATATAGAAAATGCATACAATGATTAGGGGAGTGTTAAATGAAAACCATTTAACACCTTAATGAGATATCTTAATGATACCTTACATTGGCTTGATCTGTTTTTCATCCCTATTTCTTTAAAAAAATATTAAGAAGATGCAGATTACTTTCCTCTCTACATTAGGGGAACTTTTAATATGATCATAAGACTACTGGATGTAATTAGATTAAATGACAGATGAAATCCTAAGGGATAAAGTTTACACCAGAGTCAATATAACTAGATCTTTGATTTTTTTTCCTTGCTTACTTTTGACTTTCTTGATTAGAACAGCAGGGGTTCCCATGAAGAATGTTTGGAAGTTTATTAGTGTAAATTATATTCTACATTTAGCTTACTTTGAAAACCAAAATAATGAATATGTATCCTTCATACTCTTTATATACAAAGTTGTCTATACCAAAACTTTTACAATTTATCAATTAGCAAATATTTATCAGGCACCAATTCTGTGAAAAACATTCTGCCCAATCCTAGATAACAATATAAAAAATGACCAATAAAGTAAATTCTCTTAAATTTATGGTTTTTTGGTTTAATATTCATATTTAGACATTAACATGGGGTTGCAAGAAAAAATAATAACCTAATATTTCCATATAAAGAGCAGAACTTTGTAGAAATAATATTAATACTTGAAATATCAATACAATACAAATTCTGTAAATATAAAGAACTTGTAACATTTCTTTGACTTCTCCATCAATTACAAGCCTGTTATACCACTTTCTGTGTTACATTCATCAGATAATGCAGTTCAAATAGCATATTATCTAATTCTGTAACACTGGAGAAAACAGTAGATTTGGGACTTCAAAATAAAATTATGGATTAAGTTGATCCACAAAAGACTGAACTTTAATTATTGTCCTACCTTATTTCCTTTGGAACCTTGATGGTTAAATTTTTAATTTTTATATAGATATAAATTAACCTCTCTTGAGAACCCCTTTACTCTCAGTGTGCCCTTATCCCTCCTACTGAATCAACAAGAGTGAACTAGAGCTTGAAAGACACTTTGTCATGAAGCATTGCCATGGGATTTTATGAAATGCAAACTTTTCTCTCTCTTTGCAGCCAGTCCAACTTCCAGGTCTCACCCCTTCCAGTTCACTTCATTTTATTCTTCTGTGTGTTTCATTTCCGTTTTATTTTAATGAATGAGTCAGACAGAGGCACAGTACTTTACGAAGTAGGGAAACTAACCTATTTAATCTTCAATTTTCCCTTTGAAACTTTTGACAGAGTCAATGCCTTTTTTGAGTCATCAAATCCATCCCATCAAAATTTGATCTAAAGATTAAAAATGAAAATTCATTTTTTATTTAAAAAAATTGAAGCTCACAGAGGTAATAAATCCCAAGTCATGAATTACTCTGCACTTAAAGAGATAAACTAGGTCACATTATAAGCTATATCAATAGCAATCACTTTTTATTTTTCATTTTACTAACTTGATTATAGAAATAAGCTTCATACTTTTACTGACTGGGTTTGAATTCTAAACTTACCTTGTTTACTATTTGTGTAGTTTTGGATAATTATTTAATCTTTCTATGCCTTAGTTTCTCTTTCTGTATAAATATGCTAATAATTCTTCCTAACTCTTAGAAATGCAAGTATTTGATGAATTACTATCTATAAAACATATACAGTAGTACCTGGGCCATAATTGGCAGTCTTAATATTTGTTCCAAATTATACAATATGTGAAAAAAAGTAGCCCCAGTTATTAGAGATACGGTGTGAAAATTTAAATATATTAATGAAATATGCTTAAGTAAGTTATGTAAGTGCTAGATATATATTGACAGTATGAAAGCTCTTAGCATTTCTACCTGAGTCTTTAAAATGTCAAATTAACCCTAAAAAGTTATAGAGACAGGTTGAAAATGACTACTACCTAGAAACACTATTGAATATCAACTTGCATATTATGCTTGAAGTTGTTTGGAATTACAATAGGAAATTTAAATTTATTTGGAGATATCTTATTAAATAATTTTATTTCTTGTGGTGGAACTGCCTGAAGGAATTTTATGTATGCTTTTAAAAGTTTAATCAATTTAAAATATATTTTGGACTAAAATATTAGGACATAGCAATATTCAAGAAATGATGCAGATGATGATGATGATATTGATACAGATACCATGATTATTTCTATTTTATTGAGAAGAAAAATGATGCCTCTTAGGTTTCTAGCTGAATAATTGTGGGTGGATGTCATATAGACTTTCTTATTACTTCATAAACACTTGTTTAATATTCATTATAGTTTTTTTTAACGAAATATATCAAAATAAATAGAAAGGGCAGCACTTCTATGTACATTAAAGGAAAGAAGGAAGGAAGAAAGGAAAAGTTCTCTAATGTGAGGATTCTTATCCAGAAAAAAAAGGTCTCCTTGTAGTCCAAAATGGGGATTGAATATTCAGAAAACACTGTACATCTGTGGTGAATATTTACTTGACAAGTAAAATAGTTCTCTACTATGTATACAAATAAAAGAGAAATGTGTGTGACAGCCCACATGAATGTGAGTAGGGGTTGCATCCAAAGGTAGAGATAAGGCAAAGGTCATTTGTGATCCTTTTGATCTCCTCCTCATAGCCTTCTCAGGGCCTTGTTTATTTATTTTTATTTTAATTTTTTCTTGATGGGAGAAGATGACTGATTCTGGATATCAGGCATTTCTCATGTTATCATTTTATATACTATTTTCTAATTTTGAGTTTAATCATGAGAGTTGACTCAGATATTATTTTATCATTATGAGGGCTTGAACCCTCTGATTTTCTTGAATATCATCTAGACTAATCAGGAATATAAAAGTAAAACCATATATTCTAAAGGTATAACAAAAATAAAATAAAACACAAGTATGTAGTGTCTAAATCTGCAGGATTTTGATTTCACAGGTATAGGGAGTCTGAAAAATATATTTTAATAAGCACTTTATTACAAGGTCAGAAAAGATGTGAGTGATGATTAAAACACTTAATGACTGTAAATGTCAGGTACTTACACTGTTTGACAATGTAGGATGAAATAGGACAAAGATAAAACTATGCACATCATTTAAATTAAGCAAGTTGCCATGTACTAATTGCCTCCAAATTTTTATTTTTTTTTATGCTAGGTATTTCATTTACTATTTCCTAGGATATATCATTATTCTCCATTCTAGTTTTGTCTTTCATTCTGGCTTCACTGCAGATAAACAAGCATATTAGTTGTAACAATGATTTCTAGGGCCTCCCCCGTGGCACAGCGGTTGAGCGCTGGGTTGTGAAGCTACAGTCAGCCTCTGCAGCATGCTGGGTGAGGGTCCCACATGGCACGCAGACTTCTCCTGCTACGCCCGCTGCTTCCCTCAGCAGTGTACTTCATCAGTCTGCCTGCTGTGCTCCCCGCTCTGGCTCTGGTGAATTCTCTCACCCTCCCGCCCTTCTGATTGTACCTAGTGCTTGTATAAATAAATAAATAAATAAATAAATAAATCTTTAAAAAACAAAAACAATGATTTCTAATTCCACATTTTATGGACTCTTAGTATATATATTGTGCAGATGCTGACTGTTCAAAGAAAATCATCTGAGAATTGGGGGTCAGATGACAAGAAAATTAAGAAGTTTATAGCAAAGGATAGCTTAGAAAATGTCCATTAAAAATTAAAATAACACTGAGTTTTGAGTGATCTGCCTATGACCACTAGGCATGTTGATGTCAACAGTGGTCAATGACATTAAAGAAATAATTTATATTCCGTGCTGATGGATACTTGGGAAATAGACATTGGAGCTACTTTGACAGAAACTGAAAATAGAGTAAAGGACACTGATATGGAGAAAAAGATGATGCATCTTGTGTTGCACAAGTTGAATTTGGACTGGTAGTGGTAAACTTAAATGGAATTTCTACTACATGGAACTTAAGAGAAAACATTAAAATACGTATATTGGGAGCTGCCAAATACAGATTTCTTTACCCTCTCCTCTTTACAGGCAAAAGAGGAAGAAAAAGAGGAGTGCTTTCTTCAAATGCTCCTGTGCCTGTAACATTTGTGAGCTCAAAAAGATTCTCATTGGTTAGGAAAATTGTAGAAATAATAGATATGCAAATGCTGCTGATATTTGCATATTTTCTTCTCTGGTTTTTAAATAGAGGAAGTTAGGATTTAGCCAAATTTAAATATAGAAATACTTTCAAATATGTATTGAAAGAACCCTTTTAGCAACAGTACTACAAAGCACATTAAAACGGTTCAATGGGATTTTGCAACTGACAAAATTTGAATAATGTGTTGTTTTTAAGCAAATACAGTAGAAGTAATTTTAGAGAAAAATGTACAAGATATCATTTATATGATAGAATTAGTTGTGTTAGAATATTAGATGATAAAAGGCATTCATCAGTTTCCTGTTCTGATATTTAAAAATATGCAATAAATATACCCATCAGATATTTTAAAAGCCTCAGAAAAAATGGTGATAAATAAAATAAAAATCAATTGAAAATAATGCAAGTATTTTTAGTGTAGATTCTTTATGTCTAAATGTAGATGATGAACATGTTTCATCATGTTCATGATGAACGTGATACAGTTTTCTATTTATTTAACCACATAGGAAGACAAATAAATATTGCAAGTGGTACAACTAATAAACACTGCTGGGCCTCCAAACACTTGATAGCATTACAATTTACCATTTAAGAGCAATATACCTGATAGGCAATATGAACATGGATCTGGTGAATTGTAGCATTATTGTTTTTAAAGATGACAGTTCATAATGTGTACATATTTGGTGTATTTTGAAATATGGTAAGGATGAACACTAATTTATTATGATGTTAAGAAAGTTTATCCAAATTTTGGAAACAGAACAAAAAAAGAATATAGCAACATACTCTAAAACATGTTTAATAGAACTACCCAAATATTACTTAGTTCTTTGGGGTAACTTATCTTATTCACTTTGCTTTCCTCTGTTTATACACCGACACTATCATGTCTAATGCTCACTTGTAGGTTTTTTGCCCTGGAGAAAAGTTGATGGTTATGGTTTTGGTTTTGTAGTCCCTCTAGAACATTCTCCAGTTCTATATATAACCTAGGAATCATATTCTAACATATTTTTAGAAAACATCTTTATAGTCTTCCTGCTTTGTTCATTAATGATGCAAATATTTCACATGTGTTTTTTTTTAAATGTGTATGAAGATTGTTTTTCCTTTTTTAAAAATATATTTAGAGATTCACTTGACTTATGACTGAGAAAGCAGATTGTTAGGAATTAGTAAATGAATGTGCTGAGAAAACATTAAGAACTGTCAGTATTCCAAAATGGTGACCAGTTTTGTTTTCCTACAGTCTCACCAACAGTCATGAGAAAGCAAGGAGGAAAATGAACTGGAATTTTGTTGTAGGGACATTTGTGGTAATGGGTGTTATGTGAGGAGGAGGGGGGCAGGTATGCTTTACCCTGCTGTCAGAGCTATGGGAAATCTAAGTCTAAGCTCTTCCCATTTTGGTATCAATCTATCGAAACCTACAGCATCTGGTCATACCCTCCTCTACAGAATTACTCTCTGGCCATTGGGAAAGAGGAAAAGAAGAAGAAGAAAGCTACTTCATCAAAGTCACTTATATTTAAACTATTCCTAAACTACATTTGAATTTTGGAAACCCTAAAACAGAAAATACCTTCAATGATTATCTAAATGATTATATCCCAAAATACCTAAATCTAAATGATTATCTCCCACTTCATGAAATCAGCAACTATTTTGTATTACTCATTTTTGAATCTATAGCATATATTCAGTTAATTGAAACCATAGAACTGGGTTAATGAGACCATTGATGTAGTTTCTCCTAATTATGAATAAAGCAGGAATAAATGGGCCTCCCTGGTGGTGCAGCGTTTGAGCGCTGGGTTGCGAAGCTGCCCGCAGCCTCTGCAGCTCTGGTTCGATCCCTGGCTGCTGGGCGAAGGTCCCACATGACATGCAGACCTCTCCTGCTGCCCAGACCTCTCCTGCCGCCAGCTGCGTCCCTCAGCAGTGTACTTTGTCAGTCTGCCTGCTCTGCTCTCCCCTCTGGCTCTGGTGAATTCTCTCACCCTCTGGCGCTTCTGACTGTACCCAGTGCTTTCATAAATTAATAAATAAATCTTAAAAAAAAAAAGCAGGAAGAATTGATGCTAGTTTCTTCAAGTACTAAGATTGAGAATAAAATGCATATATTTGATATTGATAGATATGAATTCAAATCTAGTGGTGCCTCTTATTGCTTCTCTCAATGTGAGCAGCTGAATCAACCCTTTTTAGATCATTTTCTAATAGGAGATGATTAAAAAATTATTATATATAGTTAAAATATGTGTATTAAATAGTTAAAATATGTTTTATGAATTATCTCTTCAAACTGCTTTATAATGCATAGTAAATTTAAAAATTATAAATAGTTCTTCACAACTATTATTCATCACTTTCTAGATATTTTATTCCTCATTACATTTTATTCTTGTTATATTTTTATTTGAGACATTTCAAAAACAGGCTTGCAATAGTGAAGATCTTTAGCTTTATTAAAAAATAGTCTGTTCATCAGATTCATTGAGAGTATCCAATAATTTTTCCTTTTTACATGACCACTTCTCTAATTATTTTGAGGCATCTCATGAACAGACCTCTAAATAGACCCTTAATGAACCTCTATCACTTGCTTTATTGATTAACATACATAAAAATAATCAAATGATGTCATATTGTACAGAATAATGTTTTGTACTTAGTAATTTCTCATTTACATGAATGGGAGAATGATCTGGCAATCTGGCTACAACATCTGTTACTCAATTATTAGTCAGAAGTTATTCTGCAGATTTCACTGTCTGTAGTCACTTCCTTTTCTTATCAAAGGAAGATCTTAATGAGATACAACTCAAATTTGAATAGTAAGAATTGAAGGGTGGTCATGATCAGTAGAGAAAACTGATTTTTTAGAATTCTTCTAATGTAAAATCTCTGTGAACTCTGCTTTCATAGATTATAATGCTTTAGTCTAACTTGAGGCCCAAATATTGGTAAATAGATCTTTAGCTATTTTAATTATATTCTTAAATAATAGGCAATTATTTTAAAAATTACCTATCCTTTTATAGCGAGAATATGAGTTTGAAGAATATTGTTCTCTAGACAATAAAATTCAAGCTGATTAATGTAAGGAAGATAACATCTGATTCTAATGTGTCTGCAATATATTCCTTTTTTTCTACTTGCAGGCCAGTGGAGGTTCATGCTAACATGATGAGGATAAACACCAAATGTATTTTCGTTCCATTGAAAGGAAATTTGTCAGTACATCTCTTATCTGACTTAATTTGTGAGGAAATGTCTAACTTCACAGACTCAAAAATAGCTAAAATACTATCATTAGCAGCTAATAGAAAAACATTGCTATTGCAATTAATATTGAATCATTCACCTGTTTTCTGTTTTAAAATTTGTGTGCTCAAAAAATTCCTAATGTGCAGAATTTGCCTATTGTGATATACATACTCTCACTACAGCTGAATACAAGTTATGATCTTACTGAATGTGTAATGTAGTTTATAAACTGTTGGAAAAAGCAAGTCAGAAGCTCCTGCACACTGCTTTTAATGTAAAATTAGTTGTGCAAAGAAACAGAGTATTAACTTCTTCCTTGCTTAGAATTGAATTAAATATATTTGGCTTGTTTAAAATAACTTTCAAAGGAAATTTGGATGGGATTCAAGCTCCCTCAAAAATTAAAAATAAGCTAAAACAAACTATAATATCTATAGTTATCATAGGAGATTCTCTTTTCTATGCTGTGCTGTTTTATTTCATGGTTCTATGTGTATTAGTTTTACTAGTCAGAACATCATTATTTACTGCACAAAGACAGAATGCATACTTATTTCCTTGTAGATACCTAATAATAGCCATAAAAAACAAAGTTATATTTGTAGAGGCAGGGTGGATTCCCCATTAAGATCTGATTGAGATCATGTTAATAATGAACACACACCCCTGCCCCATCAAACACACACACACAAACACACACACACACACAGAGTATAAAATGCTTATTGTTCTCAGGATAGAATAGCCTTTCTCAAGCCTTTTCAGACTAGGTAGTCTGAAAAGGCTTGAGAAAGCTGTAACAGGAGACATTTTTTGGTTTTTATGTAGGCATGGATCCTGCACAAGACAGGCTCACCTGACAGCACCAAACTAGGGAACTTTTTCATTTCTCAAATCTGAAGCAGAAGTTAGAGAGGAAAGGGTTAAAAGGAGGACAAAGATCAAACATCCAAAATTAAGTCACACTATTACAAGGATAAATATTAAAATTTAACAATTTTATTCACAAATAATGGAATGAATTAGATTGAAACAGATTAAAGGCATGAGGTCTGCTTATTTTAATAAAGATGACTTTGCCTGTTCATGAACCTATTGGAGTCGGAGGGGAGTGATTTGTTAACTTCTTTTTAGTCTTGAGGTAATTACGTTAAGGAAACTGTTTCAAAAGGAAGACATACTTTGGGATACACTGAATAATCTATTTTTGGCCTTTTGTATAAAGTTGATTGGTTCATACATACCAGTCATGTAAATACATCCATAAAAAAGCATTAACATAGCACATCAATAAGTGATAACTCAATCTCCGTTTTTACTCAGGAAAACTGTATTTCCAGCATAGTGTTAGGTTCTAAGGTATATATAGTAAAGACATTTCAGGTAGATAATACTTACGCTACTGAGAAGGCAGTACTCACGGGGGAGAACATGTGTCATGATAACACAGGATTGCAAGAGAAATTGTAAGGGCATCCTCAGTATAGTATATTAGTATAATAATAAAAAACAAAATGCATATATTGAAATAAAATTTGTCATAATACCTCTAGAATGGAATTGTAAATTAATTCTAATCTGATAGACTTAAAAAGAGCTAAAACACTCTAGTGAGCCCCACGTTGAAGCCAAAACCAATGTACCTCTCTCTTATTTCCATTCTCAAAAAATATTATAACCACTGAGTGTTATATACTCAGAAATATCTTGCTTGCTTAAAGAACCAAATTGTTTGACTCATTATCAGAAAAGTATCTTATTATCCAAATATCAAATTTTGTGCTGGCTTTCTTTTCAATGAAGGGCACGGTTTTAAAAATAGCTTACAATAGTTGGAGACATGTCTGTTATAGTGATAAAGCACTGAATTTAAGACACTCATCAATGTCAGGTTTTCATTTGTTTTTCTCCTCTTTTTCTCAATAAATTTGATTTAAATAAATAAAGTAGTCCAAACACAAAATGTCTAGACTTTTATAGATGTTAAGGGATGAATTGTGTCTCTCCAAAATTTTTATGTCAAAGTCCTAATCCTTAGTACCACACAATGTGACCTTATTTGGAAATAGAGTTACTGCAAATGCAATTAGTTAAGACAAAGTCACACTGGAGTATGGTAGGCCCCTATTCCATCTGACTGGTGACCTGATAAAAAGGGGAAGTTTGGACACAGATGTCTACACAGGGGAATGCATGTGAAAATAGGCAGAGATAGAGTTATGTATCATCTGCAGGACAAGGGATAGCAAAGATTGCTAGCAAACTACCAGTTCAGTATAGCTTTCTGAAGGAAACAACCCTGCCAACATTTTTTTTTTCCAAATTACGTTTTTATTTATTTATTTATTTATTTATTTATTTTTAAATAATAAATTTCATTTTTATATTCCCCATACAATTGCAACCCCCCCATTCTGACCCCAATCCCTCCCCTCCCGCCACCCACCCCCCCGCCACCCACCCCCCAAAAAGTGTCTCTGGTTCATAGTTTTTTGTTGATTTTGATTTTCACTTTCTTATAGTTATTCATTTTCCTGGTCCCTTATTTAAGTTTTCTAGATTCCTGCTATGAGTGAGACCATCCTGTATTTTCCTTTTTCTTTCTGGCTTATTTCGCTGAGCATGATCCCTTCCAGGTTGCGAAGCTGCCAACATCTTGATCATAGATTGCTAGACTCCAGAGCTTTAAGAATAAATTGGGTTCTAAACCACCCAATTTGCTTGCTTTGTTATGACAGCTATGGGAAACTAATACACCTGTGAACCAGAAACAGTGCCATCTTTTAGATTTAGCCATTTCTATCTTAAATGATTGTGCTATAAATTTAACTGAAAAAAAAAAAAACACTGGCTCCTTTGATTCAAGTGAAAATAAATCAAACAAGATCAAAACATATACACTCAAGAAATTAATACAAATTTAAGTTATGCTTGCCATGGAGAATAGTTCATATTTATGTAAAATAAAATATGACCACTAGTGTATAGACAACTGTTAAAAATTTGCCTACTTTCTTCATGAAACTGCCTGGAAATATAACCTAATAGTCATCATGGGATATTTTTTGTAATATTTAATTCATTTGAGTTACTTGTCTTGGGTAGCCTAATACCTAACTTGAGAAGTCAAAAGACTTTTCCTTTGAATTCTACAACTGGTCTGAATATCTTTAATTTGGAAATTGTAAAGTTGAAAATATTTAGTGACAGGTCTTAAAAGAAACGATCACAGGTATAAATGATTACATTGTCTTTGAGTGTATTAGTTTGTCAAAAACCCTGAATGAATGATAACAGAGTTGTGGAAAATCAACATTTCAGTAGAATATGAAAAAAATATTGCTACATGGAAGCACTGATTATATATAATGGTGATTTCATTATATTTTATTTTTTGTTTTGTTTTTCTTTTCTTTTTTGCTTCCCCACCCCCTTTCCGCCCCCCCTCCGCCTCCTTGCCCACCGCCCCCAGTCTTCATCATATTTTAGAGAGAGTTCATACAATAAAATGCTCTGCTAAGAGAAAATATTAATAGGGGACCTTAGCTGATATTAAGGAAGCAAAGATAAATATTAATTATCACATTCTAGGGACAGTTGCATCTTAAATAACAAATAAAAAACAAATTATTGTGTAAATATTTGGTTAAAGATGCTAGTAACAATTTTGAGATTTGTCATCCATTAACTCTACAAAGATTTGTTGAATATATCCTGTTATCAAGATATTGGACACATACAGATGAATTGCTAATTTTGATAATACTAAATAAGAACATCAGAATCATATTGATTATCTCTTATCAGTCAAAGTTTAGAAGATTAAGTAACTAATATTAGCCCATGATAACCACAGTATTGGTTATTAGTAGCACAAACCAGAATCATTTATTATAACACAATAATATCACTAAATGAAGGACACTGAATATATCAGAAGGAATTTTAAACAAATTGCACATGAAATTAGGTTAACTATAAATTTAAAATGCACATTTATTGATACTGACAGCCCTCAATCTAACAACTCATTTTCATGAAATGGAGTCTTGTCAGGATGATTAGCTATTTTGCAGGATGCTGTCAGTCACACACATGCTGAAGCTCTCAGCTCCAGTTTGCTTCTCTGATTTCCTATGCAGCTTGCTGCCACCACAATATGGATTTGACCCTGTTTCTGCAGTAAAGGATAGTGAAATTATGAAGGCAGATTTAGGAGTAACTTTGATTCTATAATATGAGATTGCCTTAGTAGAACTTGCTCCCCCCCCCCCCAAGGAAAAATATATTGTCTACCAAATTACAAAGGTGGTATTTTTTGGGATTTGGGAAACATATATAGGATTTAACATTGCTTAATATCCTATAAATAAAAAACCTTTCAATTTGCAAAAATAAGTACATGGAAACTAAAGGTGGACTTTCTTGTGAACCAAAATATTTTTAGGGCCTCCCCTTGTGGCACAGCAGTTGAGCGCTGGTCTGCTAAGATGCCTGCAGCCTCTGTAGCACCCGTCGATCCCCGGCCTAGGGTCCCACATGGCGCAACAGACCTCTCCTGCCTCACCCACTGCTCCCCTCTGCAGTGTACTTCCTCACTCTGCCTGTTCTGTTCCCCGCTCTGACTCTGGTGAATTCTCTCACCCTCCTGCGCTTCTGACTGTACCCAGTACTTGTATAAATAAATCTTAAAAAAAAAACCCAAAAAAACATATTTTTAATTGAGGCATATTGAAAAGTATATATTGAAAACATGATTTTAATATAAATTTAATATGAAATTTAAAATTTTGATATCTGTAAGTTTCTCTTTGAGTATATGCTTGTACTCAAATCTTTACCTACTCGGTGACTTTTTTCCTAATACACAACTTATAATGAGATTAATTATCTAGGAATTGAAAGGTATATTTACATTTTGTTCATAAATAAGAGTATTGGTTGCCAAAGTCATTTCTCTATCAGAAAATGTTTAAAATTCCATATGATTTATAATTATATTTTCTTTTTTTTTTTTATAGAGGCATGTTTTATTTATTTGTTTGTTTTGTTTATACATGCACTGGGTACAGTCAGAAGCGCGGGAGGGTGAGAGAATTCACCAGAGTCAGAGCGGGGAGCAGAGCAGGCAGAAGGACCGAAGTACACTGCTGAGGGGAGCAGCAGGCAGCAGGAGAGGTCTGCGCACCATGTGGGACCCTTCTCCGGTGGCCGGGGAACAGCCGGGGATCGAACCGGCGCCGCAGAGGTCGCGGGCAGCTTCGCAACCCAGCGCTCAACCGCTGCGCCACCGGGGAGGCCCTATAATTATATTTTCTTTTTGTAAACTCACAATGCCAAAATCCAAATGTGTTTTACTGTTGCCTCTAACTTTCTATTTCAATTTCTCTAAAGTCAGTCTACTGTACATATCAGAGTCTGTCATTGCATTCTTCTCTTGTTTTATGTGAAAAATTATTTCAAATTTAGGCCAAAAATGGAAAAATGTTAACGACATGGGGTGTATTAGGATGGAAGTGCAAATTAAAATGCACAATTCAGTAAAAGGGGAGGCATTTGACAAAAAAGTAACTAACTGAAATCTGGATTTAATCTAAAATTCTGAATTTATTTTTTTTAGATATTGATTTAAAGATATGTTAAAATTTGATGTATAGAAACAAGTCATTTCTCTGTTGGGTGTTTAGATTTGTTATTTTGTAAGATAAGGTAATCAGAAACTACTTCAAAAGTCTTTCTTGAGTGTTCACTGTGTGTTAGACACATAGATATACTTTGGGAATAATGAATAAACTATGATCAATGACGCTAGATTCAATGCTCACTGATAGAATAAAAGACTATCTTAGGGCCTCCCCGGTGGTGCAGCGGTAGAGCGCTGGGTTGTGAAGCTGCCCGCGGCCTCTGCGGCGCCGGTTCAATCCCCGGCTGCTCCCCGGCCACCGGAGGAGGGTCCCACATGGCGTGCAGACCTCTCCTGCCGCCGCTGCTCCCCTCAGCAGTGTACTTCGGTCCTTCTGCCTGCTCTACTCCCTGCTCTGGCTCTGGTGAATTCTCTCACCCTCCTGCGCTTCTGACTGTACCCAGTGCATGTATAAACAAAACAAACAAATAAATAAATAAATAAAACATGCCTCTATAAAAAGAAAATAAATAAATAAAAGACTATGTTATACAAACAATTCAGAATACAATACAATGTATATTTCTGAGGAATCTGGATAAAATCTGGCAGCATTGTTGAATAAATATCTGTTGCAAGATGTATGTAATTTTACATTTTGTAATGGTCTAATTTTTTTAAAGTAAAATAAATAGTTGAAATAAAGTTTAAGATTTGATTCATGTAATCCAAATAACCAAAATATTGTCATTTCAACATCTAATCACTATAAACATCATTCATAATATGTTTCACATTCTTTCTCACACTAAGACTTCATATACTGGTGTGTATTACACACTTACACATGCCTGCTGGTTATTGTAAGGAAAGTTCAGTACTGTGGAATTATAGGGGAAGAAGCCATTTACTTAAATGTAACTATTCCTTGTCTTTCTATTTTCTCTTCCGATTACCAAACTGTATTGTCTATTTATTTATTTAAATAATAAGCTTAACTTAATTAGTATCCAAAGTAAGTGAGAACTTGGCTGTGTGTATGTGTGTGTGTGTGTGTGTGTGTGAAGAATCATGTTATTTTTATATTAGTGAAATACATTGTACAGAAATGTACCAAATGTACTAAATTCTTTCTGAATGAAAAAAAACGGTGTGTCAAGATAATGGTACCAACACATAAACCGGTGCTTTCAATTTATAGTTCTTTACAGAGTAACTTCCACAGTAAATATTTAGTTGAGGTGTTCTTTAAATCAAATCAAATCCATTTGAAATAAAAAATAAGAAAGTAGCCTTTGGTTCCCGGGTCATTTTATTTGGAAAGTGCTGAAATGTTTTTGACAGATATGCTGATTTGCAGCAGTGTCTTGGGGAAAATGTCATCATGGAAAGAGATTAAGAGTTTGTTGGCCAGGATTAACCGTCTTCCATGTAGGAATTATTTCTGATCAGTTTTTGTGATTAGATGTTAGCGACTCTTTATGATTTTGCATTTCTTTTGAGAGTTGATTTGCATTTTGGATGTAACATTTATTTTTCTTCCATGTTTTCCTCTAATGAATCTGTACTGTGTGTGTGTTTTTTTTTTCCCTTAATAGGGTACTTCAGATTAAATACAGATGACAGCAATGATTCAAGTTAACTGAAAAAAAAAAAATGTGTCAAGTTAGTGATTCAAACGTAATTTGTTCCCAAAAATATTTTGGGAGCTTTCAAAGTTTATTTTTATTTATTTATTTATTTATTTATTTATTTATTTATTTATTTACTTATTTACTTATTTATTTAGTGTTGTTGGAGAACTGGTCAAAAACACCCCTTGTTCTGCCTTGGTCATCCAGAGAGACAGTGAGGGGATTGGCAGGCCAGTGACTGCAGTTTGGGCAGATGTTGTATTTGCAAAATTAAATCACAGGAGATATGCTTCAGGTTTAGCTTTCAAGTCTCCCAAATGTACTAAATACCCTTTCAGTTGTACTGTAACATTTCTGAAGCTTTTTTATAGAGAACCTTTTAAAAAAGCCTTACAAGTGGTAAAATGACCAGAATGAAAGTCAGTTGTCATGTTTTAGCAATTCCTAGCAAGCTACCTGCTGTTCTAGAAGGTGGTGCTGGACCCTGTGCAGGCTGTCTGTTGCTCTGAATCTCCTGTAGGCTTGTCATAAACTGAATCACTTCTGAATCAATGTTTGTTTGATTTTTTTTTCTCTCTCTCTTTGGTCAGATGGGCTGTGAATTATGTTACAGGGTGAGCCGCACTAGGAAGTTATTGAATAGAAAATGAATGACTAACAAAAGGGGGCTGAGAGAAACACATGTACAAATGTAAAAACATGGAGAAACATAGCACCCCACATGGAAATAGTCTTGGCATTAAAACAATTGAGCCAGAACAACTTTTTGAACCTGTGCTACTGTAAAAGATGGTTTCAAGGAGGCATTTAAGCACGTAAACAAACAAACAAAAATACATCCTTGTCATCAAATCAAAACCGCTTAGTTTATTTATAAAATAATTAATGTCCTTGTAAAAGTCACCTGAAAAATATTCAGCTGCTATTTGGGAAGAAAGGCTCTGCTCTGGAAAGTACTCACAAAAACCTCATTCCTATTAGTCTCCTAATCTTGAAGGCTAATACTGCTGTTTCAGCTCCTTTATTCTAAACTAGATGAACTTTTAGGAACTACTGTCATTTTCTAACTTAGGAAAAAAAAATATCAACTACAAAGAAAATTCTTTGAAAATTTTATACCAGGGATCGGGATTGATGTAAAATAATGTGATCCTCAAAATAACATTGTTAGTTATAAATTTCCATTTTCCAAAGTATAAAATAGATGCAATTTGTGCTTGTTTGTTAAAAAGATAAAGCAGGGCATCTTTGGTGGCCTAGGGGTTAAGTCTCAGAGCTATTACCATGGTAGCCTGAGTTCAATCCCTAGCCAGGGAGCTAACCCACATGGGGCAACAGAACTCTCCTGATTCCTACAGCTGCTCCCTTTAGCAGTGCATTTCTGGTTTTTTTTTTATACTTATTTATTTTATTTAATATATATTTTTATTTATTTATTTATTTATTTTAAAGATTTATTTATTTTTATTTTATACAAGCATTGGGTACAGTCAGAAGCGTGGGAGGGTGAGAGAATTCACCAGAGTCAGAGCGGAGAGCAGAGCAGGCAGACTGACGAAATACACTGCTGAGGGGAGCAGCGGGTGGCAGGAGAGGTCTGCGCACCATGTGGGCCCCTCCTCCAGTGGACGGGGAGCAGCCAGGGATCAAACCAGCCCTGCAGAGGCTGTGGGCAGCTTCACAACCCAGTGCTCAACAGCTGCGCCACCGGGGAGGCCCTAATATATATTTTTAAAGATTTATTTATTTTTATACAAGAGCTGGGGTATAGGCCAGAGGTGCGAGAGGGTGAAAGGATTCACCAGAGACAGAGTGGGGAACAGAACAGGCAGACTGACCGAAATACACTGCTGAGGGGAGCAGCGGGCGAGACAGGAGAGGTCTGCCGCACCATGTGGGTATCCCGCCCTGCTGGCTGGGATCAAACTCATGCTGCAGAGGTTGCGGACAGCTTCCCAGTGCTGCGCTCACCGCCTGCACCACCAGGGGAAGACCTAGCAGTGCATTTCAATAGATGTGCCTGTTCTGCTCCCCACTATGTCTCTGGTGAATCCTCTCATCCCCTGCACCTCTGGCCTGTACCCCAGTTTTTGTATGCAAAAATAAATAAATGTTTTTTATTTTGTTTTGTTTTTAAAAAGACAAAGAGGCTGGGAAATTCATACAGAGAAGGAAAAGTTTGTTCTTGATCTGGGGGAATGAATGATTTAAAAATAAAAGAAGATACACTTTCTTTTGTTTCTAGCTTCATTAGATTCCTCTACATAAGCCAACCAGGTTAAGAAGATATTTATTTCCTTCACATTGATTAAAGGCCTTTCATACTGGAATCTGATTTTAATAGAACAGATTGCTCAATTTGAAGGGAAAAAAAGATTATGTTGGCCTAAGATGGTAGAACTTGGAGAATTTTAGGTTTAAGTTTCCTTTATTTGCAATGGGAGATTATACTCTGAGTATTAGAGTAAGAAGGAAATAATACTGAGTATGTATCAATAGAAACCCACCTGTAAATATTATTCTTAATAAATGTTAATAATCTTTCTTTCTTCCTACCTTTATTAACATTGTAATAAATATATCCTAAACAAAAACTAGAGATACTATCAACAAATTATTTCGACAATGAGAGAAAATAAAATTTAAAGCCAAATTTCTAAATAAAACCAAGTCAACTGTGTTTACTATAGAAAGTGAGTTGAATGATGACAAAGTACAAACATCAACATAATTTCTCAATTATTTTGTTAAACGATTGTCAGATCTGTTTTCTGTCCTTATTTAACCTAACAACCTACAAGGTAATACACACACACAAATATACACATATTTATTTATTTATTTTTTAAGTTTTACTTATTTAGGGCTTCCCTGATTTGCATAGGGGGTTAAGCACAGCACTGTAAAACTATCTGCAGCCTCTGCAGCACAAGTTCAATTCCTGGGCAGTCAGAGAGCAACCCACATGGCACAGCAGACCTCTACTAGGAGTCTCATCCACTGTACCCCTCAGCAGTGTATTCAGTAGATCTGCCTTTTCTGTTCCTCACTCTGTCTCTAGTGAATTCTCTCACCCTGGCACCTCTGGCCTGTACCCCAGTTTTTGTATGCATAAATACCTATATAAATCTTTAAAAAAAAAAACCTTTATTTTTTGGAGAAGAACTGGGGTGTAGGTCAGAGGTGCAGGAGATGAGAGGATTCACCAGAGACAAGAGTGGGGAGCAGAACAGGTGGATTATTGAGTACTGCTTAAGGGAAGCAGCTGGGGAGGCAGAAAAGGTCTGCTGCACCATATGTGGGTTAGTTCCCTGGTCCGGAATTGAACTCAGGCCATAGCGGTGATAGCTCTGAGACTTACTCTTTAGGCCACCAGGGAGGCCCCACAGACACACATAGATTTATTTAACTGTAGACCTATACACAGAATAAGAAATAATAAAATAGTAAAAGGGACATCTTTGAGGTAAACAGTGTTTTTAATTAAATTATTACTTACACAATTATGTGGAATGAATCAAAAAATGCCTTCAGTTGATTTATTAGATATATTAAGACATAATTACAACTATTTTTTAAAGAAATATTATTTTAACTTAAATTTTATTAATTTATGTGTTTACCGCCATCACATTATTGTTCATTTATTATTATTATTATTTTTTTTTAGAATCTGTCTTTCTGAAATAGTCCCTCTTCAGAATGGTTAATTTTTCCCCTTTCAGATTTAAATTTGTATGTTTCCTAATTGGTCAATTGTTAATACGATTTTAATTTATTTAACAGGAACTTAAGGTTTTATTTTATTTGAGAAACAATATATTTATTTGTTTTACTACTATAAATATATTTTAGTTGTTTCAGTGAGTAGATATAAAAACAAAGAGAAGTAGGAAGAATATATACTTAATTGTCCCCAGAAATTAGAACCTTTCTAGATCATAATCAATTGCAACAGATTGTAGAGCAAAACATGATTCTCAATCACTCAAAATGCTCATCCATAAGTCTCTTAACAGTGTTCTGTATTCTTTCAGTAGATTGGAAATGCTATTATCTAAGATTGAGAATGACTTCTTTTTTATATAAATGAAACTTTTTGACATATTATGGTTAATTAATTAAATTCTAGTTTTATTTATGGTTTCAAATAAATAAAATTAAACATTTTTATCCTACACTGCCTTTTCAGTAGGGGATAATATATCATATACTTAGGTCTAATTTAGCAAAAACAAGCTGCTTGACATTTGCAGTAAAACTTATGAGTGTAACAGCTCTTTTAGGTAAGTTCACACTGGGAAATTGTGAATTTGTAAAAAAATGCCTGTGATGAAACCAACTCTCATTGGATTTTATATATAAATACCCTTAAATGTCAAGGATGTTTTAATTTTGGGAAAAGAATTGCAATTATAAACATGTAGTCTAACAAGATTCCTAATTACCATACATGAATTTTTATTTTTTTTAAATTTTGAGTTGTATATGTACATAAAGTTTTAAGAATTAAAACAGAAAGATTTTCACAATAGTCACATCTTGCAGAATTGTAGTACAATATTAGAGTGAGGATATTGATACTGATACAGTCAAGATTCATAAAGAATTTCTTTAAAAAAGAATATCCTATGTTGCCTGTTTCTAACTACATTCTCTTTCCTCTCATACATCATATTCTTAACCCCTGGAGACCACTAATCTGTTCTCCATTCCTAATATCATTTTAAGAATGTTATACAAATGGAATTTACACAGTAAAATTGGCATTGACTTTTTAATCACTCCTCATAATTCTCTAGAGATTGATCCATGCTGTTATGTCTATTGTCAAAGATAAATAAACCCAGAAATTAATTAAAGTGACAAAGATAGATTTTAATCAACAATATACTATTGAAATTGAGAACAAAAATCCAATGAGAACTGAACTTTGCTTTGTACACACATGATTGGATGTATTAATATAAGAATGAGCAACTAAGGAGAGAGGCAAACAGGGTGTCAGTAGAGTCAGAAAAAGTTACAGAATCTCAACATGAGTAACCTATCTGGGTTTGTTAAGTGGATTTTATCTAAATTAGATTCTTCTACCACGGAGACTAGGAAGCAGGGTCCCTATCTTTAGAGCAGACTGAAACATTTCATTTTGACAACCTTTAGTTTTCTCATTTGGGCACTTTAAGGGGGGAGAGAGTTATCCTAGTTGCTAGAAATTAAATTAGTGTTTAAGTCTTTATAATCATTTAACTTTTTAGTTAAAAAGAAAGCTCAGAAAACATTAATTAGATTTTTGTCAGTGAGGTAACTTTGTTCAATATCAGTTGCTGTTTCTTTTAACTTTGGAATATTACTTCATGGTATGGATTCACCATAGCTATGTAAGCACTCATCTGTTGAAGGGTTTTTTTTTTTAAAGATTTATTTATTTGTGCATACAAGAGCTGGGGTACATGCCAGAGGTATGGGGGATGAGAGGCTTCATCAGAGACAGAGTGGGGAACAGAACAGACCGACGTTTTGTAACCAGGATTCAAACTACAATGAACACCTCTGCAGATTTTTGCGTGAACAAAAGTTTTCATCCTATGGGACAAACTCTGAAAGTGCAATTACCTAGTATTTGAATATTTAAGTGTCATAAAAAGATTGCCAAACTGTTTTCCAGAGTAGCTATATCATTTAACTCTTGAAATTTCAGAAATAAAAAAATAAAACCAGTGAATCCTTAAGGTTGTAATTAATAAAATTTATTGTGCACAAAAGGACAGTGCACACTGGGAACACTCAAACTGAAACATGGAATCAGCTTAGAGGCGTCTTGGAATAAAACAGCTTACACAGTGGGGTGGCGATGTCTGTGTATGCACAGATTGGTTAAAATATTATAATTTTCTTAAATGATAGGGAATTGGTTATTGGTTATTGAATATCAATTTTAGGAAACAATTTAAGTTTTGTTTGTGGTTTTCAGAGGTATAAGCAAGAAGTGACCTAAGTTGGTCTCATTTTCTTGAAAAATAAGCTAAGTTTTATTCATATGGCTAAAGTGTTTTTGTCTGCTCAGGGAATTTTCAAGGCTTATCTCCATTTTATCTTTTAACATAACATCTCCACTAACAATGAACGAGTGATATATTTTCTGTGCATCCTCACCAGCTCATAGCATTGTCACATTTTTTTTTCTTTCACTTTAACCATTCTAGAAATGTGTAGTAATAGCTCACTGTTGGTTTAATTCTCATTTCCCCAATGTCTAATATGTTGTCATCTTTTCATTTGCTTATTCACCATTATATAGTCTCAGTGAAATATCTTCTCATGTTGTGGCTTATTTTAAAGTTAGTTTTTTTTTTTTTTAATGCGTTTTGAGACATCTTACATATTCTAGATATCAAAAGGCTATTTTCAGGGATCTTGAAAGTTTTATTAGCTTTATTATTTATTTTAATGATAATAAAGGTGAAAATAGGATTTTTATGGGGAAATCAATTCCACAAAACAAATTCCTTTGTCAATTTTTAAAGATAGCCATAACCATGAAAATTGGGCAAAATAATCATTATCACTACTAGATAATGATCATTTCTGCTCTGTTTATTTGACCATTTTTTTTTTTTTGTTCTAGTAATTTCTTCTGCCAGCTTATTTTTAACTTAATAAAACCTTATCTGTGTAGACATTGTAGTTAGCTGTAGAGGAATGAACTGTGGCTGGGAGTAAAGACAAAGTCTTTAAATCCTAGAGTTCATTTGTTTGGGGTTTCTTTGCTCTCTAAAAGAAAATTGTAGAATTTCCTAGTTAAATACTAAAAATATTTTGGAGCCAAAGATAATGAAAATTGGGGCTCTCTGGTTGCACATGGGTTAAAATCTCAGTACTATGAAGCTATCTGCAGCCACTGGCGCACAGGAGTTTCATCCTAGCCAGGGAGCTAACCTACATGGCACTGCAGGCCTCTCCTGCCTTGCCCTCTGTTCCCCTCAGCAGTGTATTTCAGTAGATCTGCCTATCCTGCTCCCCAACTCTGTCTCTGGTGAATCCTATCACGCCCTGCATCTCTGGCCTATACCCCAGTGTTTCAATGTATAAATAAAAACAAGTCTTTAAAAAAAAATAATGAAAACTGCTAAGACTCAAATGCTTAAAATATTCAATACTTTTAATTTATATCCCACTTACTTTTGGAGGTAAAATAAGCAATAACATGACATGGGGGTGACCACTTCTAAGTAAAATGTTACAAATGCTTTTGGTAGTTCACTATTAAATTTGACTTGCCAATTGTTATGAATTATTTGACATTTCCTTACCTCTAAAGTCAAGTTAAACAACTTTTATTCAACCTGTTTACTTATCATAACGTTTGAATCCTTCAAACACTTCATATAGTTCTTTGGTTAATTTAGCATTTTCCTATATATTTTATTAAAGGTTTCATTTGTTTCACAAGAATTGTGAAAAATTATATATATATGGTAACCCATTAGCTGATATCAAATTACAGGGAGCAGTTATTAAGTTACACAGTTCATGTGACAAAATTCATGTACAAAAATATCTGAAGTCATTTTTTCCAAAATGATGTAACTGATTGCAATAAAGTTTAGCTTAATTTACTGTCACAAAGCACTAAATATCAGATATTATGATTCCCCAGACATCTAGTCTAGGTTTCTTATTAAATAATTATTATCTGTGATCCTTATTTTTAATAGATCTAAAATTTATAGAGAAAAGTTGAGTGTTAAAAATGTTAACAACGCTATGATTTGCAGACACTGTGAAACTACTATAAAAATGATTTTAAGTTCCTTTTGATATAGCCAAGGGGCTATAGGGAGATGCTGCTATGTAACTGGAAGAGGCCTGAGTATATTAAGTGTGTTACTCATTTTTTCAACATGATTGTGTTCTTTAGTTCTTGATCTGTGAGTGTTTAAAGCAGTACAGAGTAAGGGCCACAAAGTCAAGCAGTGTGGAGAAAAGATAATTATCCAGATGACAATTTTATTTCAAATAAAAATGTGTGGACCAATAAATGTGAACGTGAAGATTGCTTAGTAGTTTAGAAATCTAAATTTATTAAAAACAAGCAAATAAAGAATACAGGTTTATATTGGAAGACTTTTTTTTTAAAAAGAAGATATACAAATGATTTTTTTTTTTTTTTTAAGATTTATTTATTTATTTATGCAAGCACTGGGTACAGCCAGAAGCGCGGGAGGGTGAGAGAATTCACCAGAGCCAGAGCGGGGAACAGAACAGACAGACAGACAGACTGACTGACTGACGAAATACACTACTGAGGGGAGCAGCAAGCAGCAGGAGAGGTGTGCACGCCATGTGGGACCCTTGCCGGCGGCCAGGGATCGAACCAGCGCAGCAGAGGCTGCGGGCGGCTTTGTAGCCCAGCGCTCAACGCTGTGCCACCAGGGGAGGCCCGAGGTATACAAATGATTGTAAGGAATAATACTTCAGCAACTTTGGGGGTATAATCAATTGTATTAAATATAAAAGAAATAGTCACATCATGATTCTGGTATGACTGTGAATTTCCTTGATTTGCAAGACAGTGTTTTTGTTAAGGTGGCAAAACTCAACTGTTTTTGTTGCAATACCTGTTTTACAGTCCCCAAAGAACATTTGTGTTTATGAGGGTTATACATATTGATATTTAGCAGATTAAGCATTTTAATTATGAAATTTCTTAATCAATGTTTACTAATTAATTTAAATATAATATTAAACCTATCACTAATATAAGTACAGCACTTTACTGAAAAATATTATTATTTTCAGACATAAGTACAGCATGGAACTGGTGTCACTAATAGGCTTAATATATACATCTAGTCAGAGCTTAACTAGAGCAAACATAAGTCCTATCTTATATCTTTATTTAATGTGTTTCCCACAACCTTTTTATCGAGGTAGACTGTTGGCGACCTGATGTTCTTTTCCACAATGAACATCAATCATATCTGGCAGTCTTCTCAACTATCAATTTTTCTCCTTATTACACTTTTTTTTTGCTAATGATTATTTAATCAATCAATTAATCATCAAGTTTATTAGGTATCAAATACCTGTAAGATGCTGTTCCAAAGAAAGCCAGTAGGCATACTGGCACTCTGTAATAGGCACTATAAAACAAGTTAAAGATTTAGGAAAATCCTCTAAGATTTATTTCTCCCTTAATTGCTCCCTTATTTCCAGAAGATAACAAATTGCCATTGTCATCTTGGTTTCCTGCAGCGAAGGAAGAAATTTTATTTAATTACTTCTCCCTCTGTTCTTTCTGCTTTGGGAAAACAAGTGACTAAGGATGATAAAACACTCCACCAAAAGACTGAAGAAGTAGAATACACTAATTCTTCCACTGACGACCTGGACTCCTGTGGCTTGAAAAAAAAAAATCTTTAAATTTAATAGGTTCATTCTTTAAACCGCCAATTTTATTACAGAGGGTGTCCAGGTTCTTTTAAAAAAGACACTGTGAGGTTCCTGAGCAAAGTTAAGCCAGTTATTTCCCCTTAACCACTCCCTGCCTTGCCTCATTGGAAGAATTCTGAAATATGTTAGTCATTGGCATAAGGAAAGACAGTTGGCATAATGTAAGACTGAAATTTGAAGTGGAAGCACTAAGTTAGGATGTCATAGCCTGTAGAAGCACCAGGTTCCAAACACTGCACAGTCATATCTTATGAAGTGCATTAGTCCCAATAGAAATCCTGGAATAATATAATATTTTTTTCAAACAAAGCAATTTAGAAGTTTCTAAATATTAGGTTTTCATTACAGAATAGAATAGCTAATTAAATTATCTTAGAAATAGCTAAATAAAGCACCAGTTTATAATTGTTTAGTGGTTCTCAAACTTTATTTTTTTTGAGGAAGTTTTTTTTGTTTGTTTGTTTGTTTAAGATTTATTTATTTATACAAACACTGGGCATAGTCAGAAGCTAGGGAGGGTGAGAGAATTCACCAGAGCCAGAGCAGGGAGCAGAACAGGCAGAAGGACCAAAGTACACTGCTGAGGGGAGCAGCAGGCTGCAGGAGAGGTCTGCGCGCCATGTGGGACCCTCACCCTGCGGCCAGGGATCGAACCGGTGCTACAGAGGCTGCCGGCAGCTTTGCAACCCAGCACTCAACTGCTGGGCCACTGGGGAGACCCATGGTTCTCAAACTTTAAAACAAATAATAATGAATATTTTAAAATTCTAATAGTGTTCTCATAAACCCCATTTAGGAGAACTTAGATATCCTAAGAAAATGGACCACTCTTGTTAACTTCTTTTATTGCATTTTCTGGAATATTCTATGGTATGTTAATATTTTTCATCTCATATCAAATGTTGTTTTCCTTCAGAAAGAGACTGATACTAAATATTAATAAGTATGCTATACAAGAATTAGTGTATTGCAAGCTCTCCAAATCTCCCTCTGAGATTGGCCTCTGTTTGAGGGATCTCAGCTTCCAGTGAAAATTAAAATCCGCTTAGTTGCCTTATAAAGATGATTAATATTTTTTTGTCTGGCCCCAACAAATCTTAGTTTTAAGACAATTATGAGTATGTAGCTAATCCTCTGAAAATTTAATGAATTCAGTTCTAATAGCAGAGTTTTATTTTAATGTTAGAAGAAAATTTATGAGAACAGAGGTTCGCCTAGTATCAAACTAGAGCCATGGTAATAATTATTTGAAATAAAAAGAAGAAAGTTATGCATGACATTATATGTGTATTCTCTATGGTGGACACTGATTTATGATAACAGTACTCTATAATTGTGCACATGTTTGACACTCAGGGAGCACATAGAGACTTGATTAAAGCCTAAGAAAGAAACAGCTTCTGTTACTAAAATATATATCAGATTATTTTGCCCTCTAATACTTTTTGAGACAATAAATATTTGTTAAGTAAAAAACGGAGGACTGTAGGTGCTTTGGTGGTGGGTATGGTTTTAGGATGTGCATTTGAGAGATGTGATCCTATGGCTGTAAATCATATACAATGCTGTAACCAATGTCACCCTGTAAAAAATATGTATTTGAATATGAAATGACCAATTTTTGTTGCTATCAACATATACAATAAATGAATCTTTATGTTTAGAAATGCTTAAATTATTTTAAAAATAATAATTAAAAACAAAATCAGCATTTAACTCAGGGAAGAAATTAGTTTAAATACTTAATTAAGTGAAACATTAATTTCTACAATTTACATTGTTTTAACTTGTGAATTTTGGAGCATTTTCTTTTAAGAATATAAATTTTTTAAAGATTTATTTATTTATGCATAGAAGAACTGGGGTACAGGCCAGAGGTGTTGGGGAGGATGAGAGGATTCACTAGAGACAGAGTGGGGAGCAGCACAGGCAGATTGACTGAAATACACTGCTGAGGGGAACAGCGGGCAAGTCAGGAGAGGTCTGCTGCGCCATGTGGGTCACCTCCCTGGCCAGGGATCAAACTCGTGCTCCAGTAGCTGTGGATAGCTTCATAGTGCCGCGTCTTAACCTTTTGCGCTACCAGGGAGGCCCCAAGAATATAAATTTTAAAAGCTTTATGACCAGAGCAATTAAGTTAATACTCTAATCCCAGATTCAGCAAGTTTATCAAGTCTTCCAGTAAGACGCTGAACTTTCAAGATTAGATATGCTAGTTATTGAAATGTTTATAGTTTAGAAAGTTGATAAAAGATTAACCACTGATTTTAAATTATTACTTTTCTGGTATTTTTCTTTAAATATTCCATACTGCCATTTTGCATACTTCTGCAATCCCTTTATAAACTTATCTGAAAAATAAGCATCGTAACTCAAAGAAGTTGGATTTGGAATGGTGTGGGGAAGGAAACAATTTAGTTTTGGCTGCAGGAGCATGTTATTGCAAATCAATATGTTCTTCTACTTTATGAAGTAAATATTAGGTTTTTTATTCTCCTGTTTTTCAATAAATATTGTAGTTATTGAAACGTTTTCTGTAAGTATGCATAGCATTACTACAATTTACTATCAGAGAAAATCAAATACATTATCTGTTTGCCCTTAAAAACTACATTTCATAGAGTTGAGAGATTCAGTTCAATAGATCTTTTAATACACATCTAGCAGATCATGACACAGTAAGGTCTCTAGTGCTAACCTCTGCTATATACTTTAGTAAGCACTAAGTCATAGTAGAAGATAGCAGTTTTCATTCAGAAGTCAGGAGACTGAAGTTCTAATCCTGCATTCACTTATTAAACTACTGGCCATCTGTCAATTTCCTAATCTCTCTAGGTAGTTATTTCCTCATCTATAAAATGATGAGGTTTCTTCCAGCTGGGAGTTTCAATAGTTCTATGATTTGTGACTCCAAGGCACATTTGTTTCTCACGAATCATAAATAATGCTTTGTTGCTGCCTACAGCTTACAAACTTAGAATCCAATTTCTGCAAGCTTAAAATTAAATGTGCTTTGCTGCCAAAGTCCTTATCGAATTGAATGTGGGGAAATTGAGAAGTCATGATAGTAAAAAGAGAAGGTAATATGCACTCTACCATGCTAATTTTGGTGACAGTTCTATAAAGCAAACATCAGTATAAATTATTCACAATTTGGTATAATTATTTTAATGGGACAGCCATATAAAGCACATGTACATTTCTAAATAGTGGCTTCTCACTAACTGAAAAGCAGAATATATGTAGATTGGAATTTTATTAATTGCTATAACCTTGAATTATTTAGTTATGCCTGAGATAGTCCTTTAAAACAGAAAAAAAAAGAACCAACTATAAATCTGAGAACCTCACGTGAACTCCAGATCTGCTTGTTGTTTTGGATATGTTTTGATAACTGAGTTTGAGTTTGGGTTTGGGCTTTGATTACCCAGTATTTATTATTTTTAATGTGGAAGCATACATTCTTATATTTGTTCAGTCTTCACTGTTCAATATTTGGTTATTGCAACAAGCTGTTTCATAGATTTTACTACTTGTCTAAATCCTGAAAACATTTGAATTTCAGATCCTAATCAGACCCTTATATGTGTGTGTTCTTCAACACATTGCCTAGACTTCTCTCCACCTTATTCCAATTACTTAAATAATCATTTCTTTAATTCTTTTTAGTTCAAGTACTTGAATCAATATTATTAACAAAATAGTATGTTAAATATATTTTTGTGTTCATGTATTTTAAGCTTTTATCTTATGACCCATAAACAATGTTTTGCTTTTTGTAGCTTTGATTACTGAATCTTGCATGTGAATTTGTAGTCTTCATTCCTCCTCATGTAGAATAAGTTGACATGCATTTTTGCTCCTAGTTTTTTTTCTGACTATATATCTGGTTCCTTTATTATATATATTTTTTATTATAATCACTGCATATTTTTACACCACATACAGTTTAATGAGGTTTCTAATAATCTTTTTGGAATAAAGAATTAAATAAAAAGAATTCTTGAATGAAAACAAAATAATATATTTTTTTTTCCCCAGCCATAGCCAATGGCTAGGGAAAGTTCATGTCAACTCAAAAATTCTGTAATTATATACAGAGAAAATACATATAAATATAATTAAAATTTATGAAGATAATTTATCTCATCTGCAGGCTTGTAGATTCTAGGGCTAATTGTAACACAGATAAAACTTTGCGTTAACCAGCCTGACAAAGTTTGACTTCATTAGAAAAACCTCATCTCAGTAGTTTTTGATTTGAATGTCACTGCTTATCTGAAATGTGCCGATGTTTCCCCAACTAAAATAAATGACATCTGCTGTAATTTCTATAGATAGACAAAAGTCCATGTTATTTAGTTTTTTCAGTTTGGAAGAAACAACTAATATCAGAATATGTAAAATATTTTTAAAAGAGAAAAATGTTCTGTCCATGCTCATTTCATTGAATCAGATATTAGAGTCCTTACATAACACACTCATAGACATACTTTTTTCTATAGTCATTCTACTTTGGTCAAGCCAAAACTTGTAAACTTTAATTATGGCCTTTCCTCACTAAGTCATAGTACATATAATAAAAACTTAAATAAAATCATAAAAATGAGATGTTCATGATAATCTGTTAAACTGAGAAAGATTGTATTTCTTCTGTTTGATTATCAAAATCGCTCAAATTATGAGTCTCTGAAATTATACTTTTGCTTAGGTATGTATGACTATGAAACTTGCAAGTTTTCAAAATGGCACAAAGACTTCAGTATTTTTTTAAACAGCTGGAGGAATTTTAATTTGGATATTTTAACTTGATCGAGATTAAGAAAGCAACCTCACTTATTGTTCATTACTAAATCTGAAATATTCTATATGAGGGTTATCTTTTCTATAAATAGACTTCAATATTTAAGCATTTGTTGATTCTGAGTTATTAAAATATCATATCATCGGGCCTCCCCGGTGGCGCAGCTGTTGAGTGCTGTGTTGCGAAGCTGCCCACAGCCTCTGCAGCCCCGGTTCGATCCCCGGCTGCCGGGCGAGGGTCCCACATGGCGCGCAGACCTCTCCTGCCACCTGCTGCTCCCCCCTCAGCAGTGTGCTTTGTCAGTCTGCCTGCTCTGCTCCCCACCCTGGCTCTGGTGAATTCTCTCACCCTCCCGCGCTTCTTACTGTACCTAGTGCTTGTATAAATAAATAAATATATTTAAAAAATCATATTTTATAAATTACTTGAAACTATAAAATAAATCTCTGAACACCAAGTCGATCAGCTTTTAGAAAATAATAGATATTATTGTAGTTGCCAGAATGGTTCTGATCACTATGGAAATTAAAATAAATAATAGAAACTAGTTGTTGGGAGTTTAAAGAATATATTATGAAATTGAAAAGTCGATATTACTAAAAAATCTGGACACTATTAAAAACTCCAAAACAATGTCAAAGCATAAGTGAGATGTATATATATAAAAGAGAGACACTTACTGCGCCGCTCTATTAATCATAAGACCTCTCAGGAGCATAATTAGAGCATTAAAGAAAGTATTGAGTTTCCAAAATACTAAATTGTTTTTCTCTTCAACGTCTTTTCTACTCACCTCTTCTCCTTTATCATCTGATTTATCTTTGTAACCCTTACAAAAGTGGACATTCTTCGTGGCTTAATTATGAACTCTATTATACTCCCATATAACCCACTGTCTTTTGGAAGTCTCCTCTATTCATTTAGCTTCATTTTTTTTTTCCTTCTATGTAGACAACTAATATATCAGCAACACAAAACATACTTTGTAATGTTTGTACATATATGGCTTGTATCATGTCTTGGGACACATACTCAAATAACTTTCACTTAGCTCCCCAAGGCATTTCACAAGATCCTATATTCAACATGCAACAATCATCACAATAATTTTCCCCCAAACTATGTCTTTTCTAGTGTCTGTTCAATAAATGATTGGTACTATTATCTATCCAATTATTAGCCTGAGATCCATCATCTCTCATCTGGATTAATAACATAGATTACTACTGATAATTGGTATCTCCATACTCATTGTTGTCCACCACTTGCCTATGTCTTACTGGAGTCAATCTTATGTCTGTTATGTAGACATCATTTTATATCATTCACCTCTTTAAAGTCTTTCAATGGAGTAATTATATTCTTAAACTAAACACTGATATATAAACAAATTTTAAGATTTTTTCCATGTTCTGACTCTACTTATGTCCTGATGCTCATTTAATGTCTCTTTCCTCTTTGTTTTCACTGTCATATTATTTTTCAATCTACTCTTAATTTGGTTAAATTCCACTAATAAGATCAGCTAAAATATTACTTCCACAAAGATGCCTTAGTAGGCTAAACAATTTGACAGGCTTACCACATAGGATTCAATAATTAGTAGATAAAACTAAGAATACAATATATAAAAATAAATTTTATTATAAAATACACAAAATTTTGATTGAATAAATACAAATATTTTACCTCAAAAATATTATTTTACTGCAAGAAGTTTCACTTAGTTTGTATACAAATGAAGGCCTTATCAATTTATGAAAATTTTCCTCTTCAATGATTATAAAAGTTTTTTTATCAAGGAAATCATGAGAAAGTCCACTAAGTTTGAAGATTTATAATTACATTTCCACCATAAAACCTAGAAATTAGCTCTCAATAGGTATTTAGTATATATGTTATTCAACCAAAAATTCAAACCTGACCACTGGGTTTTCACAAATTTCTTTCATATGTGATACAGGTTTTCCTGTAAAAATTAGTATTTTAGATCTATGAATTCAGTGGTTCATCTGCCACTTGTTAGTAATATTCAATTTATCACAAACAAATTCCCTTAGAGATTTATTATTCATAGTTAAGTTACATTTGATAAGAGTTAATTAGTGAAAAATTAAATTACTAAGAATTGGTTCTTTAGTACTAGATATATAATTCAAAATAAAATAAGAATTAATTTAAAATATAATTAAATTCTGAGCATATAGTTTATTTCATTCAATTCACCATGTATAGTACTATGTTTATACACTTAACTGATTAGGAAGTTGGAGATCAGTAGTACAGTTTTGTCAATCTCACAATTAGCCCAATTATATTGGAGAGTAGACTTGAGTTTAGGCAATTTCCCCAGCACTTATTTTCTTAGCTACTGTTCTGTATTTTTTCCCTATAAAATAAATAATCATTTGCCTTTTCTTCTTTTTTTTTTTAAGATTTATTTTTTCATACAAGAACTGGGGTACAGGCCAGATATGCAGGAGGGTGAGGAGAAGGTTCACCAGAGACAAAGTGGGGAACAGAACAGGCAGAGACTTATTGAAATACACAGCTGAGTGGAGCAAATGGGGAGACAGGAGAGGTCGGTCTGCTCCACCATGTGGTTATCTCTGCTACTGCCAGGGATCGAACTGGCACTGCAGAGGCTGCAGACAGCTTCACAGAGCTGTGCTCAACTGCCAGTGCCACCAGGAAGGCCCTCCTTTTCTTCTTGACTAAGAAAACATTTCCTGAATTTATTAAGTTTCAAGCTATTATTTACATCTAAGGATTAAAAAGTTGTGTGAAAACATATTTTGTGACTTGAAAAATGTTATTTGCTTTGATTTGATATTTGTTTTGATAATGATATTTGACTTGATAATATGTCCCTCCATAGTGAAATCTATGTTATGATGGAGGCATAGATGTGATCACAGTAATTTATTGCAGGGTAATTTGTGGAAATAAGAATCCTGAAATATAAAGCCTGAGAGAGTGCTATCTTGGCAGAAAGGATAAGAAGGAATAGATGTGATAGAGTTTTGTTTTTGTTTTTTATCATTCTGTAGCTATTGGAAGCATAGTCTCCACAAAGAACAGTATAAGGGGGATTATGAACAGAATAGAGAGAGAGGGGCCTCCCTGGTGGCACAAGAGATTAAGACACAACCTATGAAGCTATCTGCAACCACTGCAACATGAGTTCGATCCTCGGCCAGGGAGATACCCACATGGTGCAGCAGACCTCTCCTGACTTGCCCACTGCTCCCCTCAGCAGCGTATTTCAGTCAATCCTCTTGTTCTGTTCCCCACTCTGTCTCTGGTGAATCTTCTCACCCCCACAACTCTGGCCTGTACCCCAGTTCTTGTATACATAAAAAAAAGAATAGAGAGAGAATGAGGTGCAATATGAAGCTAAAATGGCAGCTGGAGCAAGAACAATGGTAACCATTGTTTCATTTGTTTTAGATCACCTTTAATTTAGAGGAGAAATTTCTTATATTTGAAGGATTATTTTATTGCTAAAATTTTGGTTTAAGGATCACTTGTGTTCACAAAGAAATACAAATTAGGAGGTGAAAGAAATGACATGGTGTCATTTTTTAAAAAATAACCTTGATTTTGTCTATACAGTAAACTTCCTTGCTAAAATAATTAAAAGATTGCAATTTTTGATGTGCATAATTATATTTTTACTCACCTATCTTACATGTGATTGTATGATTTCAGAGGAAGTGATTAACTTATTTGTAGATGCTTTAATTTCTAAAGCACAATGTAATTGTCAGGAGATATTTTCACATATTTTTTGCTTCTGTTTGCTAACTCAATAAAACTTTTCTTATTATAGCTAGTAGGAAAAATAAATTGGAGCAGAGGAAATTTAGAAAATATTTCATTATCATTTAATACCATTATGAAAATGAGTTTTATGTAACCCTGCCCCAATGAAATTAATAATTACATTTATTTCCTGGGGTGTCTATAAAATTAACAAACTGGGTTGCTTAAGACAACAGAAATTTACTCTCTCACTGTTCAGGAAACTAGAGGTCTCTTGTTGGCAGGGCCATGCTCCCTCCAATGCCTTCAGGAAAGGATTTTTCTTTGCTTCATCCATCTTTGGGTAGCCCAGATTCCCTGGCTTATAGATGTATCACCCCAGTTCCTACTCCTGGTGTCAAGTGGCAACTTCTCCCCATGTTCTCCTCCTCTTAGAAAGACACAGATCATATTTTATTAATGCCCATTATCTCATCTCAAATTGTTTATATCTGCCAAGACCATATTTTCAACTGTCATTAATGTTGATTGTAAGATCAGCTTTACTTTGAAATGTATGAGGCATTCTCTCCTATAAAGTGTCAAGTAATCAATATATATTCATTGAAGATTTTGAAAAATATCATAGAACAATAAAGACAGAATTCTGAATTTGGATACATTCAAAGTTTTTCCCTCTCATGCAATTGATTCACAATTTTAACTGGCTGCCAAAGACTTTACAGAATGAGGTAGTACAGACACAGCATTTCTAAGATTCCATTGGAATGTTTAGTCACCTTATTCAAATTTGGGCCAATGGGCCAGCAGCACTGACATTACCAAGTTTTATAGAAATGAAAAATATAAGTCTGTGCTGAATTCCTATGAAGTAGCATTTTCATTTAATATGATTCCTAAGAGATACAAATTCATATTTTTTTATTAAATAATAAATTTTATTTTTATATTCCCCCATACAATTGCAAACGCCCCATTCTGACCCCAATCCCTCCCCTCCCGGCCCCTACCCCCCAAAAAGTGTCTCTGGTTCATAGTTTTTTGTTGATTTTGATTTTCACTTTCTTATAGTTATTCATTTTCCTGATCCCTTATTTAAGTTTTCTAGATTCCTGCTATGAGTGAGACCATCCAGTATTTTTCTTTTTCTTTTTTGCTTATTTTGCTGAGCATGATCCCTTCCAGCGCCATCCATGTTGCTGCAAATTGCATGTGTTTATCTTTTTTGAATGCTGAGTAATATTCCATGGTATATATGTACCACATCTTCTTGATCCAGTCATCTATTTTTGGGCATTTGGGCTGTTTCCAAAGCTTAGCTATTGTAAATAGTGCTGCTATAAACATAGGGGTGCAGGTGTTCTTTGGAATTGATGTTTCTGTGTCCATTGGGTAAATACCTAGGAGTGGAATTGCTGGATCATATGGAAGCTCTATGTTTAGTAGGTCCAGAAATCTCCACACAGCTCTCCATAGTGGTTGGACCAGTTTGCACTCCCACCAACAGTGCAGGAGAGTTCCTTTTTCTCCACAACCTCGCCAACATTTGTTGTTGCTAGTTTTTTTAATATGTGCCATTCTCACTGGTGTGAGATGGTATCTCATGGTAGTTTTGATTTGCATTTCCCTGATTACAAGTGATGTTGAACATTTTTTCATATGTCTGTTGGCTATTTGCATTTCCTCTTCAGAGAAGTTTCTTTTTAGCTCTTCTGCCCATTTTTTGACTGGGTTAGAGATACAAATTCATATTAAAGATAAAGTGCTTCCCAAGAGAATTTTGCTGTAATTCAATAAAATTTATAAAAAAAAATCCTGTCTTGTTATAATTAATTTAGCCCACTCCCTAATACAAAGTTATAATAAGTAATCTATTTAAATATTTTAAAAAATTAACTAATATCTGAGGTATTAGAGTGGGGTGTGATGTAAAAGGGTGAAACCAGGGTAAGGAATAATTCCAGTGCTTTGTGATAGAGGACTTTAGGTTCTTTGATGGTGGATGTGCTAAAGTGAATACACTTTATAGGAAAGGTGCTGCACTTGGAAAATTCTAGCGAGGATATAAAACAATGGTATGTCAATAAAAAATAAAAATAAGGAATTAATGTAAGTCATAATGTTTTGTGTAATTCATATTCAAACTTGAAGTTGTTTCAAATTTAATTGTCTTACATATTTCAACTTTTTGTTGAACCTAATTTGGCCAAGTTTAACCTAATATAATGGTGCAACTATAGAAAATTACAAAATATCATATATCCAAATGCATACTTAGGAGTATTCTTTTCCTCATTTACCAGAATTCCACTGTTCTTATTTGATTTATTAATCTATATTCAATTTTAAGAAAGTATTTCCAATATCATTAACAATTGCTTTTTATGATTATAAAGATCATGGTTATGCTGTGACTCATAGTGGCTAACATCTAAATCATAGGTGTTATATTTTCTAGTACCTTTTTCCATTTAATGGAACACAAATATCTTATAGCTTGTAATAACGTGTGTGTTTTTATATTAGCACACCAAAATCACACAATTCAATGTATTATATAGATTTTTAAAACCAATTTTGTAGTATTTAGTCTAAGCTACGTGGTATTTGAAGTATTTTGTTCTACAAGAAATTATCATGAAACAAATAAAGAAAGCAATTGTATTAATTTGAACTGTTCATTTTGAAAAAAACTTAAACTTTAGAAGATTTTTATCTTGATGTTTTAAACATTAAAAATTAAACACAAGTATAAACCATATTTCCACATGGAATAATTTTGGGCAACATACCTGGAAATTCTAGGGAATACATTTTTTATTGGATACTTATTTTCATCTATTTTATTTGAATCCAGGTTTGATGAAAACAACTAAACCGAAAAAGAATATATAAGAACATGTAAATAAAATTACTAAGAAGCTTTTATGAGGATGAAGGATGATAAACCTGGAATAATAAGATATAACAAAAGTTGCACCATTATATATGTGGACAGAGACTAAACAAAGAAGATAGATTAAATGCCCCTTTTATGATTATTTCAGGAAAGTTGATAGCATTTTGTTCTTGTATTCAATTGGATTTTATTCTCCAGGTCATCTGAATGATTATATTAAAATTGCATGAGTTTTCTATTGCTGTCATACAAATTATAACAAATTTAGCAGTTTTAAACATTATCCATTTATTATCTCTCCTTTTCTCTGGGTCAGGAGTTTGATTATGGATAATCTGTTTTTATTTAGGATCACACCAAAAGGAAATTAAGATGTCAACAAAAACTGTAAACTTCTAGGAGGCTCCACTCTTCCAAACTCACTGATTGTTGGCCAAATTCAGTTCCTGGTGGATGTTGAATTGAAGCCCTCATTTTCTTGCTAGTTGTTAATAGGAGAACATTTTCATCTCCTTTACAATGCCCATCTTTGCCTACTGTTTGATCTTGTCTCTATCATGGTAGTTTGCTTCTTCAAGTCAACAGGAGGACATCTTCTATTTTGGACATCTAGAGGATCACTTTTAAAGGGCTTATCAGATCATACTCTCAAACTCAAAGAGAGGCTGTTTCACAGAACGTGTTTTCCAGGGGAGGGAGATTAGGGGAGCTACCTTAGAATTCTGTATACCATAAACATCATTGTTAGTTTCTGCCTTAAGGAGCCAAAAAGGTTCAAGTGTAAGTTCACTCCAAGGATGGAAACCATCTGTAGTAGCAACTACTTATATGGCATTCATCTGCTACTTCAGGATGTATCAGTCTCTTGGTTTCATGATTATATGCTTCAATTCTCATTTGAAAGTTGATGAAAAATAAATCAGTCAAGCTTATTGTTAATTTACATATTTTTATTTTCATTTTTAATTCATTTTTATTGAGGTAACATTGGTTTACATCATCATCTATTATTTTTAGAGGCATGAGAGCACACTGTCCATGTGTCTGTCATCATACCATACACACCACAAGGCATCCACAGTTGAATTTTTGTGTTTTGTTTTTTGTTTTTTGGATATGAGATAAATGGATATATAATACCAAAGCACATGTCTTGATTTTCTTTTGTCAGTCACAATAGAACTTAAAGCATTTTAAATTCATACCAATTGCCAGTTCTGCCAAAGTCTATTCTTTTCAGTTCACGAGATGCTATCTAGCCTGGGATACCCCTATGCCTACTAGGGTGACCATAGCGAAGGAAATAGCCTGCCTTTTTGGAATTTCATCAGTTTCAAATCTCTGATGAGTCATTGAGACCCAGGAGAAACTCAAGGTAATTTTGACTTTAAAATATAATCATTCCACCTACCAAAATCTGGTTAGAAACATTTTGGTGCAAATAATTGTATTCTTCACTTAAGTCATGTTATATTTGTATAAGGAACATGGACTCTTAAGAAACCATTTCCTTCTTCAAAAGCATAAGCATTAATGAAAAAGCCTTGAAGAGTAGATATAGGCTAAACCCAGCAGATTTATACTTACCCATAGATAAAAGAGAATTTAAATCAAAAGACTGGAAATTGTTAGTTAATCTTGTACATTTTGAACATGATAGAATTTTAAGAGCATTCACCTGCTCATTTTATACCTTTTATACCTTTTCACTTACATATAGTGATATGTAGACAGACTCATCCTACCAGATATTTGATGTAAACTTACCTGGACAATGAATTCACGTGGCGTTGGGAGATGAAGAAAATTCATATAGCAAGAGTCTTATATATGGAGCTAAGAAAAATTAAAGTAAATGTTATTTTTCCAGAAATAAATTTGGTGGGGCATTTAGAAACATGTTTTATTTTAATTTGCTCTTTTACTTTAAATGTTCATTTCAGTTTAAGATGTTTTATTTTTAATATGAAAATATTTGCCTAAGGAGACAAATTCTTAATTGGGTGAAATTTTACAAAATTATATTATTGATGATTAATAAACTGCATTTTTCTGCATTTTTAATATTAATAAAATAATTTATTAAAGTCAATGAGAAGTCAAGCAGGGATTTTTAATAACATTAACTGGATCATTTAAATATTTAATTAATGTGAAAATGTGAAATATGTCATTTTTTTCTATATTACACCTATCAGATGCCTACATCCTCTTAGCAATTTAGGTTTGTACCTTTTATACTGGATATTTTGTTGATTTGTAGGTGGGGATGATTTCACAGTTCTAAGAGTCTATCTCTATAGTTGGCCTGGGACTAGAAACGTGGCGGTTCCCTCTCTTATATTTTCTGAATTTGCACTTTTGTTCATTCAAACAGTCTTCCAGTCTACCTTGACTGAATTTTTTTTTAAAGGTTTATTTATGCATACAAAACTGGAGTCTAGGCCAGAAGTGTGGGGGACAGTGAGAAGATTTCACCAGAGACAGAGTAGGGAGCAGAACAGGTGGATCCCCTGAAATACATTGCTAAGGGGAGCAGAGGGCGAGACAGGAGAGATCTGCTGCACCATGTGGGGTTAACTCCCTGGACCCTGGACAGGGATTGAATTTGTTCCACAGTGGCTGGCAATAGCTTCGTAGAGCTGAGACATTAACCCCTGAGCCACCGGGGAGGTCTCATGAGTGACTATTTTTAATTTATATTTATGCTTGTTTTATAAGGAGTCATCCCCAGGTCAGAGTAACTCACTATTCAGTTGGTATATATTCACAAGCAGTGTTTAAATCTTTTCTAGTGTTAAAACTCTGCTCTGCAGTGATGGTTTTGTGTATGGCTGTGAGAATGCATTCATGTTTCCTCTACACCTGTCTCCTTGTTTCTAAACAGCAGCAGTTTAATGCATGTGTACAACCTTCTCAGCTACCAGAGTTGAATTTGATCCTCCGAGGTCTCCCTTGTTTTCTTCATTAAACTGGCTACTTTGTTACTTTGGTCTGTATTTTTATGATGCTAACATTTCCTCTTATTTTCTCTCCACCAAAATTTCTCCTATTTTGAATAATGATTCTAGACATAAACTTCCATCTTAATTTCAAATAAAGTCAACCTTTTCAGGCTGAGCCGTTCTTTTTACGCTTCTAGTCTGCATCTCTCCCTGTCTGAACCACTGCAATAAACAAGGATGGTAGACCCTGGAATTTTCACTTTCCCCACCCATTCTTTTTTTTTTTTTAAAGATTGATTTATTTATGCATACAAGAGCTGGGGTACAGGCCAGAGATGCAGAGGGGAGGGGAGAGGATTCCCCCAAGACAGAGTGGGGAACAGAAGAGGCAGACGGACTGAAATACACTGCTGAGTGGAGCAGCGGGCAAGACAGGAGAGGTCTGCTTTGCCTGTGGGTTGCTTCCTTGCCGGTGGGGGATCAAACTTGTGCAGCATAGGCTGTGGATTGCTTCCCTTGCACCACCAGAGGGACCCCTCCCCACCCATTCTAATTTATCCTAGCTCCACTGGAGCTAGGAACAAGTCATGAAGTATTCTGAGCATGCTATACCAGGTAAAGAGCTTCAATCCCCTGTGGAATAATTGGATGGGAGGATTGAGGCACAATCATAACTGCCTACAATTCAACTTATGTAATTGATGCTGGAGGCAGGATGAAGAGCATTGGTGGTCATCTCCCCCAGGGTAAAATTAGACCCATCTGGAGAGCTGGGGGTAAAGGTGGCCTCTGATTTTTTACTACACCTCTGGAGTAGAACATCCAGAGTTGCTAAAACATGGATTTGAGGAAGGTGGTAGGAAGCAAATTGGTTCAAACATCACAGACTCATTACTTGTACTGAAATTTGGCAGACTTTTGAATAAATGTTTTTTCCCTTTTTCTGTATGGCCTTAGGAAAATTTCAAAGATTGTAAGTGATTCTTAAAAAAATTTCATCGGTTGTTTTACTGGAAACAGAGCCAGAGACTACTCCCACCTCTTGAGGAGTCAGGATCATTGCAATATCAATAAATCTAGCAATTTTATTTTTTGATGTGGGTCTATATTGTTCCTTTTGAAGCTAGACTTTCCAATATGTGCTAATGGAAAGTCAGTCTAAAACTCTTTCATAACTACACTCTATTTAATATGCAGAGGAAAGTTTAGAGCATTCTCCCGTTTCATTTTAACTTCCTAAGGCATGAGAAAATAATCTTGGAACATTACCACTTTTGCCACTAAAATATCACATTTCTGAAAGATCCTGAACTGTACTGTATTTTCAGTAGTTGCCTGTGTGACAATGAAGTGAGAGACTGAATAACTGGAAATGACTCACTGACTGTTGTCTCATGCTTAGGTGCTTCTCTTTTAAATTCTGTCCATGATTGAAATAAATGCTGTTGTTTCATTCTGCAAGCATTACTTTGGTAACGGAAGTTTTAAAAGACTAGGAAATGGATCCCACTAGAGTCTTCTTACAAACATAATTCAACAGAGGCTTTTTCTATAGCAGTCAAATTCATTCAATAATTGTTTCAGCACCTATTTATTGGTTCTCTATTATTGTTATACTGAATACTAAATAGTGCACTAAGAAAATTTCTTGTTCTCATGGAGCCTACATTGCAATAAGAACACAAATTAAAAGGCAAATTAATATATAACTATGAAATGAAGTACCTGAAATGAAATTGTGTACCTGAGAAGACTTGTATCTACTTTTCATTATTTTATTTTTTATCAAAGTACTAATGCATCAGTATTAAAGTATTTTTCATTGAAGTATTATTTTACATCCTTACTGGCGTTTGACAGTATAGGATACCCTCCCTCCATATGTTGCCCTCCTCCCAGGTGTAGAGACTATAGCTCTCCCACCACCCAAGCACCTATAGTCTTCACCATAT